>NC_044987.1:77869110-78169110 GCF_008728515.1 Papio anubis
TGGGCGGCAGGTGTCAGGCAGTTTCCACTCCACGTCTCTGTCGACTGTCGCCGCCCCCCACCCTCCCAGCTCCCGTACGGGGATTCCCGCACCAGGCGACAGGCGCCTCGGGGCCGGGGTCTGAGAAGGTGGCTAAGAGCTGTACTGGGGCTTCCGGCCCGTCTGGGAAGCTTGTTTGGCTGGGCCGGGACGGACTCGGCAGGGCGCGGAAGGGAGCGGTGGGCGCGCGCTGGAGGGCGAGCGCGTCGCAGCCTCACCTTGGACACCATTTTCTTGAGCTGGCTCTCCGACACCGCCATGACGGCCCACTCGCGACTCCCTTTCCCGCAGGCAGAAAGTCAGCCGCTGCTGGGCTGCCCCAGGCCGTCCCACACAATCGCACACCCCCGACCCGGCCTCAACAACAGGAAGTCGGAACCAAAGCACCACTTCCGTTTCCACTACGTCACTTCCGGGCCGCCATCCTGCGGGCAAGGGTGGACGCCGTGTGGGATTGAAAGAGACTTGGCGGGGTGGGTTCCAACCAACCCTACCCTCGAGTGCCGGATTCAGCAGGACGAATCAGGTCCCAAAGATGTGGGCAAGACTGTTCCGAGGGTCGAAACTCTGGTTCAGGATAAGATTGGCAGGTATTTCACAGAGTCGACTTGAGGAAGCTAGTGCCGGAAAGGGAAGAAGTACCAAGGGCTTGCCAATGAGCCTTAATGACTGATTCATCCAGTGGGAGGGCACTGCACTGGCAGTCAGAGTGTTGTGTCACTGACTTGCCCTTGTGATAATGGTAGGCTAGTGCATTTCTAGCTCAGGCATACGTTTCTCCCGACTGTAAAGTGATACACTTGCATTAGATGATGCCCAGTGTTCCTCTAATTAGTGATTTATTTTTAAGCTTTAAAGACCTTCATACTACGTTGGCAAGGGTAAAATGTAGAGCCTTTGTTTCACGAGAAGCCAGATAGTAATTTCTTCTCCAGGAAACCATTCCTAAAGTCAGCTTTCTCCTGTACCCAGACATAAATGATAATAGAGGCCGTATTTTACCTGGTGCTGTATTTTTGTACATGTCACTGTCAAAATCCAAGCCCTTGAAGGCAGGCTTACTTCAGGTCTTCATTGCCTTGCACAATGCAAGGGTAGGTACTTCCATCTTAATTGAATTTTTACTTCCCATAAAAATTCTTCATGGTGACTTACATTAGTCATCATTACACATCACCGTCAGTTTTGTAACCACAGTGTCATTCAAGGTATTGTACAATTTTGAGTTTGATGATGAGATGTGTGACAGTTTCAATTATTTTAGTACAGCCCTAATGAGAACAAGGCTGTGGTATTGATTCCCTTCAAAGTTGGCATCTAAATGAAGGTCACATTCACAAGGAGGGCGTAACTGAAAGCATGTAGAAGCATCATTATAAACAGTTGTTAACACACACAAATATAGACTATTCCAATAAGTATTGTTTTTCTTTTCTTTTCTTTTTTTTTTTGAGACAGTCTCACTCCATCGCCCAGGCTGGAGTGCAGTAGCACCATCTCGGCTCACTGCAACCTCCGCCTGTTTTCCAGCTCCTTAGTTAAGCATACAGCTCCAGTCACACCAAACTAGAGGTCAGTCTGTCCTTCCATTTTACTTGCTGTTTTATGTCTTTTAAAAGCAATGGGGTTTTCAAACTGTTCTTAAAGCCATGGCTTAACCAGGAGTCCCTTTAATTAGAGCAACTGTACCTTTATGAATTGGAGGAATGCCAGGTAGTATTATTTATATAGTTTATAAATAAATATAAATTTATATTAAAATAAATTTTGTGTGTGTGTGTGTGTATATATATATATATATATATATTTTTTTTTTTTTTTTGAGACGGAGTTTTGCTCTTTCTGTCCAAGCTGGAGTGCAATAGTGTGATCTCGGCTCACTGCAACCTCTGCCTCCCAGGTTCAAGTGATTCTCCTGCCTCAGCGTCCTGAGTAGCTGGGATTACAGGTGCCCACCACCACACCCAGCTAATTTTTTATATTTTTAGTAGAGACAGGATTTCACTATGTTGGCCAGGCTGGTCTTGAACTCTGGACCTAAGGTGATCCACCCACCTCAGCTTGCCAAAATGTTGGGATTACAGGCCTGAGCCATTGCGCCTAGCCTATTTATATATTTTTTGAGACACGGCCTTGTTCTGTTGCCCAGGTTGTAGTGCAGTGGTGTGAACATGGCCCACTGCAGCCTCGACCTCCCTGGCTCAAGTGATCCTCCTGCCTCAGCCTCCCTTGTATATGGGACCACATGCGTGTGCCACCATGCCCAGCTAATTTTCTAATTTTTTGTAAAAATGAGGTCTCAATTTGTTGCCCAGGTTGGCCTCAGAACTCCTGGGCTCAGGTGATCCTCCCACCTTAGCCTCCCAAAGTGCTAGGATTACAGGTGTGAGCCACTGTGGCCAGCAATATATTGTTTAAAAAGCTTTCTTGCTGCATGTTCACTATCAGTCTTTTGCAATCTTTCAGGGTCAACACTACCTCAATATACAGTGTTAACTTCTTATCTATTTCATTGGAACCATGAAGGATTGAATGTGTGTGGGGAAAAAGTCTTTGTGGTTTTAGAAATATGCAAAATCAGTTAATTTTTTGATGTGAAGGTAACAGTAGTTGAAATGCTTTTGAAAGTTGCTTGCCATTTCAACACTAAATATGAGTTTTTTTCCACTCATTAGGCATTTTGATTTCTGTCCTCACATATATTAGTGGAGAATTTTAAATCCCCCGATTATCACAGATGAAAACACAAGCTGATGGTGCACCTGCAGTCCCAGCTACTCCATTGGCTGAGGCAGGAGGATTACTTGAGCCGAAGAGTTTGAGTCCAGCCTGAGCAATATAGCGAGAACCTGGCTCAAAAACAAAAAGATTTAAAAAGTTTTCTTGCTAAAAATAATTTTTAAAAGTTTGAAAACAATTGATAAAATCTAGTCTCTTCATTTTACACAAAATAACTAAATATCCTGGGTGCTGTGTGAATTGTATGAAAAAATCTCCTTAATCTGACTGTTTCCTTTCACTTAATAAATGAAGGATCATCTGGTGATTTTGAAATCAGTTTATTTTGTTCATTATTCTTAATATTTAAGGAAAACAATGGAAAATGGAAAAAAATTTGTCTTCTGCTACATCAAAAAAGCATTTTAATCCAAACCCCACTAAAAATTGTAACAAGCTCTGCATGATTTTGTAAAAATAAAAACATGAAAGTTAACAAGCATTGAGAATGTCAAATTATCACAAAATCATAGGGAGGTGGTGGTGGTGATATTGCTTCTTACACTGGGATTTACAACATGATTACCAATATACTTAACACTCAAAGAAATATCTGATACAGAGAATTACTCCTTCATTGTGGCCTTCCAGAGGGCAAAGACTATTATTCATCTTCGAATAGTCAAATTCTAACACAGTATGTGGAATAACAGTAGGTGTTAAATAAACATTTGTTGTATTGACATGTTCCTTTTATAATTAATGAGTTATTGGTAATTTATTATACAATATTTTCTGGTTATTGTTCAAAAGCATATTACATATTATCTAACTTTAGATATCAAATATTAGAAAAGGCTAGTTTTAAAAACAATAGTTCTTTCAGTTTTACTTTCCTATTTCATAAAAAAGGACAGTAAGAATACATTGTTAGGGTAACATGAACTAATTCGCGTGCATATTGAAATTACATAGACCTAAATGCTTTTCTCTTCAAATGTCCAAAGTTTTTATCCAGTTAACTCTGGTGGGAATCTTTCCAAGCATATTAAATACTTTTCTGCTTTCCTAAACATGGGTTACTGAATATAATTTCACCTTTTCTTTATGACTAAAGTTCATCATTATAAGCATTCCTTATTACACTAAAACAGTGTTAGTTTGCCTATTTCCTCTTTACCTAGGATGTGTCTGCCCTTATAAACCCTCCTATCTCCGTCTAGATTAACCTATATGCTTGATTTATTTTTATTTTTATTTTTTTAGAGACAGGGTCTCACTGTGTTGCCTAGAGTGCAGTGGCATGATCATAGCTCATTGTAATCTTGAACTTCTGGGCTCAAGCAATCCTCCTGCCTCAGCCTCCTGAGTAGCTGGAACTACAGGTGCACAGCACCAAACCTGGCAAATTTTTAAACTTTTTATTTTTTTTGAGATGGAGTCTCGCTCTGTCGCCCAGGCTGGAGTGCAGTGGTGTGATCTCCACTCACTGCAAGCTCCGCCTCCTGGGTTCATGCCGTCCTCCTGCCTCAGCCTCCCAAGTAGCTGGGACTACAGGCGCCTGCCACCACACCCAGCTAATTTTTTTTATTTTTAGTAGAGACAGGCTCGTTAGCCAGGATGATCTCGATCTCCTGACCTCGTGATCTGCCTGCCTCGGGCTCCCAAAGTGCTAGGATTACAGGCATGAGTCACCACGCCCAGCCCATGTTTGTTTTCTATAAAAGCATGCCCTTACATGAGAATGAAAGTAATCCTTTCATGGTGTATAGGACCCCAACTTTAGGGTCTTTTGATAACTATTTTGGCTGTTAAGCCTTTTCCCCCTTTTAGTGCCTAGAAAAAGTAGAGGTTGTATGGATAAGTGCCCCTTAATCGCCAAGACTTCTTGAGGCCTAAACCTCAATTTCCTTTTATAAAATGATGATGGTAATAGTCTTTACCTCTGTGGGCTGTTGTGAGGATTCAGTAAAATAATAAAGTGCTTATCATGCTGCCTGGTGTATATGAAGTGTTAATGTTAACTGTTACTATCAGTTGTAATGTCACAATAGTAATAATAAGCTATCTTTCACATAAGAAAATATTGCTGTTGATCTATCACCAAAGAGTGTGCTCTGAACTGTATGATCAGGAGAGGTTAAAGGATTTGCTCAGAACAAATAATGGGGAGAGTCCGTTCGACCTCTCCCTATTATGACCAATGTTTTTAATGAAAATCTCATAGTTTGGCTCTAAAGTAAGCTGCTTGGCTTTCATTCATAATCTATTTCCACTAAAAATATACATTTGTCTATGGTTCTACTAATATCACAATTAGTTTATGAGATGTTGGAGATCTTATATACTCTAGGAAGAAGTTATAGAAAATTTCATAAAGTCCCACTGGAAATTAAATTAAACTTTTAATGCATATCATTTTAAAAATTCACTTTCCATTTTCTGTTTTAAAGTGCATGTAAAATTCTTTTCCATTTTTTGGTAGCTAATTAATTTGAAGAAGGGAAATATAATGCTTTACTAGTACTACCAACAGGATTTTACACAAGAAACATTAGTAACTTAAGCTGTGGATCCTGTGAATGTACAATTGATACAGATTTTGTAAGTCCATACTGGGCTTTGAACTTATGTTTATTATAAAAGTCAAAGGGTAATTTTCGTTTAAAGATGTATTACTTATAAAATATTCCCAAAGTGTGAACTGTGCTTTTAGTTTAGGATATATGATTTAAATTGATGCATACTTCAGATGAATGTTTACCCCTGCTGTAGATTTAAAGAACAGCATAGATATCTCAAGAACCCCAAATAAAATTAATTTTTCCCCTCCTTATGTAACTTCTTAAGGATTTAAATCACAGAGCTAATCAAGAAACCCTCTACTTTAACCAAGCAGTTTGTAAGGATAAATAGCAGGATACAGAAATTCTCAAACCTATATATATTGGTAAAATTAAATGACTTTTCCCTTTAGGTAGAAGTCCAGCCTCTTAAATTGCATTTGAGAATCAAAGTTTTAACTGTAGTTGGAGACCATGGATTGAGGATGCACTGCTTTGGAGTTTCTCAGAAACTGTATCTTCTTTCAGTGTGGTTTTGATGACTTCAGATACTCCACTGATTCCAAGGATGCAAGGCAAACTTAAAAACACTTCACTATCTATATCATAATATCCCTGAAATGAGAAAAATAAGGGTTTTAATAGAACTAAATCACTGCAAAGAAGTTAATACAAAAATGCATACTTTCTTGCTTTCTTAGTTCTAAGACAAAGTGATACAAGTTGGACTCAAAAAGGTTTTTTTGTTCATTTACTTATTTTTATTTTATTTTTAGAAGTCCAGACCTCACAATCATTCATTGATTTTATAAACTTATCATTTCAGAAAATTTTTGAGAGATGGAAGCAACTTGGTCAGACACCCACTTTGTAGAGAAGTAAGCTAGCCCCCTGCAATATGGGTAGCAGGTTGGGGGCTAAGAAAAAAAATAGTTAAGAATGGATTTCCTGGGGAGGGCCATGGGATGGTCTCTGGGCACAGTCAAATGACAATAACGTCTTAAAAAAAAAAACGCTGGTACCATAATGGTATGTATTTGTGGGGTACATGTGATATTTCAGTATATGCATACAATGTATAATGATCAAATCAGGGTAATTGGGCTATCCATCACCTCAAACATTTATCATTTATTTGTGTGGAAAACACTCCAAATGGTCTCTTCTGGCTATTTTGTTTTTCTTTTCTTTCTTTCTTTCTTTCTTTTTTTTTTTTTTTTGTTGAGATGAGGTCTCTCTATATTGCCCAAGCTGGTCTTGAACTCCTAAGCTCAAGTGATCCTCCCACCTCGGCCTCCCAAAGTGCTGGGATTACAGGCATGAGCCACCACACCCACCCTCTTCTAGGTGTTTTGAAATGTACAATAAATTATTAATAATCACACTCACCCTACTGTGCTGTTGAACACTAGAATTTAGTGTTCAATTAATTCAACCTGTGTCACCCAGGCTGGAGTTGCAGTGGTGTGATCTTGGCTCACTGCAACCTCTGCCTCCTGCCTCAGCCTCCCAAGTAGCTGGGATTACAGGCACCTGCCATTATGCCCAACTAATTTTTATATTTTTAGTAGAGAGGGGTTTCACCATGTTAGCCAGGTTGGTCTCAAACTCTTAACCTCAAGCGATCCGCCCGCCTTGCCTCCCAAAGTGCTGGGATTACAGGCATAAGCCACCGCACCCAGTCAAGATTTTATTTTTGGAGACAGGGATTCGCTGTGTTGTCCATGCTGGAGTCCAGTGACATGGCTCACTGCAGCCTCAACCTCCCAGGCTCAAGAGATTCTCCCACCCCAGCCTACTGAGTGGCTGTCACATGCCTGGCAAAGTTTTGTTTTTGTTTTTGTAAAGATGGGGGTCTCACTATGTTGCCCAAGCTGGCAGACTTCTCATAGCTAAGTAGGATAGGGCTTAAACTAAACTGCTTTCTCCTATTACTCTAAAATACTGAAGACACCTGGGGTTAGAGTATGAATAATGATTTTGCTAGTTTTGTATTAATAATATCTAAGTTTAAAATATAATGAGAATAAGAATAGCAATTACCTTTGCTAAAGTTGATACAGAATGCACTTTCTTCTTATTGTTTACAATACTGTCAACCATGTCAGCTACTGATAGTCCAACAGACCAGGATCTTTGACTTTTTACTCTAAGCAGTTCCATGGCTCTAGGTTACAAAAATATATGATCTCAGAAAATCCACAGAATATGCACATTTAGTTTTACATTCTGGTTAAGGTATTAATTAGATGTTTCTATGACAGAAACGAGTTATACAGCAATTGTTAGGGAAGCCTATAGATAATCTAATGTTTATTTAAACTTTTCTTAAGATGTTAGGCAGTTCAAAGAAAATACAGATGACCTAATAACATAAAAAATGTTCACTGCCATTGATATTTAACCAAATATGAATTAAAACAATAAATACCAATTTGCCTACCGATAACTGGCAAAAATTAAAAAGACTGATAATTAACTTGGAGAAACTACTGGCATTCCCATAACTGCGGTTGAGAATGTAAAGTGATCTAACCTTTTAAGAAGAAGATTTGGTAACATCTGATCTAGAAATTCCTCTTCTAGGTATTTATCTTATAGCAGTATGCTCAAGAGTGCAAAGATGTACATAATAAGCATGTCTGCATATTTGGAAACAACTCATCAAAAGAGGACTGGTTAAACAAATCACTACCATGTAGTACTATGTAGCTTTTGAGAAGAATAAGGTAGATTTACATGTACAATGTGCAAAAATGTCTGAGATTTATCATTAAGGAAAGAAATCAAGTTGCAGGATAGTTTGAATAACACAAATCTATATTATTATACATTTGTAGAAGCACTGAAAAACAATTTTTTCTTTTTAGAGATAGGGTCTCTATGTTGCCCAAGCTGGTCTCAAACTCCTGGGCTCAACTGATCCTCCCATTTCAGCCTCCTGAGTAGAAAAAAATTTTTTGGGCATGTGGACACTAAGTTGTCAAAAATGGTTGTCTCTGAAAAATGGAATTACCTTAGCTTTTTAATTTCTTTTAATACTTTATAGATATCTGCAGTATTTGAAATTTTATAATAAGCATACATTCTTTTGTAAATGATAAAAATATATAAACAGTTAAATTTTTTCCTTTTAAAAAGTATAAATGCAAGATTGTATAATCAGATTAGAATGGATTATACCATACACTAATCTTCTCAATAAAAAACAGAACACTTTTTCCAGTTGTTATATTCTAAAAGTCATAAGCTGATGGCTTTGAAAACTAAAAATGCCACCTCTCAGACTTCAGGAAAATGTTATTATGTGACAGTGAAACAACAAATGGCATGAATATAAATTCTGTGTAGAGTCCTGCCTATGGGGTACAGACCCTTGGAAGGCCTCTGGATAAAAGCAAAAGATAAAAGGATCTGTGTGTTACACTTTTTGTTTGCCTGAACATATAATATGGCTTATCCATTCGCATTAGACTGATTTCCAGTTCTATTTGCATGTGATTAATATTCATTTTTAAGTGGTGTGGACAAATTATCTTCTACATTAAGAAAATTGTTGGCCTGGCACAGTGGCTCACATCTGTAATCCCAGTACTTTGGGAGGCCAAGGCGGGTGGATCATGCAGTCAGGAGATTGGGACCATCCTGACCAACATGGTGAAACCCTGTCTCTACTAAAATACAAAAAATTAGCTGGGCGTGGTGGTGCACACCTGTAATTCCAGCTACTTGGGAGGCTGAGGCAGGAGAATCACTTGAACCCAGGAGGCGGAGGTTACAGTGAGCCGAGATCGCGCCACTGACTCCAGCCTGGTGACAGAGCGAGGCTCAGATGTTTAGATATAGAAGCAGTAAATCACTGTCTACAAATAAAGAACATGTTTTTCCCTTTAAATGTGAACTGTGTTATCTGAAAAAGCTTGCAAAGCACTCTTAGATCTACTTTCAGATAAGAAATCAAAGAATATAAAACAGTGCTCCTTTATACGTTTGTGTTTGTCCATACTAGTTTTGTTTTTCAGAAGCCTGGTAAGTACATACTGTATAAATAGCTGTTAGCTATGAAGTACATGATTTTTCGTTGGATAAATGCAAATTTCCAGTCAGTGTTACCTGTTGGACAGCTGCACTTCAGAGGTATGACTCATTACTTCTTGGCCACTCCATGTGAGCACTAAAAATTAGATGAAGAATTAATTATGTTTTGCCAATGACTCTCTTTGGATTAAGATGTGATAACCGATCTTTTGCAGTCAAGGGTACCTGTGCTAATATTTATATAGAAGTTTTTTCATTTCTAGCAAGTTAGATTTTTCCACTGGATGACAATAAATGTGCTATACCACTAGCCCAAGGTGAAGAAAACTCTGAACTACAAAAAACATTATCCCCAAAGTCTACTTGCCGTCTCCTTACCTGTTCTCTCTCATCGGTAACAGTTCTGCAAGGGCCATTTTACTATCAAAGTAGAAATCTATAAGCACTTGACATTTGTTCTGCTGAGAAATGCACTGAGACTAATTTCACCAGGTAAGGAATAATCTGATCACCTATTTTGGGCTAGAATTTCCATAGCTATTACAGAGGCAGAGAATCCTCTTCCTTTTTTTTTTTTTTTTTTTTTTTGAGATGGAGTCTTGCTCTGTCACCCAGGCTGAAGTGCAGTGGCACGATCTTGGCTCACTGCAACCTCTGCCTCCTGGGTTCAAGCAATTCTCACACCTCAGCCTCCTGAGTAGCTGGTGCATGCCACCACACCCTGCTAATTTTTGTGTGTGTGTTTTTAGTAGAGACGGGGTTTCACCATGTTGGCCAGGCTGGTCTTGAACTCCTAGACCTCGTAATCCACCTGCCTCGGCCTCCCAAAGTGCTGGGATTATAGGAGTGAGCCACCGCACCTGGCCCCAGGGTCCTGTTTTCTAAAAGAATCTTCTGGGTTGCCCATTTCCTCTCACTATATCATTTATAAAAACAATTCAAAACTTCAAAGCTGTATACACAGACTGGAAATTTCTTTATATGTTTTTTTTTCTTTTTTCTTTTTTTTTTTCTGTTTGAGATGGACTCGCTCTGTTACCTAGCCTGGCGTGCAGTGGTGTGATCTTAGCTCACTGCAACCTCTGACTCCCCGTTCAAGCAATTCTGCCTCAGCCTCCTGAGTAGCTGGGACTACAGGCACCCACCACCACACCTGGCTAATTTTTGTATTTTTAGTACAGATGGGGTTTCGCCATGTTAGCGAAACATGGCAGGTCTCGAACTCCTGACCTCAGGTGATCCACCCACCTCAACCTCCCAAAGTGATAGGATTACAGGTGTGAGCCACCACGCCCGGCCAGACTAGAAATTTATATCACACTTTAATATTATTATTATTATTATTTGATACACAGTCTTACTTTGTCACCTAGGGTGGAGTGCAGTGGCACACTCTTGGCTCACTACAACCTCTGCCTCCTGGGCTCAAGCAATTCCTCTACCTCAGCCTCCCAAGCAGCTGGGATTAGAGGTGCCTGCCACCACAGCAAGCTAATTTTTGTATTTTTAGTAGAAACAGGATTTCACCATGTTGGCCAGGCTGGTCTTGAACTCTTTACCTCAGGTGATCCGCCTTGGCCTCCCAAAGTGCTGGGATTACAGGCGTGAGCCACTGAGCCCAACCGAACTTTAATATTAAATTGAAATTGCCGGTAACATTCTGAAACCTTTTCAATATTCATCTGTTTCTCATCTGTATGAAGACATTCTTTGATACAAATCTGCACATATTTGAGTAGGCAAAACAAAAATACATGTGGCTATAGAATAATATGTTTTAAGATACAAGAATTCTAAACTACATTCAAAATTAGGCCACTTAGTCATGTGTCAGCAACAAAGGACCCCATATGTATCCAGATGCCTCCCTTCCTCAAACTGATTATAAGCTCCCAGAGTGCAGGGACCATGTATTCTTCTTTTGTGTCCTCTTGTACATTTTTTTTTTTTTTTTTTGGAGATGGAGTCTCACTGTTACCCAGGATAGAATGCAGTGGCACCGTCTCAGCTCACTGCAACCTCCGCCTCCGAGCTTCAGGCGATTCTCTTGCCTCAGCCTTACAAGTAACTGGGATCACAGATGTGTGCCTCAGACTCCCAAGTAGCTGGGATTACAGGTGTGCACCCCCACGCCCGGCTAATTTTATATTTTTAGTACAGATGGGTTTTTACCATGTTGGGCAGGCTAGTCTCGAACTCCTGACCTCAAGTGATCCACCCGCCTTGGCCTCCCAAAGCGCTGGGATTACAGGCGTGAGCCACCACAGCTGGCCCCTCTTGCACGTATTCTTTACCATGGTGTTGGGTACACAGAAGAAAATACAAAACCTCTCACACAATTCATAATTATATTTGGTAAGAAAGGGGAAAACATACTTGCCATAGTTAAGTTGAAAAACAGAAAAGTTTTAAATTTTTTTTTTTTTTTTTTTTTTAAGATAGTCTCGCTCTGTTGCCCAGGCTGGAGTGCAGTGGTGTGATCTCGGCTGACTGCAACCCCCACCTCCCAGGTTCAAACAATTCTCCTGCCTCAGCCTCCCAAGTAGCTGGGAGTACAGGTGCCTGCCACCACGCCTGGCTAATTTTTGGTATTTTTAGTAGAGATGGGGTTTCACCATGTTGGCCAGGCTGGTCTCGATCTCCTGACCTTGTGATCCACCCACCTCAGCCTCTCAAAGTGCTGGGATTACAGGCATGCACCACCACACCCAGCCAAAAGTTTTTATATAAGAAAAAAACACAAAACCATGAACTGTTTTATGAAAAATATAAATACATGTGGACAAATTAAGGGATTTTTAACAATGTTTTACTTAGATAGAAGGGTGATAGGTGGATTACTTTCTTTAAACATTAGCCCGAGTGTTTTGAAAAATGTGTTTTGGCATATATGTTTTACTTAGATAGAAGGGAAATAGGTAGATTACTTTAAAAATTTGGTTACATTATTTGTATGAACTTACTTAACTTGGAAACTTAAGGAAGGCTTCCTGGGAGAGGTGGCACTCAAGCCCAATCCTAAAGGATAAGCAGGAGTTAGCCAAGTGAACGAGTTCAGGTAAAGGAAGCAGCAGTTCCTAAGGTAAGGAGGCATGAGAGTGCATGAACCATTCAGTCAACTGCAAGTCAACCATCTGACTAGCATAGAATGCCTGGGAGAATGGGAGAAGATGAAGCAGGAAATAGATCTAAAGGTCCTGTATGTCATGTGATTCCTCCCTAGGCTGTAGCTGTCGCTTGTCTCTGTAATACCTGAAGAGAATATTTTATTTACACAACTGCTACTCTTATATCTGTTTCCAAATCCTAATGTTGCTTTACTTCAAAGAGTATTTTTATATGTCTTTCTGCCAATTTTCTATTCATCACTGTCTTGCCAATCACTGTAATAATAGCTACCATTTGCTGTGTGTTTGCTCTGTGCCAGATACTGTACTAAATGCTCTAGATAAATTATCTTAAGTGACAGCAAGGAAGAGCACAGCTTCAGAGTCAGATTAGGGTTCAAATCTCAGTTCTGCCCTTCACAGATATGTAACCTTGGGCAAATTACTTATCTCACTGAGCCTTAAGTTTCCTCATGTATAAATCTGGATAACCACCACTCCTGCACAGAGAGTTTATAAAATTTAAATGAGATATGCAAAATATTTAATACACATAGTAGGCACAATAAAAAGTAATTATAATTGCAATTACTGTGATGGTATCACTTATACAAAAGTCTAACCAGTTGGTATCTGTACATGAAACCAGCAGAGGGAGCTTCTAATCCATTTCTGACACCAGGGCCAAAGTAAATATACCTATCCATGGATATAACTAGCTCTTCAAGAAGAGTAGAAGACAGAATAAAAAGTGATCACATGGTACCTCTAGAAGGCAGACAGGGAGATGGACTGGGGAGAAGTAAATACTTAACTTCAGTATTGGTAATGTTCTTAATTGAGTATGGATTCATCAGTGCTCAGTTATGTTTTAACACTAGCATTATGTGTGTCAAATATTACACAATACTACATTTATGCAATCTCACTTTGCATGCACCTACATCTCTCTATTTCTAGTTCCAATTTGAGACCTCAAGACAGAATTACTACATCTCTTCCCTGTGGTTTTATTCTACTTCTCTTGGACCTCTCTCAGAGTATGTCAATACAGCCTTCCAGTCATTTCCAGTATTAGACTCAAAGTTTCCTAAAGACAAGGTCAGGTTCTTACACATCTATATAGTTCTAACAGCAGTCAACACAGTGTTTATTGAGCAAAGCAGGTGGTCAATAAATGTTTCTGAAAATAAATTCCTATATTTGGGATGAAAGGTCATTTAATCAAACACAAACTGCTTTTTGGTAGGTTTTAAATTGTTCCTCTTTGAAGAGCTCACAATAACTTCTACTAGATTGTTTTCTTCCTTTACCCAAATATACTAGGTTAGGGTAGGTGATATATTTATCACGTCACATCAGCCTGTATTTTCTCTTTATGAGACTTGAGAAATTAATACAACCATATTTCATACATTCTCACTCATCCAATATTTATTGTATATCAACTATTCCTCAAAACTTGTAAAGTGGAGAGGCTGGTTAAATAAATTATGGTATATCCAGTAGTTAAAAAGAATGAATGAGCTCTATGTTACTGCGCAATCATTCCACAATCATATTGGTAAGTAAAAGGGCAAGGTGAAGAATGATGTATGATGTCTATTTCACATATGTGCTTGTCTATACATAGAATATTTCTGGAAGATTATAAAAGAGACTGATAACTGTGATTGTCCCTAGGGAGAAGGATTGAGTCTCTGGCATCTAAGGGAGACTTTTCACTGCATATCTTTTTGTACTTATTTTTACAGTGTGAATGTACTACTTTTTCAACTAAAAGAACTTAATAATTTGCACTCTAAATAAGGAGAAGGTCACACACAAATCAGGTAAGAACAAGCAGCAGGACAACAAAAGAAACATGATGAGACAATAGGTAGTTTATTACCTTATAGACTGAAATAGCTTTAGCTCAAAGGAGTGAAGAAATCACTGTGAAGTGATGTGATCAGGAAAAAACCTTTATTGTATAAGGGGTGCTTGACTTAGACCTTGAAAGATATCAATAAGATGGCCGAGAAGGCGAAGGAATTATGAGGTAAAAAAAGTGGGTAAATGTCCCTGTGGCAAAGCTGTGGGGTAGGCCTGGGAGACAAAAGACCTGGGTGCTAGTCCTTTGACCCTAAAAGCTGTAGGCTTCCAGGCAGGTCACTTTTACAATGCCTACATTCACTGGCTCCCTAAAACAAAATGTAATAGATGGTCCCTTCCAGCTCTCTCGTAACATGGCTATCTCCCAAACTATAATTGGGAGGAAAGATTAGGGTTATATTTTCGGGGTCCCTGAGTGCCAAGCAATGCAATTTAATGGTTTGGTCAGAGGAAGCCTCTGAAAGCTTCTGAAAATAACAACATGTTCTAGGAAGATTGAATTAATATGTGAGAGCACACAATAAACACTCTGTAAGTTTTGACTAATACTATTAATTTCACATCATTTATAGGGTAGACTAGAGGGGAAGATGTGAGATGTGCAATAACCAGGCAAGCAAGAGATCAACATGGACCAGAGGGTTTGGTCTATGTTGGGTTTTGAGTTTGATCACACCTGACAGTGTGACTGAGCGAAAATGCTTCTGAAGCTCCAAATGCTCCCTGACACTACACGCTAATCAACAGGACCCTGGAAAATGGTAGCAAGCAAGAACTTGGAGCAAATGTATTCAAGTAATGAATGTCTAGGGATTCGATCAATAGGATTGAGCCACGGATTAAAATGCTTTTCTTAAAAATTACATAAATACGGGGCCGGGCGCGGTGGCTCAAGCCTGTAATCCCAGCACTTTGGGAGGCCGAGGCGGGCGGATCACGAGGTCAGGAGATCGAGACCATCCTGGCTAACATGGTGAAACCCCGTCTCTACTAAAAATACAAAAAAACTAGCCGGGCGTGGTGGCGGGCGCCTGTAGTCCCAGCTACTCGGAGGCTGAGGCAGGAGAATGGCCTGAACCTGGGAGGCGGAGCTTGCAGTGAGCCGAGATCGTGCCACTGCACTCCAGCCTGGGTGACACAGCGCGAGACTCCGTCTCAAAAAAAAAAAAAAAAAAAAAAAAAATTACATAAATACTACATATTTTTACTACACAGAAAACTACAAATTTTTAAGTTACCGCTAACCTAGATATCATCAATGTTAATATTTTATTTTAATGGCATCAAAGTATAGATGACAGTTTAAATTCCAAGGAAATAGTTTTGAGAAGGTGATTTGCTTTGTGGAAATATGGTCTGACATCTATTTAACTTTTTAATGTGCATTAAAGTAAAAAACGAACTCTCAAAGTAAATTATCACCTCCTCACAGGCAGAGAGGTTCTTTTTGTTTCTTTTCTTTTTTTTTGAGATGAAGTCTCGCTCTGTCACCCAGGCTGGAGTGCAGTGGCGTAATCTTGGCTTACTGCAACCTCCGCCTCCCAGGTTCCAGCGATTCTCCTGCCTCAGCCTCCCGAGTAGCTGGGACTACAGGCACGCACTGCCATGCCTGGCTAATTTTTGTATTTTTAGTAGAGATGGGGTTTCTCCATGTTGGCCTGGATGCTCCTGATCTCCTGAGCTTGTGATCCATCCACCTCAGCCTCCCAAAGTGCTGGGATTACAGGCGTGAGCCACCACACCCAGCCCAGAGAGGTTATTTTCTGTATCATGCTCTACCTTGCAGCACTTACATGCTGAGTGAAATTAATAGTAAAGTACTTCAAATGATGAAGTAATGACTAACTTCCCCCAAATCACTTTCCAACTCTTCGATCGAGTATTCACAGATCTTCAAAATGTAATTTCAATTAGATTTATCTGGTTGAAACTTTCTGCGACAAGTAGTCCACATTTTTTATCCCATGAATATGCCATACTTAACTTTCTGCTTTTGCCTAATTCTGATTTCCCATTCCTAGAATGTTTTTCCTACTCTTCACTATCTATTAAAATCCTATTCATTCATCCAAACTCCAGTTCAAACTCCAAATGGCCTTTATAGAATTTTCTCTAGTAATTTCAGCCAATGTAAATGCTCACTCATAAGTATCCAGGCCGGGCGCGGTGGCTCAAGCCTGTAATCCCAGCACTTTGGGAGGCCGAGACGGGTGGATCACGAGGTCAGGAGACCGAGACCATCCTGGCTAACACGGTGAAACCCCGTCTCTACTAAAAAATACAAAAAACTAGCCGGGCGAGATGGCGGGCGCCTGTAGTCCCAGTTACTTGGGAGGCTGAGGCAGGAGAATGGCGTAAACCCGGGAGGCGGAGCTTGCAGTGAGCTGAGATCCGGCCACTGCACTCCAGCCCGGGCGACAGAGCGAGACTCCGTCTCAAAAAAAAAAAAAAAAAATATATATATATATATATATAAAAGTATCCAAGCACTGTAAGTGTATAGTACTCACTTTGGTACTTACTCAAATAGTATACTGTATCTTTATTGTACTCATATACTTAAATGAACAAAATCAGGGTAAAAAGCACTTTAATCACTGACTAACCTGGCTTTATAGCAAGAGAGAAACAATAAAGGAGTAAGGGAAGAGATTCTTAAGTCAAATAAGGAAAGCATTCCTTTGAAATAGGAAAAGGAGCTTTCCAATACAGGAAACTGAATGCCTTTTGTGGGAAAGAGCAAGTGGTTGGAGAAAAAGGCCATAGGGATAAACAATGAGTGAAAATTATGTTCAAAAAGCAGCAGACAGGAGGCATGTATCTAGGGAGAAGGTCTGAACTTGGGAAAGGTAAGCAAGGTTGAAGGGTGGGGAGAGTAAAGGGAGAGTTCTATAGGTGCTTTAAAGTTTATTTAAATGTTTCTTTCTGGAAAATTAAAGTTTTAAATTAATCCTGGACTCTGAAATTCAATTAAAAAATATAAAATCCTACTAAGTGGTCTTGTCTAACTTTAAATTTACTGAAAAGTAATTACAATCAGAATGACACATATGAGGAATTTATTCACAATATAGGGCCTGTTATACAGAAGGCACACTCAAATGTGGAACAAAGCCAATTAAGCCCACAATTCTGGGGTCCTCAGATATATGTGAATGCCATGACCACTGGCAATTTTGGTTATAACTAATAATAACGTACTTCTTTTTTTAGCAATGGGGTCTCACCCTGTCACCCAGGCTTGAATGCAGTGGTGCGATCATGGCTCACTGCAGCCTTGACCTCCTGGGCTTAAGGGATCCTCCCACTCAGTCTCCCGAGCCGCTGGGACTACAGGTATGCACTACCGTGTCTGGCTAATTTTTTATATCATTTTGTAGAGATGGGGTCTTGTTATGTTGCCCAAGCTGGTCTTGAAGTCCTGGCTTCAAGCAATCCTGCCTTGACCTCCCAAAGTGTTGGAATTACAGGCGTGAGCCACCACACCCAGCCTAAAAATGTACTTCTTACCTTTGTCTTCTCCTTGCTCGCCAATAACCCATACTTCTTTGCCTGAAGTCTGTGCCTTCAAAACATTTGTAATAATATACTGTAATCTCTGTGAATCCAGATTACATCCAATTCCAATCACTCGATTTGCAGGAAATGCACTCAGTTTCCATGTCACATAGGTCATGATTTCCACTAAATATTGCATACAAAGTAAAAAATGTAAAGGTTAAAAAATATATACTTCTAGCCTAGCTCACAAAATATTTATTATTTTAGTAACTATATTAGGTCCTCAATGTACTGCAGCATTATATATATATATATATGTACATATATATATATAGCTGGGACTATAGGCACGTGCCACCACGCCCAGTTAATTTTTGTATTTTTAGTAGAGACAGGGTTTCACCATGTTGGCCAGGATGGTCTCGATCTCTTGACCTCGTGATCCACTCGCCTTGGCATCTCAAAGTGCTGGGATTATAGGCGTGAGCCACCGTGCCTGGCCCATAACATATTTTTAATATACATTAGAAACACTGACAAGGTTTCAACAAGATACATTTTACTCTGTGTGTGTGTGTGTGTGTGTGTGGGTGTGTGGGTGTGCTTTTTTTGAGACGGAGTATTGCTCTGTCCCCCAGGCTGGAGTGCAGTGGCACGATCTGGGCTCACTGCAACCTCTGCCTCCCAGGTTCAAGGGATTCTCCTACCTCAGTCTCCCTAGTAGCTGGGATTACAGGCGTGCACCACCACACCCGGCTACTTTTTGTATTTTTAGTAGAGACGGGGTTTCACCATGTTGACCAGGCTGGTCTCGAACTCCTGACCTCGGGTGATCCACCTGCCTCAGCCTCCCAAAGTGCTGGGATTACAGGCGTGAGCCACTGTGTCTGGCCAAATTTTATTGTTAAATATATAATTGTCAGGGGTAGAAAATAGATAATTCCTAGAACAGTTAAGTGAGGATAAAAACTGGTACAAAAAAACAAAAAATAATTTCTTCTTATTGATTTGAGTTTTCTTTTACATCTATCTTAAACTGAATTTATCTTTTTTTTTGAGACGGAGTCTTGCTCTGTTGCCCAGGCTGGAGTGCAGTGGCACGATCTTGGCTCACTGCAAGCTCCGCCTCCCAGGTGCATGCCATTCTCCTGTCTCAGCCTCCCGAGTAGATGGGACTACAGGTGCCTGCCACCACGCCCGGCTAATTTTTTGTATTTTTAGTAGAGATGGGGTCTCACCATGTTAGCCAGGATGGTCTCAATCTCCTGACCTCGTGATCCACCTGCCTTGGCCTCCCAAAGTGCTGGGATTACAGGTGTGAGCCACTGCGCCCAGCCTAACTGAATTTCTATCGTTAAATTAAAATACTGATTCATATGCCACCTGGATTCAGTGTAGCATTATAAATGAAAACACAACTACTTTTTTCTTACATTCCAAAAGGATGTCAAGAATTAAAGAGATCAATGTCACTCAACAAATTACTACCAAAAAAAAAGTGAAATGTGTACAATACCCCTACATTGGGAACATTTAAAAAAAATCTGTTCACCAATTTGAGTCCAGTACAAACTAACTCTTTGAAAACATTTCTATTTTTGAGTATGACAATTCCAAAACAACCTGCAAAATACAAAATGTTAAAAACGTACTGTGGCATGCTAACATTTTTGACACTTCAGAATTAACAAAATATGCATATAAGTCATTGCATTTTTCTCTTGGGAGTTTAAACATCTTCTCACTGAGGAAGGTATGGCTTAAAACCTAGAACATAATATCATATTTCATTAAAAAATTGTATGCTGGAACCTTCTAGATCATGTTAGTCATAACAAATAACTGGTTGCCAGAATACTACACTGTTTATTATATAGGCAATTTTGCTGAATATTCTAGCCATCTCTTTATAATTTAAAGGTTTTGTTTGTTTTTTGGTTTTTGTTTTTTGAGGCAGAGTCTCGCTCTGTTGGCCAGCTGGGGTGCAGTGACGCCATCTCGGCCTCACTGCAACCACCACCGCCTGGGTTCAAGCAATTCTCCCGCCTCAGCCTCCCAAGTAGCTGGGATTACAGGCGCCCGCCACCATGCCTGGCTAACTTTTGTATTTTTGGTAGAGACGGGGTTTCACCATGTTGGCCAGGCTGGTCTCGAACTCCTGACCTCAGGTGATCCGCCCGCCTCAGACTCCCAAAGTGTTGGGATTACAGGTATGAGTCACTGTGCCTGGCCCTAAAGTTTTATGGTTTTTATCAATAATGGCAATTCTACTGATGCACTTGACCATCAACTTAATTTAAAATAAAGCATTTTACCTGGTTGAGATGCAATGAGCAGGACACTGTGTTGACTATAATGTCCCAGAGCTGGGACAAGGGCTCTGAACATATCCACATTGCTCTGTACCACATCAAGGTAGGACTGAGAACTACCCAAGGAGTTGACTGTGAAGATCACCACCTTGGAATGAGCAGAGGCAGACAAATCTAGTGAATGAAAAGAAACAGTCTGAGCTGAAGATACAAGATTTAATCAAGTTCTAGTTCACAATTAAAAGGTTGTTCTTTTCAACAGAGAATTTTTAGGCATGCCTCCCCATAAATCAACCCCATATCCACAAAAGCATACAAAATGCAGAGGTTTGCCTCCAAATAGAGGGTTAAGAGTAAGTGTTGGCTGGGTGTGGTGGCTCACGCCTGTAATCCCAGCACTTTGGCAGGCTGAGACTGGTGGATCACTTGAGGCCAGGAGTTTGAGACCAGCCTGGCTAACATGACGAAACCCCATCTTTACTAAAAATACAAAAATTAGCCAGGCATGGTGGTGTGTGACTGTAGTCTCAGCTACTCAGGAGGCTGAGGCAGAGATTCGGTTGAACCCGGGAGGCGGAGGTTCAGTGAGCTGAGATCTCGCCATTGCACTCCAGAGTCTTACGACAGAGTGAGACTCTGTCTCAATAAAAAAGAGTAAGAGTGTATCCCAATGGGGGAAGATAGCAATAGTAATAAACAAAATAAATTATGGGATCTAAAACCTACAAACAGGAACTGAGTTTTTAATATAAGTTACAATTTTAAGGGAAAATATATATTATGCTATAGGCAAAATGAACCTAAAATCAATTACACCATCGTTTCCTAAACTGTGAGTTTAGGCGCCCTAAAGCTCCTTGAAAGAAACTCGGAGGCCATCAGGGAGGAGTGGAAATAAGTAGGAAGAAGTCTGGTAAGCACAGCTCCAGGCCACTTACTTTGGCCTATCCAAGCAGAGTAGTGCTGCTTTTTAAAAATCTGTTTTACTTATCAAGGATTCTACTCTAAAGAGTGGTTTAAAAATCTCTAAATTAAATATCTTGGCTTTTTTTTTTTTTTTTTTTTTTTTTTTAATAAAGAGACAAGGTCTCACTATATTGCCCAGGCTGGACTCAAACTCCTGGGCTCAAGTAATCCTCCTGCTTCCGCCTCCTGAGAAGCTGAGACTTTACCGCACCTGCCTCATTTGTAAATATTGACTTTTCTTATACTGAAGGTACTTGGGTAACTACTACTTTCAATGGGAACTACAGGTCATCAACTGTTATGACTTAGGAAAAGCTAGTCTATGGAGTTCACTCTGACTCCAGAGCACCTTTGACCCTCCATCACATGTTATGCTGTTACAACTATATTACTCACCATTGCACAGTGTGTTTTACAGTAAGTACATGCCCAAACCGTGGCCAGATCTTACCAACATCAGAAATAAGAGAACCATAATAAAGTAATTAGAATGGCATCAGTCCATTCAACATTTACAAATGAATATTAGCCTCTCAGGGAGACAGCAGACTCCATTGTTTATATTCTTAATTAGGCCCCTAAGGCAATCTTTCTTCTTTTTTATGAAATGGAGTTTTGCTCTTGTTGCCCCAGGCTGGAGTCCAATGGCATGATCTCGGCTCACCACAACCTCTGCCTCCCAGGTTCAAGAGATTCTCCTGCCTCAGCCTCCCAAGTAGCTGGGATTACAGGTATGTGTCACCATGCCCAGCTGATTTTGTATTTTTAGTAGAGGTGGGGTTTCTCCATGTTGGTGAGTCTGGTCTCGAACTCCTGACCTCAGGTGATCCACCCACCTCAGCCTCCCAAAGTGCTGGGATTACAGGCATGAGCCACCACACCCGGCTAAGGCCATCTTTCTGAACAAGTTTCAGAAGGAAACATTTGTGCAATGTGTCCACTGGAGATGCATTATCTAATTTTACTTCCTATTCTGATACAGTTGTAGTGATGGCAGATCTAAACACTAAGTCCTATATTTTAATTATGGTTCCTCATGAGTCCTCTTAAGTAATTCCAATGTTGTAGGGTTCACAGTGGATACCTGGTGATGAGTCAAAACCTCAAAAATTAGAAGACATTAGAGCTGGAAGGGATACACTTAACAATTCCATATGTGTCAAACACTGTTCTAACAGTTCTCCATATATTTATTTGCTTAATCTAATCAACAATACACAATGGAGTATTTTACAGATGAGAAATCTGAGGCACAGAGAAGTTAAATAACCTGCTCAAAGTCATAGAGCTGAAGTGTAGAGCCAGAGGTTAAGCCCATGCAGTCTGACTTCAAAGTGCTACTAAACACTATGCTACATTTAGAAACTTACTACTACACCCTCATAAGGATGAGGAAATTGTTATGTGGAGAGGTTAGGTGGTCTGTCCATATTATGAAATATCAGTGGACAGTTCAATTTATAACTCTACAATCTGGCCACAGGCTATTGTGATTTCTTTTCTTTGCTCCTTTAGCTTCCTCATCTTCAAGGTTGACTTAGGAGTAAACAGTAGTGGCTACCTAATGTGACTGCTTTTCTTTTTTTGTTTTGTTTTGTTTTTTGTTTTATTTTTTTGAGACAGGGTCTCACTCTGTTGCCCAGGCTGGCATGTAGTGGTGTACAATCCCGGCTCACTGCAACCTCTGCCTCCCGGTTTCAAGCGATTCTCCTGCCTCAGCCTCCCTAGTAGCTGGGATCACAGGTGCCCGCCACTGTGCCCGGCTAATTTTTGTATTTTTAGTAAAGACAGAGTTCCACCATGTTGGCCAGGCTGGTCTCGAACTCCTCACCTCAGGTGATCTGCCTGCCTTGGCCTCCCAAAGTGCTGGAATTGCAGGCATGAGCCACTGTACCCGGCCCCTAATATGATTTCAAAAGTACAAGAAAGGTTTCCTACTCCAAAAGATTTTCCCATCAAGCTCTCAGGCCTTTAAATCAATTCCTTTATTTTTTATTTATTTACTTTGTTTTGTTTTTGTTTTTTTGAGAGGGAGTCTCGCTCTGTCTCCCAGACTGGAGTGCAGTGGCCCGATCTTGGCTCACTGCAAGCTCCGCCTCCTGGGTTCAGGCCATTCTGCCTCAGTCTCCTGAGTAGCTGGGACTACAAGTGCCCACCACCACACAGGGCTAAATTTATGTTTTTATTTTTAGTAGAGACGGGGTTTCATCGTGTTAGCCAGGATGGTCTCGATCTCCTGACCTCATGATCCACCCGCCTTGGCCTCCCAAAGTGCTGGGATTACAGGTGTGAGCCACCGCGCCTGGCCTTAATTTTTTTTTTTTGAGATGGAGTTTCACTCTTGTCACCCAGGCTGGAGTACAATGGTGCCATCTTGGCTCACTGCAACCTCTGCCCAGGTTCAAGTGATTCTCCTGCCTCAGCCTCCCGAGTAGCTGGGATTACAGGTGTCCATCACCATGCCTAGCTAATTTTTGGATTTTTAGTAGAGACAGGGTCTCACCATGTTGGCCAGGCTGGTCTCGAACTCCTGACCTCAGGTGATCCAACTGCCTCGGCCTCCCAAAGTCCTGGAATTACAGGCGTGAGCCACTGTGCCCGGCCTCCTTTGAGTTTAAAAGCCAGTATTTCTTTCAAAGTTTTCTTTTAGACATGGGGTCTTGCTATGTTGCCCAGGCTGGATTCAAATCCCTGGGCTCAAACAATCCTTCAGCCTCAGCCTGCCAAGTAGGAGGTACTATATAGGTGTATGCCACAGCACCCAGCTCAGTATTTCTTTAAATTCTCCTACATAAACTTGTGATGCAGGCTGAATTGGTCTATATTCATTCCCTAGAAAATTTACCTAATTTTCCTGATACTGGCTTTTGCTCAAATTCTCACTGCACTTACCACATGTTTGACAAACATCTGCTTAACTGTCTACATCAAACATATTATGAGCTCTAGGGGAGCAGGGGTTATTTGTTTCTTACTCATCTTTCCACCTCCAAGATCTAGTCGCATAGCAATTAGAACATTTCCCCCAACTTTCTGCCAGTCCAAATCTCCCCAGTCCCAAAAGAACCAGCAACTATCTCAATCCTAATCAGCTGAAAGCAATCTCTGTCTCTACCCAACTTCGAGTCCTCCCTGTCTGGACCACTCTCTTGGCATTAATCACATAGTGTCTCCTCACTCTCTTGTCATGAATGACTGTTTACATATTGCATGTGTTTTTTTATCTGAACTTTAAGCTGCTTCTGACCAAGTAGAGTCTTCCATTTCTATCAATCCCTTGCAGCAGTTCTTAAATGCTGAGCTAAGTGCCTAAGCATAACCTGGGAAGCTTAATAAAAATGCAGATTAGCCCATGTTCTGAAGATTTTACTTAAATATATAAGGGGAAATAGCTTCCAGGAATGCAAACCCCCAGATGATTCTGATGCACAGCCAGGTTTGGTTAGCATTGCTCCACAGACAACTAAGTTCCTTGTACCTAGCACTCAAAATCTTTGTCTGACTCTTCAAGTCTTCCCTTACAAGTTGATGATTTAATAAGGGAAGAAGATTATAAAGAGAATTAGAAAGAACTTTAAGCATGATTATACAAAGCTATAAATTACAAGGTTAAGGATCAGGATAGGACAGGCGCGGTGGCTCATGCCTGTAATCCCAGCACTTTGGGAGGCCGAGGTGGGTGGATCATGAGGTCAGGAGTTCGAGATCAGCCTGGCCAACATGGTGAAACCCCGTCTCTACTAAAAATACAAAAAAATTAGCAGGGCATGGTGGCACACGCCTGTAATCTCAGTTACTCAGGAGGCTGAAGCTAGAGAATCGCTTGAACCTGGGAGGCGGAGGTTGTAGTAAGCTGAGATGGCGCCACTGCACCCCAGCCTGGGTGATCAAGTGAGACTCCGTCACAAAAAAAAAAAAAAAAAAAAAAAGCATCAGGATAAAAATTCATTTGACAATAATGAATTCAACAAACCCCTACTAAGGTCCTGTTATGTCTCAGGTAATATGTTAGGCCCTAAGAAAACAAAAGTGAACATGATATTGTCCCTACTCTATATATCACACAACGTAGTACAAGGGTTAGTAAGGAGAGCTTCAAAATGAGACTGCCTGGTTCAAATATGAGCTGTCTCACTTAGACTTAGCATAATGGTAAAGTTTCTTCCCATGCCAAGAACTCAGTCAGCATCTGTGTTATAAGGACACAAGCCTCTCACCTCTTTCCCATTTCTATAGGTAGCCCAGAAAAAACTATATCCTTCCTGCTAAGCCAAGGTCTACAACCTAAACCAAAGGCTGGTCACAGTTATACTAAGGGATGATCAAATCAAGTATGTCAAAACACCCAGTAAATAATATTTCATGCTTTAATATACTACTGTTCTCAGATGAGGCTAATGTTATGATGAATGAAATATGAACTCATTTTAAAACAGTGCTGATTATTTAAAATACTGAAAGACCAGGTAACTCTGTATCAAATAATGATGTGTAAATACTGTGGAGAGCTATTGAAATATTCTAGCTACTCTATCAGTCTGAATATACTGAAGACACTACACATATTTTCATTTATCTGGTATATCATTAAACCATTCTCACAGTACTAAAAATTATTGAACATACTCTTTTCAAATTATTTTTTAATATGACCCAAAATTTTAGAAATTTGTGTTCTCTCATACTAATGATAATGACCATTAGTCTAGAAAACTGTGCTAAGATGATAGCTATTAAAAATCTTCCTGAAGGCTGGGTGTGGTGGCTCACGCCTATAATCCCAGCATTTTGGGAGGCCAACGTAGGTGGATCACTTGAGGCCAGGAGTTTGAGACCAGCCTGGATAACATGGTGAAACCCCATCTCTACTAAAAATACAAAAATTAGCCAGGCGTGGTGGTGTGCACCTGTAATCCCAGCTACTCAGGAGGCCGAGGCAGGAGAATCACTTGAACCCAGGAGGCGGAGGTGGCAGTGAGCTGAGATTGCACCACTGCACTCCAGCCTGAGCAACAGAGCAAGACTGTCTCAAAAAATAAAAATAAAAATAAAAAAATTAGGCCGGGTGTGGTGGCTCACGCCTGTAATCACAGCACTTTGGGAGGCTGAGGTTGGCGGATCACCTGAGGTCGGGAGTTCAAGACTAGCCTGACCCACATGGTGAAACCCCGTCTCTACTAAAAATGCAAAATTAGCCAGGCATGGTGGTGCATGCCTGTAATCCCAGCTACTCGGGAGGCTGAGGCAGCAGAATCGCTTGAACCTGGGAGGCGGAGGTTGCAGTGAGCTGAGATCACGCCATTGCACTCCAGTCTGGCGACAGAGTGAGACTCTGTCTCAGAAAAAGAAAAAACAGGTTGGTCAGGCATGGTGGGGCATACGTATAGTCCCAGCTACTCAGGAGGCTGAAGCAGGAAAATCCCTTGAACCCGGGAGGTGGAGGTTGCAGCGAGCTATCATCTTGCCACTACATTCCAGCTTGGACAACAGAGTGAGCCTCCATCTCAAAAAAAAAAAAAAAAAAATCCTATGTTCTTTTGGAGGGGAAAATCCCAATGAATGAATTCATAGTAACTTTGGGCATTATGTTTCAGTCAATGAATAGACTGAAATGGTGAAATGTGTAGATTTTTAAAGTGTTAAACAGGGATACTCATATTTAAACAATGTAGGAAATCACTGCTCAGTTCAGGCGCATGGTTTAATCATTACTGCTGCAGTGAGCTGGGTTTTGGAGTTCTATAAAGAATGCTGAGGCCGGGCGCAGTGGCTCACGGCTGTAATCCCAACACTTTGGGAGGCTGAGGCGGGCGCATCACCTGAGGTCAGCAGTGAGCCAAGATTGCGCCAGTGCACTTCGCCTGGGTGACAGAGCAAGACTCTGTCTCAAAAAAAAAAAAAAAAAAGAATGCTGAGACTATCAAAGATTTACTATATGTAGTAAACTAAGGCCATGAACTTGATATGTTATGCCTATCTTTAGAAAGGGTTGTCTACAAAATAAATGGTAGGTCTATTGATAAAATTTCACAGTAAGAGAAAAAAATGATACAATACAAATTGCAGACATCAACACTAGGAGCATAAAGAATAATGAGTGATCTGGCAAAAGGGTTACTCTTGAAGGTTTCCTAGGGAGAAGGTGACTCAGGCTATAAGGAACTAAGAAGAGCAAGTAAGACAGGCAAGTTGAGGCTAATGAGAGACTTATTTACCTGGATTAAGCGGAAGGGAGGAAAGCTGATGATGAAATCAATGATTCTCAAATTCAACACAGTGAACTTCAAACTTCTTCTTAAGAGGCAGGATCTCACTATGCTGCCTAGGCTGGTTTTGAACTAATGGGCTTAAATGATCCTCCAGCCCCAGCATCTGGAGTAGCTGAGAGTAGAGGCACACATCACAGTGCCCAGCTCATGAATTGTGTTACGAGAGATGTTTTATATCATAACCCGATACCCAAGATATGTGTAGGGATATATGTAAACGCCACAAAAACACTGCAAAAAACACCTTTACCATACATGCTGACATTTTTTCTATCAGTTCATTTTTTATAAAATGCTGCTCATAATCCATCCACTATCCTAATTTCACAATCTACTATTGTATCACTACTCACAATTTGAAAAATATTGCTTTTAATGAATATAAAAACTACTTGAGAAACCTGTCTAACATGTAGATTCCCAGGTTTGACCTCTAGATATTCAAGATCTGTAGGCTTGGGGAAGAAGCTAGAGATCTATAATTTTAACAAGCACCTCAGGTGATTCTGATACAAGTGATCAAGCCAACGGCACGGTGGCTCATACCTGTAATCCCAGCACTTTGGGAGGCCTGAGGCAGGTGGATCACCTGAGGTCAGGAGTTCGAGACAACATGGCGAAATCCCATCTCTACTGAAATACAAAAATTAGCTGGGTGTGGTGGTGCACACCTGTAATCCAAGCTACTTGGGAAGCTGAAGCAGGAGAATCACTTGAACCCAGGAGGTGGAGGTTGCAGTGAGTTGAGATTGCGCCATTGCACTCCAGCCTGGGTAACAAGAGTGAAACTCCATCTCAAGAAAAAAAAAAAAAAAATTAGCTGGGTGTGGTGGCACACACCTGTAATCCCAGGTACTCAGGAGGCTGGGGCACAAGGATCGCTTGAACCTGGGAGGCAGAGGTTGCAGTGAACCGAGATCATGCCACTGCACTCCAGCCTGGTTGACAGAGTGATTGTCTCAAAAAAAAAAAAAAAAAAAGTGATCAACCCAAAAACCGTGTCTTAAGAACCACTGTCTATTGAACTAATTTTATTTTGCTCCATTATATCAACAATGACTTAGTTTTTCTTTACAATTATTTTTCTCTATACACACACACACCTACCTGCACACACAAACATTTACACTTGTATATGCACAGGCTATTTCTAGAATGAATCATAAGAAATTGGTAACAGATGTATGTTTGAAACTCCAACTCAGTCTCTTACTGTGTGACCTAACTCAAAATCTGAGTCTTAACTTGCTTCATCTATAAACTGGAGTAAGAGAAGTAAGAGAGTATGAATACATGTATTCTCTTAAAAAATGGTTGCTATGGCCAGGCAGTGGCTCACGCCTGTAATCCCAGCACTTTGGGAGGCCAAGGCGGGCAGATAATTTGAGGTCAGGTATTCAAGACCAGCCTGGCCAATATGGTGAAACCCCATCTCTACTAAAAATACAAAAATTAGTTGGGTGTGGTGGTGCATGCCTGTAATCCCAGCTATTCGTAGGCTGGGGCAAGAGAATCACTTGAACCCAGGAGGTGGAGGTTGCAGAGAGCTAAGATTGCACCACTGCACTCCAGCCTGAACGAGTGAGACTCGGTCTTAAAAAAAAAAAAAAAAATTAGGCTGGGCACAGTGGCTCACACCTGTAATCCCAGCACTTTGGGAGGCCAAGGCGGGCGGATCACGAGGTCAGCAGATCGAGACCATCCTGGCTAACATGGTGAAACCCCGCCTCTACTAAAAATACAAAAATTCAGCCAGGCATGGTGGCAGATGCCTGTAGTCCCAGCTACTCGGGAGGCTGAGGCAGGAGAATTGCCTGAACCCAGAAGACGGAGGTTGCAGTGAGCTGAGAAAGCGCCATTACACTCCAGCCTGGGTGACAGAGCGAGGCTTCGTCTCAAAAAACAAAAATTAGCCAGGCATGGTGGAGTGCTCCTGTAATCATAGTTACTTGGGAAGCTGAGGCTTCCCTGAGAATAGCCTGAACCCAGGAAGCGGAGGTTGCAGTGGGCCGAGATTGTGCCACTGCACTCCAGGCTGTGCATCAGAGCAAGACTCTGCCTCAAAAAAAAAAAAAAAAAAAAGAAAATACAGTCATTCATATGATGGAATATTATGTATGAACCTTTTCAAAGAAATAGAGTTACTTAGAGCTATATTATATGTACTGTTAATAAAGATCTTCAAAAATGTAGAATTAATTCCTTAATAACTTAAAGATCAAATTACCATATAATCCAGCAATTTTATTTTGGATATATATCCAAAAGAACCAAAAAGAGGCATTAAAAAAACTGGTACATGAATGTTCACAGTAGCACTAGTTACAATAGTAAAAAAGTGCAACCTGATATCCATTAACCAATAAATGGTTAAATAAAATGTGGTATATCCATACCAAGAAACATTAGCCACAAAAATGAATGATGCACCGACACATGCCACAATATGTATGTACCTTGAAAACATTATGCGAAGTGACACAAAAGTCACATACCATCTGATTCCATTTATATAAAATAGCTAGTAGAGGAAAATCCACAGAACAGACAGATTAGAAGTTGCCAGAACCTGGGAGAAAGGAAAATGGAGAGTAATTGCTCAATGTGTACAGAGCTTCTTTTTGGGGTGGTGAAAATGCTGGAAATTAGTGGTGATAGTTGCACAACATCGTGAATAAGTACCTAAAGTCACCAATGGTAAATTTTATGTTATATGTATTTGAGCACAATAAAAAGATAAAAAGATTTAAACATATATACTGTTATATGTAAAAAACAAGTGCAAAATCAATTCCCTCAGTCTGACTCCTGAAGCAACTACTCTCTATAGTTTCTTTTTTTTTTTTTTTTTGAGACGGAGTTTCACTCTTGTTGCCCAGGCTGGAGTGCAGTGGCACAATCTCAGCTCACTGCAACCTCCGCTTACCGGGTTCAAGTGATCTTCCTGCCTCAGCCTCCTGAGTAGCTGGGATTACAAGTACCCACCAACACGCCTGGCTAATTTTCTGTAGTTTTAGTAGAGATGGGGTTCCACCATGTTGGCCAGGCTGGTCCTGAACTCCTGACCTCAGGTGATCCACTCGCCTCAGCCTCTCAAAGTGCTGGGATTACAGGCATGGGCCACCGCGCCCAACGTCTTAACAGTTTCTTAGTATTTCTCTAGATTGTCTGTATATACACAAGCATAACTGTATATGTATGTATGTATGTATCTGTATGTAAATTTTCATGCTCATATGTATATATGTATATCCCTCCCCAAAATGTTATAGTAGTTATGTAAAAAGACATTAGATGATCAGTCAGCTGCAATCGTCTATGTGTGTTACGATGGGGCATTACTAAAATTTCCAAATGAGCTTTAATTCCCCAAATTATTAATGTACTTCTCCATATCACAGAATATATTCATGAGAAGTCAGTTAACATTACATTTAAAATTACTTCATCTAAGGATGGGCACAGTGGCTCATGCCTGTAATCCCAGCATTTTGGGAGGCCGAGGAGGGAGGATGGCTTGAACCCAGGAGTTCAAGACCAGCCTTGGCAACAAAGGGGCACCCTGCCTCTACAAAAAATTAACAAATTAGGGCCGGGCGCAGTGGCTCACACCTGTAATCCCAGCACTTTGGGAGGCTGAGTGGAGAGATCACGAGGTCAGGAGATCAAGACCATCCTGGCTAACACGGTGAAACCCTGTCTCTACTGAAAACACAAAAAATTAGCCGGGCGTGGTGGCGGGCACCTGTAGTCCCAGATACTCGGGAGGCTGAGGCAGGACAATAACTTGAAGCCAGGAGGCAGAGGTTGCAGTGAGCCGAGATTATGCCACTGCACTCCAGCCTGGGCAAAAGTGCAAAACTCTGTCTCAAAAAAAAAAAAAAAAAAATTTGGTGTGGCACATGCCTGTGGTCCCAGCTACTTGGGAGGCTGAGATGGGAGAATCACTTGACCCTGGTAGGTCAAGGCTTCGGTGAGCCATGATTCTGCCACTGCCCTCCATCCTGGGCAACAGAGTGAGACACTGTCTAAAAAAAAATAAACAAATAAATAAAATTACTTCATCTAATAGTAATTAAATTAAATGCTATCAGAAATATACAACCAAGCTGGGTATGGTGACATGCACCTGTAGTCCCAGATACTTTTGAGGCTGAGGTAGGAGTACTGCTTAAGGCTAGGAGTTTAACACCGCCCAGGGCAAGAGAGCAAGACCCTGTCTCTGCAAAAATGAAAATAAATTAGCCAGGCATGGTGGCACATGCCTGTAGTCCAAGCTACTTAGGAGGCTGAGGTGGGAGGATCGCTTGAACCCAGGAGTTTGAGGTTATAATGAGCTATGATGGCACCACTGCACTCCAGCTTGGACCACAGAGCAAGACCTTGTCTCTTTAAAAAAAAAAAAAAGAAAAGAAAAGTACAACCACAATTAATAAGGGGAACAAGAATGAAAGTTACCCCAAGATGATATACACTCATTCAACATTCAACAGATAACTACTGACTCCTTACTTGGTGGCAAGCACCATATACTACACATCTATTCCAAGGATTCTAGTCTTTCAATTATCTGAAGCAATAACTATTGATGGTTAATGAGATACACAGGAAGGAACAATTTCTTCAGGTCCTACGTGGTCTCACAACCTCTAGAGTCCATATACTAAAGAGTCTCCTAAAGTGATTTAGAAGAGTTAGGAAGTCCCTTAAGAACTTTAGTACCTGAAAATCACAGGTACAAGAGAATATCCAGTTCCCCAAAGAACTTCTACATGAGACCTATAAAAAAGATCCTTAAAGCAACTATGGTACTCTTTCCCGAGAAGGAAAATGAACTCATTGTATCCTACAGGCAGCCAAAGGCTTACTAAAACTTTTACACCTAACTTTTACAACTGATAGGTATAATTTCAACTTTTCTGACTACATTCCTTAGTTTATTAAGGCTTGTGATACTGTATGTCTTTATATATTATTTGGAAAATATTGTCAAGGAATAAAGGGGACCTAAGGAAAGGCAAAGGGAAGCCAAATAACTATAGCATGTTATAATCTGACCTTACCCATAACTAGGTAGAAAGGCTTTGGGAAATGTTTTTTCTAGTTCAGTGGCCTTTTTTCCTTTTTTTTGGATCATGCATCCTTGGTAAAATATTTTCAACCCCACATCCCCAAATATGGTATTTACCTACATAAATATGTCTATACTAATATGTTATGTACATTGTAAAATACATGCAAATTTTTAAATTAAAAAACGAGATAGGGCAGGGTGCATTGGCTCATGACTGTAATCCTAGTACTCTGGGAGGCTGAGGCGGGCAGATCACTTGAGTCCAGGAGTTCTAAACCAGTCTGGGCAATAAGGCAAATCCCGTTTCTACTACAAATACAAAAATTAGCCAGGCATGGGAGGCAGAGGTGAAAGGATAGCTTGAGCTGGGGAAGTGGAGGTTCCAGAGAGCTGAATCATGCCACTGCACTCACACCTGGGTGACAGAGTGAAACCCCGACTCAAAAAAAAAAAAAGAGAGATAGAAAATTTAGTATTTCAAATGTTATTGATGTAGAAAATCTTTTTATTATTAAAATTTATTTTAACAATGTATTTTTAGTGCAATGAATGTAAACTGAAATTTTTTCTTTCTTTTTTTTTCTTTTCTTTCCTTTTTTTTTTTTCAGAGACAGGGTCTCGATATGTTGCCCAGGCTGGAGTATGGTGGCTATTCACAATCACAATCCTAGTGCACTGCAGCCTTGAACACCTGGGCTGAAGTAATCCTTCTGCCTCAGCCTCCCACATAGCTGGGACTACAGTCATGAGCCACCACACCCAGCTAAAACTTTTTTTCTTATTCTTGGTTTAGCACTTTGCTATATACCAAGAGGTAGGTATTATTTCTACTTTATAGATGAGAAAACTGAAGTTTGCGAGATTATATAATCTGACAAATGTCAGCACTATCATTGCAGAGCAGGGATGGAAACTTCTATCTGTGGAACTCTAAAGCCAATGCTCTTAACCAATATATTCTAAAAAAAAGAGGCAATCAGAGATAAATTTATTTTGAGGTATAAGTCAAAAACAAAGAATAACTCCTTCTGACCAATCTGAATAAATCTGAATTATTTGCTCATTTGATTCCTATTAATATAATCAGTTAAAATCCCTGAATGACTTTGGGTAAGTAATTTAACTTATTTCAATCTTAGTTTCCCAATATGTAAAATGAGAGACTTGGACAAGGTGATCTTTAAGGTGCTTTTCAGCATTAACATTCTAGGAGTCAAAAATGAAGAGCTAATAAGGCAAACATCTTTAAGCAGAATAAACAGACCTTTGCTGATCTCCACATTAGGAAGGTTGAAGATTTCAAGGTCCATCGTGGCTCCTTTAGTCCCTTCTGAGAGGTCTAAAAGGACCAGCCTGTCTGCAATGCCCTGTACAGTAAGAGAAAGAACATTACACTGAACATGGCCAGAGACTCAATTTAAATTCATTCAACAATGAGGACCAAAGGACAATAAACAGGCCTCCTACACTGTCTTTTAGTGTTAAGAAGAATAAGTAACACAGTAGCAGTAAAAGTGACATGCAAGCAAGAAATTATTAACTGTGGCCAGGCTTGATGGCCTGTAATCCCAGCACTTTGGGAGGCCAAGGCGGGTGGATCACCTGAGGTCAGGAGTTCAAGACCAGCCTGGCCAACATGGCGAAACCCCGTCTCTACTAAAAATACAAAAACCAGCCGAGCATGGTGGCACATGCTTATAATCCCAGCTACTCAGGAGGCTGAGGCAGGAGAACTGCTTGAACCCAGGACGAAGAGATTGCAGTGAGCCAAGATCATGTCACTGCACTCCAGCCTGGGCGACAGAGCGAGACTCTATCTCAAAAAAAAAAAAAAAAAAAAAGAAATTACGAACTTCAATAAGTAAGACGGAGTTTCACTCGTCGCCCAGGCTGGAGTGCAATGGTATGATCTCGGCTCACTGCAATCTCTGCCTCCTAGGTTCAAGTGATTTTCCTGCCTCAGCCTCCCAAGTAGATGGGATTACAGGCATGTACCACCATGCCCAGCTAATTTTGTATTTTTAGTAGAAATGGGGTATCACCATATTGACCAGGCTGGTCATGAACTCCTGACCTCAGGTGATGCCCTTGCCTTGGTCTCCCAAAGTGCTGGAAGTACAGGTGTGAGCCACTGCGCCCGACTCTGCAGGTTTTCTTTTCTTTTTTCTTTCTTTTTTTTTTTTTTTTGAGGAGGAGTCTTGCTCTGTCACCCAGGCTGGAGTGCAGTAGCACGAGCTCAGCACTGTAACCTCCACCTCCCAGGTTCAAGCAATTCTTCTGCCTCAGCCACCTGAGTAGCTGGGATTACAGGCACGTGCCATCACACCTGGCTAATTTTTTACATTTTTGGTAGAGATGGGGTTTCACCATATTGGCTAGGCTGGTTTCGAACTCCTGACCTCAAGTGATCTGCCTGCCTCGTCCTCTCAAAGTGCTGGGATTACAGGCATGAGCCACTATGCCTGGCCCCTGCAGGTTTCTTTTAATGGGATGAGTTAATAAAGATGACTTGGTGCACTCAATACTTCTGCTATTGCTCTTAATTTATGTTTTCATTTTGATGTTATTTTCATTCCGAAAGAGCTTTTGGGTCTATTTGGGTGTCTTATTTATAGCAGAAAAGTTAAAAAATAATGCCAGCTTTTTCTTTTTTTGTTGTTTTTTTTTTTGTTTTGTTTTGTTTTTTTTTTTTTTTGTTTTGTTCGGTTTTTTTGTTTTTTTTTTGAGACGGAGTCTCACTCTGTCGCCCAGGCTCAAGTACAGTGGTGCGATCTTGGCTCACTGCAAGCTCTGCCTCGCGGGTTCACGCCATTCTCCTGCCTCAGCCTCCAGAGTAGCTGGGATTACAGGCGCTCGCCACCATGCCCAGCTAAATTTTTTTTGTATTTTTAGTAGAGATGGGGTTTCACCATGTTAGCCAGGATGGTCTTGATCTCCTGACCTCGTGATCTGCCCGCCTTGGCCTCCCAAAGTGCTGGCATTACAGGCGTGAGCCACCATGCCTGGCCAGCTTTTTCTTAAAAAAAAAAAAAAAAGTATAATAGCTATAAAATCTAAAATCAAATCCTATTATCATGCAGTACTCTCCCCAGAGATCTCATGGAAAATACTCCACATGTCTCTAAATAGGATGGCACAGTGGGCAGACTGTAAATAACAGCATAGAAATTCCTAAAAATCAGTTTACCTTTATGGAAGGTCTTTCTCCAAAGTACTAGGAGACTTGAGGATATCTCCTATTTTAGGATTCATGGGCAAAAGTACCCAAAGATCTACCAGACTATCAGGCAGAAAGTATGATGGTTAAGAAAACAACCCTGGCTGGGCATGGTGGTTCACACCTGTAATCCCAGCACTTTGGAAGGACAGATGGGCATAGGTTTGAGCCCAGGAGTTTCAGACCAGCCTGGGCAGCATGGCAAAACCCCATCTCCACACACACAAACACACACACACAAAGAAAGAAAATAACCCTGCTACACTATGGATTAGCTATGCGACACCAGGACAGTCACTGAATTCGGCCTTACTTTATGTGGTTATAAGGATTAATTATGTGACACAGGGCTTACATATAGTAATCCCCTCTAAAACATAGTTATTAATTTTATGCTAACTATACCCATAAGGAAAATGCAAAGAAAACTATGAGTTACTATTTTCATTTATAAGGCACAAAAAAATCCAAAAGTTTAGCAGAAGTTGTGGGAAAATAAGTATTCTTACATATTATGGGTATGGCAATAAACTGGTATAATTAATAAAAGATAATTGACAATTTTCTATCAAAAATTTAAAACATTAACTCCTTTAATCCATCGATTCATTTATAGAAATCATCCTACAAATTTATCAGTACATGCGTAAAAGAATACAATATTAAGGATATTCACAAGGATATTCACAACAAAATGTTCATCAGTAACAACAATGAGACAATATAATATAGTGGTTTATAGCAGAGATTGAAAAAGCTTTAATATATCACCATGTAATCAATCAGTGAAGCATATATTATCACCAGGGATTTTATTAAAATGCAGATTTTGACCAGGCATGGTGGCTTAGCCCTGGAATCTGAGCACTTTGGGAAGCCAAGGCAGGTGGATTGCCTGAGCTCAGGAGTTCGAGAGCCCCCTAGCCAACATGGTGAAACCCTGTCTCTAATACAAAAATTAGCCGGGCATGGTGGCACGTGCTTGTAGTCCCAACTACTCAGGAGGCTGAGGCAGGAGAATCTCTTGAACCCGGGAGGTGGAGGTTACAGTGAGTGGAGATCATGCCACTGCACTCCAGCCTGGGACAGAGTGGGACTCCATCTCAATTAAAAAAAAAAAAAAAAAAGCAGATTTTGTTTCAGTAGGTCTGGGAAGGGGCCTGGATTATGCATTGCTAGCAAGAACTCAGGTGGTACCAATGCTGCTAGTTTGAAAGCCACACTTTGAGTAGTAAGGCTCTATAATACAGGCTCTGATAAACAGATTACTTGGTCTTTAAGTTCTTGCTTCATCATTTATTAACAGTGTGATTTGGAGCAACTTGGGTAACCTCCCTATGCCTTTGTTTCTTCATTTGTAAAACGGCAGTAATAACAGTATCTAAACAAAGGGTTGTTATAAAAATGAGTCAAGTGGGCCAGGCATGGTGGCTCATGCCTGTAATCCCAGCACTTTGGGAGGCCGAGGCGAGTCTGGATCACCTGAGGTCAGGAGTTCCAGACCAGCCTAGCCAACACAGTGAAATCCCATCTCTACTAAAAGTACAAAAATTAACCGGGCATGGTGGCACATACCTGTAATCCCAGCTACTTGGGAGGCTGAGGTGGAAGAATCGCTTGAACCCAGGAGGCAGAGGTTGTGGTGAGTCAAGATCACACCACTAGCCGGGCACAGTGGCTCACGCTTGTAATCCCAGCACTTTGGGAGGCTGAGGCAGGTAGATTCCCTGAGGTCAGGAGCTCAAGACCAGCCTGGCCAACATGGTGAAACCCCGTCTCTACTAAAAATACAAAAATTAGCCAGGTGTGGTAATGGGCGCCTGTAATCCCAGGGTAAGGCAAGAGAATCACTCGAACCCAGGAGGCTGAGGTTGCAGTGAGCTGAGATCGTGCCACTGCAATCCAGCGTAGGCAACAGGGAGAGACTTCGTCTCAAAAAAAAAAAAAAAAAAAAAAAAGATTGCACCACTGCACTCCAGCCTGGGTAACAGAGCGAAACTCCATCTCAAGAAAAAACAAAAAGAGTCAAATGTTTAGACAAGTGCCTGTTACCTAATAAGCATTCTGTAAAGGTTAGTTACTGCTGCTACCACCACTTTTGTTGCCACTATTATGAGTGCTATCACTGTTGCAGTCATAATAGTGGCTTATGCATATTGTACTTTGTATCAAAATATTGATGTTTAAAAAGAAAAACAGAATTTTTTTTTGAGACAGGGTCTCACTGTATTGCCCAGGCCAGAGTGCAGCAGCACAATCACAGTTCACTGCAGCCTCAACCTCCCAGGCTCAAGTAATCCTCAGCCACCCAAGTTGCTGGGACTACCAGTGTGCACCACCACACCTGGCTAATTTTTAATTTTTGTAGGCTGGGTGCAGTGGCTCACACCTGTAATCCCAGCACTTTGGGAGGCTGAGGCAGGCAGATCACCTGAGGTCAAGAGTTCAAGACCAGCCTGCCCAACATAGCGAAACCCCCACTCTACTAAAAATGCAAAAATTAGCTGGGTATAGTGGCACGTGCCTGTAATCCCAGTTACTCAGGAGGCTGAGGTAGAAGCATCGCTTGAACCCGGGATATGGAGGTTGCAGTGAGCTGAGATCATGCTACTGCACTCCAGCCTGGAAGACAGAGTGAGACTCCATCTCCAAAAAAAAAAAAAAAATTTATAGAAATGGGGATCTCGCTGTGTTGCCCAGGCTGGTCTCAAACTCCTGGGCTCAAGTGATTCTCCTGCTATGGCCTCCCAAAGTGCTGGGAGTATAGGTGTAAGCCACCGGGCCCAGCCCAAAAATGGCAAATTTTCCACCGAGACAATTCACAGACAAATAATGACAGTGAGATTCTTCTAACAGTTTAAAAACATGGCCAGAAGCAATGACTCAGGCCTGTAATCCCAGCACTTTGGGAGGCCAAGGCAGGAAGATAGTCTAAACCAGGGGTTCAAGACCAATCTAGACAACACAGGGAGACCTATCTCTACAAAAAAATTAAAAATTACCTAGGTGTAGTGGCACACCCCTGTGGTCCCAGCTACTCAGGAAGCTGAGGTGGAAGATCTCTTAAGCCCAAGAGATAGAGACTACAGTGAGCCATGATCACACCAGTGCACTCCAACCTGGGCAACAGAGAGAAACCTGGTCTCAAAAACAAAAACGAAAAACCATGATTTTCTACAAATAATTACAAATAAATAAAACTTAGTACTGTTAGGGATGTAAAAAATCGGTTGATGTGCATGTTATTAGCAGCATAAATTAGCTCTGCCTTTCCGAAGAGCGATCTGGCACTATGTCATAAGTGCTATAAAAACCATTCATGCCCTCTGACTCACTAGTACTATTTTTTAAAATTATGTACAACCAGGCTGGGTGCAGTGGGGCATGCTTGTACTCCCAGCACTTTGGGAGGCTGAGGCAAGAGGATTGCTTGAGCCCAGAAATTCAAGACCAGCCTGGGAAACATGGCAAAACCCTGTCTCTACAAAAAATACAAGAATTAGTGGGGATGGTGGCTGGCGCCTATAGGCCCAGCTATTTGGAAGGCTGAAGTGGGAGGATGGCTTGAGCTGGGGAGGCGGAAGGTGCAGTAAGCTGAGATTGCACCACTGCATTCCAGCCTGTGCGACAGAACATGACCCTGTCTAAATAAAAAAATAAAAAAATAAATAAAATAAAATAAAATAAAATAATGTATGACCAAATAAAAATGCAGATGAAAAAATAAGCAACTTGAAATGTTTATAGAAGCATTTATTTAGGGACAAAAGACTGAATACAACTCAAATTCTAATTAAGAGGTAATAGCAGGCCGGGTGCGGTGGCTCAAGCCTGTAATCCCAGCACTTTGGGAGGCCGAGACGGGCGGATCACGAGGTCAGGAGATCAAGACCATCCTGGCTAACGCGGTGAAACCCCGTCTCTACTAAAAAATACAAAAAACTAGCCGGGCGAGGTGGCAGGTGCCTGTAGTCCCAGCTACTCGGGAGGCTGAGGCAGGAGAATGGCATAAACCCGGGAGGCGGAGCTTGCAGTGAGCTGAGATCCGGTCACTGCACTCCAGCCTGGGCGACAGAGCAAGACTCCGTCTCAAAAAAAAAAAAAAAAAGAGGTAATAGCAGGCCAGGTACGGTGGCTCACACTTGTAATCCCAGCACTTTGGGAGGCCAGGGCAGGTGGATCACTTGAGGTCAGGAGTTCGAGATCAGCCTGGCCAACGTGGCAAAACGCCATCTCTGCTAAAAATACAAAAATTATCTGGGCGTCGTGGCGCATGCCTGTAGTCCCAGCTACTCCGGAGGCTGAGGCAGGAGAATCGCTTGAACCCAGGAGGTAGAGGCTGTGGTGAGCCAAGATCATACCACTACACTCCAACCTGGGCGACAGAGCAAGACTCCACCTCAAAAAAAAAAAAAAAGGGGGTAATAGTGTATTATAGCGTATTCAAATGGAGGGTGAAAAAAATAAAACTATAGTATGCCAAAAGTTGGCATATTTAATTTTGAGCAGCCAGCTTTTAAGATATTCTAACTCCATGGATATAATTTATTTGCTCAAGTAGAACCCACCTCCAAGACATATGTGAGTCTTAAATGGAAAGGGAAGAATTTAGATGGCAAAACAATCCAATATATACAGAAAAGAAAAACTAATGCCAGCCACCAAATAAATATATAGAGGGACAGCTATTCTATTCAGGGCTACATCTCTCAAATGACAAAAGACATGCTGTTATCATGATACTGGGCTCTGGAGGGAGGCAGGCAGGTCTTTTGAACCTCTCTGGAAAGGAATTTAAGCCTTTCTGCAAACAATTTATGCAGAGACTAGTGAAAAGGACTGATGAAAAAATAAACCCTAAACTAGTATAACATATCAACTCAGAAACTATGATCCTAAAAGAAAGTAATTACATAAGAAAAGGCAATCTTTTTTTTTTAAAAAAGCTAATTTTAGGAAGAGCTGAAATTATTATATTAAATAAGAGTTTAATTAAAATGGCATGATTCAGAAAATACAAAAGAATTTGTGACTAAGTCATATGAATGTCAAGTTGAGGTTTCCCTTGGATGAGGATAAGCCCATTGTTCAAATCACTTTTTCTAAGCCTAACTACTAATTAAGAGGCAACATCACTTATGAAAGCTTTCGGCTATTTTTTTTTTGTCAACTTACTAAATATATTTTAAGCCAAAATAAGGTTTTCCCACATGACAAAATGAAGGCATTTTTTGGTGTGTAAAACATAACCTGCCTAGAAGTGTGGCACTATGATAGATGTCTTTATAAGCACTATGTTTACATACCTTTGCTGAAATTGCTAATGTGCAGGCAATACCCAGCTCTCCACCTCCAACCACAGTAACTTTATTGACTGTTTTATTCTCATGATTTGCCCAGCTCTTTGAATTTATACCTGAAACACCTAGAAAGAAAAGTGAATTATCTTGAGAATTCAAAAATATCAACAATTTTTTTAGGATCTTTTAAAAAAATATATAGCAGGCTTCATAGCTTAGAGAGAAAATATGGTGCTACTCCATAATGGGCAAAAAATACTACTGAACAAATGAATGCAAGGAAGACAGACGTCTCCTATTAAATATTCGACTAAATAGAAATTATCCTTCTAAAGAGAACGTATCTTTGTAAACACTTTTAAAATATATAAGACTCTAAAAAAGTAGGATTTCCATAATTCTGACAAATATTCCAACTCATTACTCTGGTCTACAATAAAAAAATATGTCTAACACCTTACCAAAATGTTTCAAACATAGGTATTTGCTTTCATCCTTAATGAGAATCAAGAAGAAGCATAGATATTCTGGTCCAATATACTGAATAAGCCAACAAGCTACATATACATATCATGAAAAAAGGTTTGGGATCATTAACATATGTCAAGTGGTTTTGAACAATACAAGAATTGTTTTATCTGCTTAACACTAATTCTTTACACTTTTAGAAACCTGGCCAGGCACGGTGGCTCATGCCTGTAATCCCTGAACTTTGGGAAGCTAAGGCGGGAGGATCACCTGAGGTCAGGAGTTCAAGACCAGCCTGACCAACATGGCAAAACCTCATCCTTATCGAAAATACGAAAATTGGCTGGGCATGCCTGTAGTCCCAGCAACATGGGAGGCTGAAGCAGGAGAATCGCTTGAACCCAGGAGGCAAAGGTTGCAGTGAGCCCAGATGGTACCACTGCACTTCAGCCTGGGCGACACAGCGAAACTCCATTTCAAAAAAATAAACAAACAAATAAAAAATATTTATTGGAATTACATGGTAATATCCTATGATAGAGGCAAAGGAATTTCTTTCTTTTTTTTTTTTTTTTTTAGATGGAGTCTTGCTCTGTTGCCCAGGCTGGAGGGCAGTTGTTCAATCTCAGTCCACTGTAACCTCTGCCTCCCGGGTTCAAGTGATTCTCCCACCTCAGTCTCCCAAGTAGCTGGGATTACAGGCACCCGCCACCACGCCCAGCTAATTTTTTTATTTTTAGTAGAGATGGGGTTTCACCATGTTGGCCAAGCTGGTCTCGAACTCCTGACCTCAGGTGATCTGCCTGCCTCAGCCTCCCAAAGTCCTGGGATTGCAGGGGTGAGCCACCGTGCCTGGCCTGAGGCACAGGAATTTCTTATTTCAAAAACAGATGTACATATGCACACAAATTTATTTATAAAAATCAAGTGGCAGAAGGTAAATTATTTTTGTGAGAAACTGGTAACTCATAACTCTCAAGACAGTCTGCCTGACAAATATACAAACCTTCAGTGATTTTTGCAATATAGGCTAGCAAGTCTACCTGCCGTGCCTCATCAGATGATGGTAGAGAATACAGCGGAAGTTCCTCTTGAAACTTGGCAATCATTTCTTTAATTAATCCAACAATGACAGATTTAGGCTGTAGAATACACAAAAAACAGAAAAGTTACACAAAAATTTTGCTGAACAATACTACCTTTGTTGAGGCAGGAGTATCACTTGAGCCCAGGAGTCTGAGTTATGGTTGCAGTCTGAGTTATGCAGTGAGTAATGGTTGCACCACTACACTCCAGCTTGGGCAACAGAGTGAGACTTCATCTCAAAACAAAACAAACAAAAAAACTTTTAACCTATACAGTCTTTTAGAGTTAGTCAAAAAGAAGTATTCAATCATGTTCTCATATTTTGAAAACCATCATACAAATTATATGATACTTTTAACTGTTGCAATGCTTTTCACTGAAAAATTATTGAATACTTTTAACTGAAAAATAAAGGAAGAAGAAATGCTAATTCAGCATTTCCCAAAAGTAGAATAATAGCATGAATGTGCTTAATAGCCTAATACCTAGGTTTGGAAACTCTTTTTTTTTTTTTTTTTTAAACTTTCATTTTGAAATAATTTCAGACTGACAGAAAAGTTGCAAAAATAGTACATATACTCTTCACCCAGATTACTCAAATGTTAACATTTTATCACATTTGCTTGTTTAGTCTTTCTTTCTCTAGTTTTTCTGAACTGAACAAGTAAACTGCAAACATGATGTCCTTTTACCCCTAAGTACTTTAATGTATATTTCCTAAAAGAGAAAAACATTCTCCTTTTAACTATTATCAAATCAGAAAATTAACACTGATAAAATACTATCTAATTTGGTACTATATTCTTTTAATGTAATTGGTTAAGCAACCTTGATGAAATTCACTAACCTGTCTGAGCTTCAGTGTCATCAGTAATACAATGTGAATAATAAATCCCAAATGGTTGTTATGAGTAATAAATGAGTCAATGAATGCAAACTATAAGCCGTGAGTGTAAAACAGATGTTTATTATTATTCTTAGCAATATTTAGTAGTATGCTCATTTTTAAAGTGCTTAATTTCTCAGAGTGTGGGTTTCACTATTTATAAAGTAAGGAGATAAGGCTATTAGGGCCAAGAATTCAAATACCTTTGGGGACCAAGCAGACAACATTAAATGTGTGAAGCTGGCAAGCATAAGAAAATCTGGAGAGACAGTTATTGTGGCAAATTGGAAAGAGCATGCCGATAGGCATTCAAATTTACATTAAGAACAAAACAAAACAAGGTAAAACAAAACGAACTGTGCTGTTCAAACAAATTCTATAGGCCTAACGCGGCCCTCTGAATCTCTTGGAGAAACTGTAATTCCCGGCCTAGATGACCTCTAGATTCCTTCTAGCTCCAAAGTTCTATATAATTATGGTACATAATTATAATTCCAACTGCATGTGGAACTTAAAGGTGCTGCAGTACTTTTTTTTTTTTTTAAGGAAAGAACATATTTGAACCACATAAACAAAAAGGTATTACATAAGAAAAACTAATGTAACAATTTATGTAACTACCTAACATATGAGCATGCTCTTATATCTAAAACAAAAAATAAAAAGGTAACATTGGTACTACAAATACATATTTGACAAGTGTGCATTAAAGAATTCTCTAATATAGGGTGAGATGTCACTATATGTGTAGTAGAAAGGTTAAAATTAAAAACAAAAACAAGGCTGGGTGCTGTGGCTCACGCCTGTAATCCCAGCACTTTGGGAGGCCGAGGCGGGCGGATCACGAGGTCAGGAGATCAAGACCATCCTGGCTAACATGGTGAAACCTCATCTCTACTAAAAATACAAAAAAAAAAAAAAAAAAAAAAAATTAGCCGGGCATGGCGGCAGGCACCTATAGTCCCAGCTACTCAGGAGGCTGAGGCAGGAGAATGGCGTGAACCTGGGAGGAGGAGCTTGCAGTGAGCAGAGATCGCGCCACTGCACTCCAGCCTAGGTGACAGAGTGAGACTCCATCTCAAAAAAAAAAAAAAAGAATTCTCTAATATAAACCCATTTAAAATGTGGAGAATACTTTTTCAAGATACAGAAAACAATTGTTACGATAGGCATACCCACAATTCTTATAAAAACATGCTTGCAAGGATAAATCCACCTGAGCACTCATTTCTCAGATATACTAACGCTATAAAATTGTTAAGCACTGAATATTGCCACCTACTTTTGCAGTGTTTGAGTTTCAACACTGATTGGTATGAATTCTGAATTACACAATTAATTACTGTTATTTTTCAGTCTTTCTGCCATGTTGCATATAGAAGGCATGTATTTAATATGAATACTTAAAACAGCAACATTATTTGTAGCAAAGTCACTTCCCTGTGTTCATTTTTCCTTTAAAGGCACTGTATTTAGAAAATAGTTATTACAACAAACAGTGCTTTGGAAGATCTGAAACTCCAAATCAATGTGCTCTATCAACCATAAGTAGATCTAAGAAGCCCTGACTGAAAAGAACAGAAATGTAAAAAGCTGATAAATTTAAAGATTATAAAATTGGTTTATTGTAAAAGCAATTCAAGAACACCCAGTTAAAATCTTATCCCAATGCTACCCAATACAACCAAGAAGCAGTTAAGCACTTTTACATTAGGAACGAGGACATAAAACAAGAGACCACATCAAGGCTGTGATTCAAACTCAAAAAGGGAAAGGACTCTTTCGTCTCCTTCAGGTCAGTACAGAGGGCATCATAAGATCAAAGCACTGTGCCAGGTATCACAGTACGCTGCAGTACTTTTAAATAGGGCAATTTAAATAATGTAATATCTTTTAAAGACTAATTTTAAGGCGGGACATTGTGGCTCGCACCTGTAATCCCATCACTTTGGGAGGTTGAGGTGGGAGGATGCCTTGATCCCAGGAGTTCAATACCACCCTGGAATAATAGGGAGATCCTGTCTGCACAAAAAATTAAAAAATTAGTGGGGCATGGTAGACCATGCTTGTAGTCCCAGCTACTCAGAAGGCTGAGGTGGGAAACTCACTTGAGCCCAGGAATTTCACGGTGCAGTGAGCTCTGATTGTGCTACTGCACTCCAGTGTGGGTGAAGACAGCATTACCCTGTCTGAAAAAAAGAGACTAGTTTTAGCTTATAATAAAGAGGCTCAGAACAGTAAAATAAAACCAGAACTGTCTAAACTAAACTTAAGCACAACCTTCACTAGATTATAAGACTATCCTCGAGGATTTACTAAACAAACAAAATTATGAAAAGACATCCCAATGAAAACCAGAGAGAAGAAACAGGATACATGAATTCCTGCAACATGGTACAGATGTCACAAATACTACTCGAGGATAGTTTTGTTTTGTTTAAAGAAGGGTGTAACAATGGATGGAGGAGAGAAACAGACAATTCAAAAAGGAAGAAATGTATGACGGATAAGTAAATGAAAACGATTTCAATTTCTCAAATAACCAAATAACTGAAAATTAAGAGTAAGATCCATTTTTGTCCTTCCAATTGACAAATTTTTATTATGCCCCATTCATCACATTTAACTGGCAATCTTATTTGAATCATCAGGTAATGCAAATAACATAAATATTCATAAAGTAAAATGTCAGCTCCTACTACTGAAAATCCGAAGTATGTCCTTTGTTTTTCTATTTCTTTTTTCTTCTTTTTAAATGTTTTCTATATAAAAATATAGAAAAACATAAAACAAAGTAAAATGCATCTACAATTATACACCTTTTTATAAGCTGTCTATAAAATAAGAAGTGATAATTCTAAGGCAGTCTTTACTCCAACCTCAATTGACTCCAACATACCCAGCCCTACTAGCTTTCTGGGTACATATAAACATATTATAAATAATCCTTTTATAAAATTTTTAAATTACTTACAAAAATGAGAGAATACATCATCTAAACCAATGTATAGAAGATAAGCAAAGGTTTGTTTTAAGGATAATACCTTCTATTAGAGAAAAGGTACTGTAAAATAGGTACCCTCCTACACGGATTTCTACTGATTATAGAAATGTATCATTCTGTGCACCCTTTTGGAGGCCAATTTGGTAATATATAAGAAAATCTTGAAAATATTTAAAATCTTTGATCCAATAATTCTACTCCAAGAGATTTATCATTAGGAAATTATCAAATGTATATTGGATATATACAAACATTCACATTTAAAAATGTTCATCATGGCCGGGCGCGGTGGCTCAAGCCTGTAATCCCAGCACTTTGGGAGGCTGAGACGGGCAGATCACGAGGTCAGAAGATCGAGACCATCCTGGCTAACACGGTGAAACCCCGTCTCTACTAAAAAATACAAAAAACTAGCCGAGCGAGGTGGCGGGCGCCTGTAGTCCCAGCTACTCGGGAGGCTGAGGCAGGAGAATGGCGTAAACCCAGGAGGCGGAGCTTGCAGTGAGCTGAGATCGCGCCACTGCACTCCAGCCTGGGCGACAGAGCGAGACTCCGTCTCAAAAAAAAAAAAAAAAAAGTTCATCATTAAATGTCTTACAATAGGGCAATTTGTAGATACAATATGTAACATCCTTATGCTGGATCATCAGGCAACCATTAAAAACCATGTATTTTGAAAATAGTTTTACATGGAGAAATGCTCAATATAATGGTCAATGAAAAATGAAGAATACAAAATTATATAACATGAGGACATAAAACAAATACTACAGTTATATAGATCAATGTGCATGACTTTTTAAAACTTAATGTTGGTTAAAACAAAGCATGTCACAAAAGATTACATACTGTATGATTCAACTTATATGAAAGTCAAAAACAGGCAAAACTACAAATAAATATATATTACACAAAAATCTGTAATAGGAAGGGACTTGGAAATAATGCCCCAATTACTTGCTAGTAGCTCTTCCCGTACTTTCTCAAGTGGGAAACGACTATAAAAAGACAGGGAGCAAACAAGAGTTGGCTCCAAAACCTGAGGGAGCAGCTTTGTACAGGCGGTTGTCATCAGGGTTCTGGGACTTGGGCAAGCCTAGACAGCTCAATTTCAAATTAATTCCAAAGACCACATGAAGAATATCATTGGAAAAAAAATGCAGTATCATACCTATTTGTATTGGCAGAATCAATTATAAGTCTTAAAAAGAAAAAAAAAGCTTTCTGTAGAAAATCCAAATTGATCTTACATGGCTCCAGTTTTGGAGATAAGGCAAATATATTCTGCCTTGAGCATCCACATGTTTTCCGACTGAGATTTCCATATTTGCAGTTGGCTTCAAGAAGCAAATAGGTGGAGCAAAAGGGTGAGAATCCAAAATCCAGAAACGAATTGGTATGTTATATGTATTACCTATTTGAGACAAAAGAAACATATCTTCAAACAATAATAAAACACACACATTATACTTATGATATAGCTAGGTGGCATTTTAAGAAATGAGTAGGCTGGGTATGATGGCTGAAGCCTGTAATCCCAGCACTTTGGGAGGCTGAGGTGAGCAGATCTCATGAGCCCAGGAGTTTGAGACCAGCCTAGGCAACATGGAGAAACCCCATCTCTACAAAAAATTTTAAAATTAGCCGGGTGTGGTGGCACACACCTACAGTCCCAGTTACTGGGGAGGCTGAGATGGGCGGATGACTTGAGCCTGGGAGGTCAAGTTTGCATTAAGCCATGATTGTGCCACTGCACTCCAGCCTGGGTGATGGAGTGAGACCCTGTCTCAAAAAAAAAAAAAAAAAAAAAGAAAAGAAATGAGTAGTCTAGTCAGGTTTACATATAAAGGATTAATGTTAATCAAGGCCTATACCTCCCATTTCATCCACATTCACATTGAGAATATGTTCCTTTTAGAGCACTGGTACAACACTTGAGTAAGTTTAATTACAGATCACAAGGTCAGGAGATGGATACCATTCTGGCTAACACGGTGAAACCCCGTCTCTACTAAATACACAAAAATTAGCCGGGTGTGGTGGCGGGCGCCTGTAGTCCCAGCTACTCGGGAGGCTGAGGCAGGAGAATGGCGTGAACCTGGGAAGCGGAGCTTGCAGTGAGCTGAGATCGCGCCACTGCACTCCAGCCTGGGTGACAATGGGAGACTCCGTCTCAAACAAAACAAAACAAAACAAAACAAAACAATGCCCAAATCATCCACCCTGCCTCTCAAAAAAAAAAAAAAAAAATCAAATTTTCAAAAATGTTTACTAATATAGCCAGAGTGGCAGGCCAAATCCTGATAAGAGTTGCTTCCTACATTAATCACTACACATTAAAGAAAAGGAAAGAAATGTCTATTGAAGGCCAGGTGTGATGGCTCACGTCTGTCATCCCAGCACTTCGAGGTGGGTGGATCACTTGAGGTCAGGAGTTCGAGACCAGCCTGACCAACATGGTGAAACCCCGTCTCTACTAAAAATTCAAAATGTTAACCGGGCATGGTGGCAAGCACTTGTAATCCCAGATACTTGGAAGGCTGAGGCACGAGAATCGCCTGAACCCAGGAGGCGGAGGCTGCAGTGAACCAAGATTGCGCCATTGTACTCCAGCCAGGGTGACAGCCCAAGACTCTGTCTCAAAAAACAAAACAAAAAATGTCTATTGAAAGTATTCCCCTGGTTGATCAAGGATCTGCCTCCACCAATACCCCTCCCCAGCAGTATTCATGCATTTTAACAGCCCATGACTAGCAAAGCAATTGGTGACTCAGATTCCTGTGTCTAAATGGTAAGATTTCACCACTAGTTCACTAGTCTCTTCTTCCTTCCCTCTTTCCCATCAGCAAATACCTTGACTTCTACCCTGCACATCTAGCTTTTAGTAATTCAGCACTGAAGAGTCCAAACTCCTGACACAAAGTCCTCAGATTTAAAGGAATTATATCATGAGAACGTAACTTAAGTTGGATGTAAACAAAGTTTAGATAGGTGTGATCTTAAGACAATACATTGCTAGGCCAAAATGTGCGGACAGCTTGAGTCCAGGACTTCAAGACCAGCCTGCGCAACAAAGCAAGACCCTGGTGTGGTAGTGCATATCTGTAGTCCTAGCTACTCAGGAGGCTGAGGCAGGAAGAATGCTTAAGCCCAGAAATTTGAGGTTACAGATAGCTATGATCACGCCACTGCACTCTAGCCTAGGAAACAGAGCAACACCCTCTGTCTTAAAAGAAAAAGAAGATTATATACATCTCTAAAAAATGAGTGTTTGAAGAAAAAGTAACATTATGTCTTTTTTTTTTTTTTTTTGAGACAGTCTCACTCTATCGCCCAGGCTGGAGTGCAGTGGCACAGTCTCGGCTCACTGCAACCTCCGCCTCCTGGGTTCAAGCAATTCTCTGCCTCAGCCTCCCAAGTAGCTGAGATTACAGGCACCCGCCATCACACCCAGCTAATATTTTGTATTTTTAGTAGAGACGGGGTTTCACCATCTTGGCCAGGCTAGTCTTGAACTCCTGATCTTGCAATCTGCCCACCTCAGCCTCCCAAAGTGCTGGGATTACAGGCGTGAGCCACCGCGCCCGGCCAATTATGTCTTAACACAATGTTGGCTGTATAAGAAATAATACCAAAAATTTCTAGAGATAAATATAAGGTAATATTAACAGAAGTTTCATGTAGATGGGAGGTTAGATACAGGCTTTACTTCATCCCTTCCCAAATGTTTAAATTTTTTTTAGCATAAGCATGTATAATCATTGCACTAATAAAACTAGTTAACTAAAAGAGAGTAATAGAGGCAGACAAGGCCGGGCACAGTGGCTTACACCTGTAATCCCAGTACTTTGGGAGGCAGAGGTGGGCAGATCACCAGAGGCTGGGAGTTCAAGACCAGCCTGACCAACATGGAGAAACCCCGTCTCTACTAAAAATACAAAATTAGCTGGGCATGGTGGTGCATACCTGTAATCCCAGCTACTCAGGAGACTGAGGCAGGAGAATAGCTTGAACCCAGGAGGTTGCAGTGAGCCGAGATTACGCCATTGCACTCCAGCCTAGGCAACAAGAGTGAAACTCCATTTCCAAAAAAAAAAAAAAACCAAAAAACATAAAGGCAGACAAATAATAATGGCCACATTTACTGAGCATTTACTATATGCCAGGCACTATGCCAAGAGTTTTACTTACTGTAATTCGTTTAAGCCTTACAATTCTGAGGTGGGCTCTAGTATTGGCCCATTTTACAGATGAGAAAGATAATACACATTCTGACCTTCTGATCAGCAGGAAATAACTAGCGTGCATTCACATTGAGTTGATACAATTCCAAAGCAAACGAAAAGTATAATGTAGAAAAAAAAAGGTGGGGGGTGCACCTGAGGAAGACCCCAGCATAAGAATCAATGACATAACTCAATGACTGCAGGACAGGCATAGTGCCAATGAGCAGGATTTTATGGTATTCAGATAACCTTTCTTCCCTCATGTTATCTCCCTACTCTATATTAGAAACTGAAATGCTACTAAGCAGTAGTTCATTTAAATTCACAAGCTCCTCTGTTAATATGCAACTACCCTTGAAAACACTGGGGTGGGTTAAGAGTTGACCTTTATCTCTCAGAATGAATCACCTTCATCAGTTTCCTTCCTTCTTCCTCTCCCTTCCTCCTTTCCCTAATACCCTTCCCTTTCCTTTCTTTTCAACATCTAACCAAGATAAATTCAGAATACAACTTAAGGGGAACAGGTCTGAGTAAAATTCTCTACGCAGCCAGGAAACAGTCTGAAAGCTTGGCAGGGAAAAGCAAGGAAAGAAAAGAAAAATCAACTCTATGCCTGTTCTGCCTACCTCACTCTGCAATCTCTGCATGGATCCCATGGCTAGCTGCATTCATCTCCATCCATTCTCCTATGCATAAAAACAAAATGAATTCCTACATATTTCCTGAGTGCCTATTATTGCAAAAGGAGGTATCATGGTGGGACATACACAGACAGAACAAAACATGAGTGCATCTCTAGCAACAAGTCATCACTGGGGGTGGGGAGTGGGGAATTAAGGGGGTTTGTGATAATCCAGGAGCTCACAAAGAAGCACCTACTTTGAAAGAAGTCCCCCCAAATGCAGCTTCCTAGGGTCTTTTGGGCAATGTATTCTCATTGTACAATGCTGAACTCTTTTTAGGAGAGCGAAGTTATGCTGCTGTCTCCCCATTTGGTTTCCAAATCTTTCTCAGTCCCCCTTTCAGTGTATCTTTAATGCCCCAGTAAGCCACTTATTCCTAAGCCCTTCAGTCAATAATCAAACTAACTCAACTATTCAACAAATACCAAAAATTTCCTTTAAGCACATAACTGTATATTAGTGATTATAGATGTTATTCTTCCTGGGATTATTTGCATTTCAAAAGAATGTGAACTTTTTTTTTTTTTTGAGACTGAGTCTCACTCCGTCACCCAGGCTAGAGTGCAGTGGCATGATCTCGGCTCACTGCAACCTCCGCCTCCCGAGTTCAAGAGATTCCCCTGCCTCAGCCTTCTGAGTAGTTGGGATTACAGGCCGTGCCATTAGGCCTAATTTTTGTATTTTTAGTAGAGACGGGATTTCACCATGTTGGCCGGGCTGGTCTCGAAATTCTGACCTCAAGTGATTTGCCCACCTAGGCCTCCCAAAGTGCTGGGATTACAGGCATGAGCCACCACACCCAGCAAGAACAGTGAATTTCTAATAGTGAAACTTCAGGCACCACTTCAGAGAAATATTTGGAAACAAAGATTCACTGGTGTTCTTAAAATCATACTATATATAAGCAATCTCTTGTGATTCTTATCTGAAAGGTTAGTCCTTGTTGAACACAGGAGAAGTAGGTCTGGAAACATGGGAAGAGTTAAGTATAAGAAAAGTCAGTGATTTGTTTTCCTTTATTTTTGGGCAAACGCTTAGCTATTTTAAACTGCTAGGTCACTCTAAAATGTGTTCCTTTCTTTGAGCTTTCATGACCTCTTGTGTTGTAAAATTTTCCTATTGGAGTCTGAGTTTCAGGCTAACACTAGCTGTGTGATCTTAGGTAAATCAGACCAGGCTAAGATTCAGTTTCACCTATGGAATGGAGATAATGTTATATCACATAGAGAGGAAAGGAGGGGAACAAAATATAGATGTAGAAGAAAAAAGTAACTCTCCCCAAGGGCAGGCCTATGTCTGTCTTGCTTTCCTTTGTACCCTGGAGCCTACCAGAGCAGTGGGCACACAGTTGACAATAAGTATTTGTTGAATTGAACTGAACTTGTTGACATTAATATAGGCTTTCCTTGACTGGAACAGATCCAGTAAGGTTCTGTATAGGTCATATATCTGTAACAATACTTTAAGAATGTTATGGCATAAACAAATGTAAGTTATTAAATGAACTGGTCTTTTAGAAAACTCACGTTTTTTCAACTTCCACACTTACCCTGATACATCACAGGAATTGTGCCAGTAAAATTCAGCAGGTCTTTCTGGGAACTATCTTTAAAAACTAGAAGAAAAAAAAAAGCCCCAAAATGTGCAATCAGAAAGAGAAAGAACTGTAGTAAAGTATGTAAGTGTGCACGTGTGTGCTCATGAATACACACACAAATACACATACAATCTCTAAACATAATCTAGGAATCGGTAAATCTGTCAACAAGAGGAAATGATTAGATGTTGTTTACTTAGAAAGCAGTAACGGTAGCTGAAAGAATACAGGCCTTTGATACTGAAATCCCAAGTTCTAGGGCCACCTTCCCCACTTAGAGGAATGTGACTTTTGGTGACTTTAATCGTCTTTGATCTTCAGTTTCATCATTTATAAAATAAAGATAATAAGACTGCCTTACCAAGTTGTCATAACGATCGTATGACAGAATGTGAAAACTTTTAAGAAGTACTATAATATTTGGGGCCATTATTAAATAATTGTCACACGTCAGTTGCAAAGTGGTTCTACTCCTCTCACCTCGGGGTCAACACCTACCTCCACTACGCCCCCTGTCAGCAGGAAGAAGCCAGAGTGATCGACGGCCTTTTCCCATTTTCATTAGCTAACACCTTAAGATTAAGGTGTTTTAAAAACCCAAAGGGAGGATTGAAATTGCCTTTGCAAAATGATGACTGAGACAGCGAAAGAGATCTAACCTAACCAACTCCATCTTCCTTCTAAACTTTAAGCTGTCCTTGTTCTTTCCTGGGCATAGGCTGAACTCACTTTGGAAAGAACTTAATTTATAATTTATAGTTTAAAACAAAGACAATAACAGCCCTTTCGCAAAACAAACTTCCTTCTTGCCTGGGGACTAGACTGCCCTTGTAGGACTAACAAATTAGCCACAAAATTAAAAACTATGGTTTATGGCCAGGCATGGTGGCTCACACCTGTAACCCCAGCACTTTGGGAGGCCAAGGCAGGTGGATTACTTGAAGTCAGAAGTTCAAGACCAGCTTGGGCAACATGATGAAACCCCATCTCTACAAAAATACAAAAATTAGCCGGGTGTGGTGGGTCCGAGCTGCTTGGGAGGCTGAGGCAGGAGAATAACTTGAAGCCAGGAGGCAGAGGTTGCAGTGAGCCAAGATTGCGCCACTGCACTCCAGACTGGGCAACACAGTGAGACTCTGTCTCAGAAAAATAAATAAAGTAAAATAAAATAAAAATTATGGTTTAGTAATCATGCACTTGGAGGCTTACAAGATTCTGGTCCTCCCTAAACTGCTCCTAAGATCAGCGCTTATTTTGCAGGCCGTACACTTGACGGATCAGCTGGCACCACCCAGACTGATAAACTGGCTCATCTGATCTTGTGACCCCCAACCTGGGAAGTGACTTAGAGCAAGAGGACAACTTCAACTTCCCATGATTTCATCTTCTACCTAACCAATCAGCACTCCTGGCTCACTGGCTTCCCCCACCCACCAAGCTGTCATTAAAAACTGATCTCAGAATGCTCAGGGAGACTGATTTGAGTAACAGTAAAATTCCAGGTCTGGCACAGTGGCTCATGCCTGTAATCCTAGCACTTTGGGAGGCTGAAGTGGGTGGATCGCTTGAGGTCAGGAGTTCAAGACCAGCGTGGCCAACATGGTGAAACCTCGTCTCTACTAAAAATACAAAAATTAGCAGGGCATGGTGGCATGCACCTGTAGTTCCAGCTACTGGAGAGGCTGACGCATGAGAATTGCTTGAACCCAGGAGGGGGAGGCTGCAGTGAGCTGAGATCATGCCACTGCACTTCAGCCTGGGCAACAGACAGTGACTACGTCTCAAACAAACCAACCAACCAACCTCCAGTCTCCCGCAAAAAACAAACGGACAAAATATTATCACATGTAACAAAATCATTTATAGTCACTTTTAGAATCAGAAGAAAAACTGCCAGCATTGCTTTCTAAAGCAACCTGTTAGATCAATAATTACTTTCCTTGGTTTCTCTAATTCCATTATTCTCAACCTTTTTTCAACATTCATATCTCTGAAATTTCAACTTTCCCATCAATAACTGGGACACACTGATAGAGAATCAATGCCCTAATCTCAGGATTGAGTACAGAAAACACTATCTCTGGTCTCAAACAATCAAACTATCTTGGAGTGCAGTCCTTTTAGTACTTCAGTAGCTATATTATTTGAGCAGACGAAGAACAAATTTTAAATAGATTTCATAACCTATTAGAAAGCAGCAAGAGGAAACCAGGCTGTGTTAGTCTATTCACGTTCCGGTAACAAAATACCATTGACTGGGTGGCTTATAAACAGCAAAATTTATTTGTCATAGTCTAGAGGCTGGAAAGTTTGAGGCCAAGGTGCTAGCAGATTTGGTGTCTGGTGAGGGCCTGCTTCCTGGTATATATGCAGCTGTCTTTTTGTTGTGTCCTAACATGGTGGGAAGGGCGAGGTGGACGAAGCAAGGAGTCTCTCTCAGGGCTTTTTTTTTGTTTAATGGAGTCTCGCTGTGTTGCCCAGGCAGGCTGGAGTGCAGTGGCACAATCTCAGCTTACTGCAACCTCCGCCTCCCAGGTTCAAGCAATTCTCCTGCGTCAGCCTCCCTAGTAGTTGGGATTACAGGCACCCACCACCATGCCCGGCTAATTTTCTTGTATTTTTAGTAGAGATAGGGTTTCACTATGTTGGCCAGTCTGGTCTCGAACTCCTGACCTCAATTGATACACCCACCTCGGCCTCCCAAAGTGCTGCGATTACAGGTGTGAGTCACTGCGCCCGGCCATGGGCTCTTTTAAGAAGACACCAGTCTCATTCATGAGGGCCCAAAGGCCCCCCTCCTAATACCATCACCTTGTGGGTTAGGATTTCAGCATATGAACTTGCAGGGACACAAACATTCAGACCATAGCACAGGCTGATACAGAAAACCCAAGGGCCAAGAGTATATGTCAGTATAAGTGTTTACCTTGAATTACATGAAGGAAAGGTAACAATGAATGAAGGGACCACTAGCAAAAACTAAATAGAAACAGGAGTGGAATAGGGTTTGTTACTCAAGGACATAGAACCACCTAGAAATAGGGTAGAGAAACTACTAGTATGAATATTCATTGTCTAAGCAAAATATTTAAAAAGCCAAAATAGAAGTGACTGTGATGCGTTACTGTCATTGTCTTCAATAAAAAATGTACATTGACAATATTAATCCTATAATTTGAGGGTTTAATGGCATTAGAGCTTTCTCTAGACAGGGAAATGAGAATCAGAAGTAATCGACACAATAAAGCATCAAACTATATGGTGAAGAAAGACATTGTATAAGAGTAAGCAAAAATTCTAAATAGATTTGATAACCTGTTAGAAAGGGGAAAGAAGGCCAGGCGCAGTGGCTCACGCCTGTATTCGCAACACTTTGGGAGGCCGAGGCGGGCGGATCACTTGAGGTCAGGAGTTGGAGACGAGCCTGGCCAACATGGTGAAACCCTGTCTCTACTAAAAATACAAAAAATTAGCTGGGCTTGGTGGTACAAGCCTATAATCCCAGCTACTCAGGAGGCTGAGACAGGAGAACTGCTTGAACCTGGGAGGTGGAGGTTGTGAAAGAAATCAGGCACATTCCTCAGCCCCGGGCTCAACACAAACAGGCCCAGTACAAACACCATATATCTCTCAACTTCCTGAGCCCAGTACAAACACATCCCACCATATATCTCTCAATTTCCTGAGCCCAGTACAAACACCACCTGGAAAATCCCCGATAAGGACACAGCCGTTTGAGGTTTTACTGAAAGCGCGGGAACCAATAGAAAAACTACTGAATGTATAACTTAAAATGTAAACCAATTGTAATGCTGTAACCAAAAGAATTGCCTTGTTCCTCTGTAACTTTACGTATCCTATTTATATCGGGCTATAAAAAGCAAGCACTCGCATTGTTCGGGGCCCTCTTGTATGCTGTGGAATGGAGGGACCAAGTTCGAACTTGCAGTAAAAGATCCTTGCCACTTGGCTTTGACTCTGGACTCTGGTGGTCTTCTTTGGGGAACAAACGGTCTGGGCATTACAGTTGCAGTGAGCCAAGATAGCGCCACTGTACTCCAGCCTGGGCAACAGGAGCAAAACTCCGTCTCAAAAAAAAAAAAAAAAATAGAGGAAAGAGACAACAGAGTACAAGACAGACATGAGTACAAACCCCAACTCCATCCCTTACTAGCTGTGTAATCTTGAGCAAGCTATTTAAACTCCTGGAGTCTCAGTTTATCTGCAAAATAAAGACAATAATACCACACAGCTTTGGTTGTAAAAAAAATATTTAAGATAATATAGACAGGCCAGGCGCAGTGACTCACACCTGCAATCCCAGCACTTTGGGAGGGTGAGGCAGGTGACTCACTTGAAGTCAGGAGTTCGAGACCAGTCTGGCCAACATGGTGAAACCCCCGTCTCTACTGAAAATACAAAAATTAACCAGGCATCACGGTGGGCACCTATAATCCCAGCTACTTGTGGGGAAAAGAAAGAGAGATCAGACTTTTCTGATCTGGTACTGTGTCTATATAGAAAGAAGTAGACACAAGAGACTCCATTTTGTTCTGTATTTGAGATGCTGTTAATCTGTGACCTACCCCCAACCTTGTCCTTGCAAGAGACATGTGCTGTGGTGACTCAAGGTTTAACGGATTTGGGGCTGTGCAGGGTGTGCTTTGTTGAACAAGTGCCTGAAGGCAGTATGCTTGTTAAAAGTCATCACCATTCTCTTAATCTCAAGTACCTAGGGACACGTACACTGCCAAAGGTCACAGGGACCTCTGCCTAGGAAAGCTAGGTATTGTCTAAGGTTTCTCCCCATGTGATAGTCTGAAATGTGCCCTCGTGGCAAGGGAAAGACCTGATCGTCCCCCAGTCTGACACCCGTGAAGGGTCTGTGCTGAGGAGGACTAGTACAAGAGGAAAGAAGGCCTCTTGGCAGTTGAGATAGAGAAAAGCATCTGTCTCCTGCCCGTCCCTGGGTGGGGAACATCTCGGTGTAAAACCTGATTGTATGTTCTGTTTACTGAGAAAGGAGAAAACCACCTAAGGGCTGAAGGTGGCATGCGCTGGCGGCAATGCTGCTCTTTATGCACTAAAAAGGTTTACGGAGATGTTTGCATATGCATATCAAGGCACAGCACTTTTCCTTAAACTTATGTCACAGAGATCTTTATTCATATGTCTTACTGCTGACCTTCTCCCTACGATTATCCTATTATCCTGCCACTTCCCTTTTTCTAAGATGGTAAAGATAATGATCAATAAATACTGAGGGAACTCAGAGACCCGGTGCCGGCGTGGGTCCTCTGTATGCTGAGCACCGGTCCCCTGGGCCCACTTTTTCTTTCTCTATGTTTTGTCTCTGTGTCTCATTTCTTTTCTCAAGTCTCTCATTCCACCTAATGAGAAACGCCCACAGGTGTGGAGGGGCAGGCCACCCCTTCACTACTCAGGAGGCTGAGATAGCAGAATCACTTGAACCCAGGAGGTGGAGGTTGCAGTGAGCCGAGATTACGCCACTGCACTCCAGCCTGGGTAACAGAGTAAGACTCTGTATCAAAAATAATAATAATAATGATGATGTAGATAAAACATTTGGAAGAATATCTGGCATTCAATAAACAGTAGCTATTATATCCCTCATTCCAGGCACTTACATAGCACCAAATAACTAGGTGCTAATCAAGAGACCAGTCACTGATGAATCAGAATCTAGTAATTTCTTTTTTTTGAGAGAGAGGGTCTCACTTGGTTGCCCATGCTGGAGTGCGGTGGACCAATCTCGGCTTACTGCAACCTCCGCCTCCCGGTTCAAGCAATTCTCCTGCCTCAGCCTCCTGAGAAGCTGGGATTACAGGTGCATGGCACCATACCGAGCTATTTTTTTGTATTTTTAGTAGAAACAGGGTTTCATCATGTTGGCCAGGCTGGTCTCAAACTCCTGGCCTCAAGTGATCCACCTGCCTCGGCCTTCCATAGTGCTGGGATTACAGGTGTGATACACCTTGCCCAGCCTAGAATCTAATAATTTCTTCCACATACACAATTATGTGCCACATATGTAAGCCTATGCTATTGTCCTAATCAATACTTCAATACGCCAGGTGCGGTGGCTCACACCTGTAACTCCAGCACTTTGGGAGGCCGAGGCATGCGGATCATGATGAGGTCAGGAGATCAAGACCATCCTGGCTAACATGGTGAAACTCTATCTCTACTAAAAACACAAAATGTTAGCCGGGTGTGGTGGCATGCACCTGAAGTCCCAGCTACTTGAGAGGCTGAGGCAGAAGAATCGCTTGAACCCGGGAAGCGAAGGTTGCAGTGAGCCGAGATTGCGCCACTGCACTCCCGCCTAGGCAACAGAGCGAGACTCCATCTCAAAAAAAAAAAAGCAAAAACCAAACACTTCAATAACTCCTCAAGATGTCTATTATATAAATCTGAATTTATATAATCTGAATTTATCTGAACATTTTCTTAATCTAACTGAAATTTAAAACATACACATGCAGAATAAAGCAGTTTTTGAAAATGTGAATTTTGACTAATTCTTGGGTCCTGAATTTTAACAAGCATTTGTATTTCTTTATTTATTTTGGCATGTTTACTTTATTAATATGATACATAATTTTTAAAACAACTTGTATTTTAGGTTTGGGGGTACATGTGAAGGTTTGTTACATAGGTAAACTCATGTTGTGGGGATTTGTTGTGCAGATTTATTTCATCACCTAAGTATGAGGCCCAGTTTCCAAGTTATCTTTTCTACTCTTTCTCCCCTCCCATGTTCCATCCTCAAGTAGACCCTAGTCTCTTGTTTCCTTCTTTGTGTTTATGAGTTCTCATCATTTAGCTTCCATTTATTTATTTATTTATTTATTTATTTATTGAGACGGAGTCTCACTCTGTTGCCAGGCTTGGAGTGCAGTGGTGCAATCTCAGCTCCCTGCAATCTCCGCCTCCTGGGTTTAAGCAATTCCCCTGCCTCAGTCTTCTGAGTAGCTGGGATGACAGGTGCACATCACCACGCCCGGCTAATTTTTTTGTATTTTAGTAGAGGCAGGGTTTCACCGTGTTGGTCAGGATGGTCTCGATCTCCTGACGGTGTGATCTACCTGCCTCAGCCTCCCAAAGTGCTGGAATTACAGACGTGAGCCACTGCGCCCTGCCTAGCTCCCACTTATAAGTGAGAACATGCGGTATTTGGTTTTCTGTTCCTGCGCTAGTTCAGCATTTATTTTTAAGTGGAATAAAATGGGGCCGGGCACAGTGGCTCACACTTGTAATCCCAACAATTTGGGAGGCCAAGGCGAGCAGATCACTTGAGGCCAGGATATCGAGACCAGCCTGGCCAACATAGTAAAACCCCAACTTTACTAAAAATATAAAAATTATCTGGGCATGGTGGCACGCATCTGTAATTCCAGCTACTCAGGAGGCTGAGGCAGGAGAATTGCTTCAACCTATGAGGCAGAGGTTGCAGTAAGCCAGGATCACACCACTGCACTCCAGCCTGGGCAACAGAGCGAGGCTCTATCTCAAAATTAATTAATTAATTAATTTAATTAAAATTTTTAAAATGGGATGGAACAGAAAATGTCAAAGTGGACACAGTATTTAGTTATGTGCATATAGGATCATGATATAAAATATACTTCCAACTGCAGGCTGTAGTCAGAAATTTTTGAAAGCTAATAGACCAGGAGGGGTGGCTCACACCTGTAATCCCAACACTTTGGGAGGCAGAGGCAGGAGGATCATCCTGAGGTCAGGAGTTTGAGACCAGCCTGGCCAACATGGCCAACATGGCAAAACCCCATCTCTACTAAAAATACAAAAATTAGCCAGGAGTGGTGGTGCATCTCAGTAATCCCAGCTACTTGGAAGGCTGAGGCAGAAGAATTGCTTGAACCTCGAAGGCAGAGGTTGCAGTGAGCTGAGATCATGCCACTGCACTCCAGCCTGGGCAACAGAGCAAGACTCTGTCTCAAAAAAAAAAAAAAAAGAATAAAGTAAAATATTTCTTAGATAACTAAATTCTTACTATTAAGTGAACAAGATAACTAAAACTGTTAATAATTTAGAATCAACCATATATATGATAGGCGGAATAAGGTCCTCCAAAGATGTCCATATCCAACCCTTGGAACCTGTGAATATGTCACCTTACTTGGCAAAGGGACTTTTTAGATGTGATTAGTGACTCTGATCACTTGGCTAACCTTAAAAAAATTAAGGAGTCTGAGATGAAGAAATTATCCGGTATTACTGGGGTGGGTCTAATCTAATCACATTGTCCTTAAAAGTAGAGATATCTGGCCGAGTGTGGTGGCTCACACCTGTAATCCCAGCACTTTGGGAGGCTGAGGCTGGCGGATCACGAGGTCAGGAGATTAAGACCATCCTGGCCAACAAGGTGAAACCCCGTCTCTACTAAATATACAAAAATTAGCTGGGCATGGTGGTGGGCACCTGTAGTCCCAGCTACTCAGGAGGCTGAGGCAGGAGAATGGCGTGAACCCGGGAGGCGGAGCTTGCAGTGAGCTGAGACTGCGCCACTGCACTCGAGCCTGGGCGACAGAGCGAGACTCTGTCTCAAGAAAAAAAAAAAAGCAGAGAATCTTTCCCAGCTGTGGTCAGAGGGCGATTTGACTACAGAAGAATGGTTAGAGACAGTTGGACTTCTTGCCCTACAGAATTGTAACATAGTAAATGTGTGTTGTTTTTTGTTTTTTTTTTTTTTTTGAGATGGAGTCTTGCTGTGTCGCCCAGGCTGGAGTGCGGTGGCCGGATCTCAGCTCACTGCAAGCTCCGCCTCCTGGGTTTACGCCATTCTCCTGCCTCAGGCTCCCGAGTAGCTGGGACTACAGGCGCCCGCCACCTCGCCCGGCTAGTTTTTTGTATTTTTAGTAGAGACGGGGTTTCACCTTGTTAGCCAGGATGGTCTCGATCTCCTGACCTCGTGATCCGCCCATCTCGGCCTCCCAAAGTGCTGGGATTACAGGCTTGAGCCACCGCGCCCGGCCAATGTGTGTTTTTTAAAGCCACTAAGTTTGTGGTAGTTTGTTACAGCAGCAATAGAAAACTAATACAAGATACACTGTATTAATTTAAGCTTTCTCAGAAATTGCAGTTTATAAAGTATAGCTGAAAATCAGAGGATAAAAGAGAAAACAAGAAATTACAATTTTGCAGCTCTTTAGGACCAAAAATTAGTAGTTCAAACAATGCAGCATTTAAACTAGAGGATATGATTCTTACCATAGGTGTCCATGGAATATTTGAAATGTGGGAAAAATACATTTACATTCTTTAGTTCTTCCACAGTTAGGTCCCTGAACTTGTACTGAAAAGAGAAAAATAAGCATAAGCATGTGGTAAGAATAAAGCTTATAAAAGAACAATTGCAGTTAACTTTTTTTTTTTTTTTGAGACAGAGTCTCGCTCTGTTGCCCAGGTTGGAATGCAGTGGTGGGATCTCGGCTCACTGCAACCTCTATCTCCTGGGTTTAAGCGATTCTCCTGCCTCAGCCTCCCAAGTTGCTGGGATTACAGGCATGCGCCACCACGCCTGGCTAATTTTTTGTACTTTTAGTAGAGACAGGGTTTCGCCATGTTGGTCAGGCTGGTCTCAAACTCCTGACTTCCTGATCCACCCGCCTCGGCCTCCCAAAGTGCTGTGGTTACAGGAGTGAGCCACGACACCTGGCCTGCAGTTAACATTTAACTGACAATTTATCGTGTAAAGCTCTGAGCTTTACAAACATGAATGGTATTTGATTTAATCTTTTTAACAACACCCCTACGAGGCAGGGAGGGCTTTACAACTGCTCTATAGGAGCAGCAGAAGAAAACGAAAGCTAGAGAATCAGAGTAACTTCCTGAGTTCGATAGCAAGTTAAATAGTGAAGCCGGAGCTCAAATCCAGGACCAGGGTCTTTAATCTCTAAATCAAACTGCCTCCAAACACCTCCAGAGAGAGAAGGCAGAATGAATCACCCCTCTCACCACCATTCAAGATCCAACTGTCTTTTTGGCATGACGTATTCACTTGAGACACCTCGACTTTCCCCTCCCACCTTCCTGGCACTGCATGCTGGGTTTCAAATGGAAAACAAAATCATGTAAGGTTTTGTAGTCAGGTGTGTGAACTGCCTCTTCATTTATCCAGATGTCTTCTCAGAGATACTAACTTGGTTGTCTTGGGGGCAAAATCATTTAAATTATTTAAGCTTATTTTCTCATCTACAAAAATAAATAATACTTACCTCTTACGCTGCGTTGAGGTTTAAATGAAAGAAAATAAGTATATTAAGAGTTTACCATTCTGAAAATGTATTTGAGACAACAGTTCCTTTTACAATGGCACCAAAAAGAATAAAATATTTAGGAATAAATGTAAAAAGGTACAAAACTTCAACTCTGAAAACTACAGAACATTGTTGAAAAAAATAAAATAGAGCAAAGTAAATGGAAAGCATCCCTTGTTCATGGATTTGAAGATAGTATTGTTAAGATGACAATTTTCCTCAACAGATTCAACACAGTCCCTATCAAAAGCCCAGCTGCCTTTTTTTTTTTTTTTTTTTTTTTTTGGCAAAGATGTACAGACTCTAAAATTCATATGGAAATTCAAGGGACCCAGAATAGCCAAAACAATCAGGAAAAAGAACAAAACAGCTGGTGGATTCATACTATAATCAAAAGACAGGCTATAACCAAAAGGAGAAAATAACAAGTGTTGGAGAGGATGTAAAGAAATCAGAACTCTCACACATATACCACTGCCAGTGGCAAAACGATGCAGCTGCTTTGGGAAACAGCCTGGTAGTTCTTCAAAAGATTCAACACAGAGTCAGGGTTACCACATGACTGAGCAATTCCACTTCTCGGTATACACCCAAGAAAAATGAAAACAGGTATCTACACAAAAACTTGTATATGACTGTTCATACCAGCATTATTAATACTAGCCAAAAAGTGAAAACAGTCCAAATGTCCATTAACTAATGAATGGATAAATAAAATATGGCATATCCATAAAATGAAATATTCAACCACAAAAAGGAATAAAGGGCTAATACATGCTACAACATGGATGAACCTTAAAAACGCTATGCTAAGTGAAAGAAAATAGACACAGGAAGTGCCTGCCTCTGGTCTTGGCCAGAGACTGTGCTTCCCAGAAAAAAAAAAGAAAAATTAAAAATAAAAGAAATGAGACAGAGGCTACATATTTTATGATTCCATGTATATGCAATATCCTGAACCGGCAAATACATAGAAACACAAAGTAGACTGGTGGATACCTAGGATTGTGGGAGTTTGGGAGAAAATGGAAGAGGATTGCTAGTGGATCCTGTTTCCTCTCTCAGAGCCTTAAGTTGTTTGCCCGCAAAAAAGATACAGCTTGCCGGGCGCGGTGGCTCATGCCTGTAATCCCAGCACTTTGTGAGGCCAAGGTGGGTGGATCACGTGAAGTCAGGAGTTCGAGACTAGCCTGACCAACATGGTGAAACCCCATCTCCACTAAAAATACAAAATTAGCTGGGTGTGGTGGCAGATGCCTGTAATCCCAGCTACTTGCGAGGCTAAGGCAGGAGAACAGCTTAAACCCAGGAGGCGGAGGTTGCAGTGAGCCAAGATCGTGCCATTGCACTCCAGCCTGGGCAACAAGAGCGAAACTCCAACTCAAAAAAAAAAAAAAAGATATAGCTCTACTGCCTACCAACTTCAACAGGTGTGTATGAAGGTCTTACAATTAGCATATGTAAAAGTGAGATAATAAACAAAATATGTATACAACAGTAAGTACAGGCAGGAAACTACAAATTGACACAAAGAACATCTAAGTTACAGAAAGGCCTCTGGAGAAGTTGAATCTACATTTCAGCCTAGAATCTAGAATGGTATAGAAAATTAGTGGTTAAGCCTGTAATCCCAGCACACTGGGAGGCCAAGGCAGGCAAATCACTTGAGGTCAGGAGTTCAAGAACAGAATGGCCAACATGGTGAAATCCTGTCTCAACGAAAAATACAAAAATTAGCCAGGCGTGGTGGCATGCACCTGTAATCCCAGCTATTCGGGAGGCTGAGGCAGGAGAATCACTTGAACCGGGGAGGTGGAGGTTGCAGTGAGCTGGGATCACCTCGCTGCACTCTAGCGACAGAGCCAGACTCTGTCTCAAAAAAAAAAGAAAATTAGGGGGAAAAGGGAAGGTCATTCTAAGATGGGGAAGAATTTGCTAGAAGAGAAGTCTGACTATAAACAACTCGAGAGCAGGAATCATCTTTCACTCATTGTTCTATCTCTTCACAGTACTTAGTACAGGGTGTGCCTTTGATAATGTTTTTTGGATAGGAGTTAGGAAATAGGCAGATTTATATGAGTAGAGTAGACATAGAAAGTAAATATGATCCACAGCATTGAGCATCAAAACTAAGAAATGATTAGCATTAACTAAAACAGACTTGTTTAGTCTGCTGGGCAAAGTGAGTCCTAGATTCAATGCCCATGATTCAGTGTAAACAAAACTGAATGAAGTCACAACTCCAAACACTACACAAATGTACAAAAGGCTGCATTGTTGTCACCTGGAATATACATATTATCAACAAATATAATTTGCTTCATTTTCCACTATTTTTCACATCCTTAAAATCACTGGAGAACATGATTATTAATAGCTATATAAGGCTACACTAGAATTGATTTAATTGCAAAACTGCTACACAAGTTTCTCAAAGCCAGCAAAAGCACTCTTCTCGGGACTTAAAAACCCAAATGTTACTATTAAATATTTCATTTGCTGTTTTGTTTTGACACCCCCCTACCTTGTCAAAAAGGACCTACTTTATCTGTCCCAAGGAAAATATTAACTTTTTTTTTTTTTTTTTTTTTTGGAGACAGGGTCTCACTATGTCACCCAGGCTGGAGTGCAGTGGCACAATCAGGTGCGTGCCACCATGCCTGGATAATTTTTTGGTATTTTTCATAGAGACGGGGTTTCACCATGTTGCCAAGGCTGGTCTTGAACTCTTGGGCTCAAGGGATCTACCTGCTTCACCCTCCCAAAGTGCTGGGATTACAGGTATGAGCCACCACACCCAGCCTTATTTTCACTACATATTAAACAGCGTATCTTCTTAGTGTAATATTAAGACAGATTTCATACTGGTCCTCACCACTGAAAATTCTGCATAACATTCTCTCAAGAAATGTGCCTCAAGCAGTGCCATGTGCTTAAAGGGTACAAGTACTTCACTAAAGAAGAAAGTGGTCCAAGAGATTCTAAACATGGTTATAAAAATTATTAAGACTGAAAAATTGAGTTTAATAAAATTTTAAATTTGCCTGCTGTACTACAGTGTATTCAGAAGACTGATACTTCTTTTCTCTTTTTTCTGAGAGGCAGTCTCACCCTGTCACCCAGAGTGGAGTGCAATGGCATGAACTCGGCTCAATGTAACCTCCATCTCCCGGGTTCAAGCAATTCTCCTGCCTCAGCCTCCTGAGTAGCTGGGATTACAGGTGTGCACCACCACACCTGGCTAATTTTTATCTTTACTAGAAACTGGTTTTCACCAAGTTGGCCAGGCTGGTCTCTTCTCCTGAGCTTAAGTGAGCCACCTGCCTCGGCCTCCCAAAGTGCTGGGATTACAGATGTGAGCCATCATGCCCAGCTTTTTTTTTTTTTTTAACTGAGTTTTACTCTTGTTGCCCAGGCTGGAGTGCAGTGGTACTATTTTGGCTCACTGCAACCTCCGCCTCCTGGGTTCAAGCAATTCTCCTGCCTGAGCCTCCCAAGTAGCTGGGATTACAAGCACCAGCCACCATGTCTGGCTTTTTTTGTTGTTGTTTTTTTTTTGTTTTTTTTTGTTTTTTTTTGAGACCGAGTCTGGCTCTGTGGCCCAGGCTGGAGTGCAGTGACGCGATCTCAGCTCACTGCAAGCTCCAGCTCCCGGGTTCACGCCATTCTCCTGCCTCAGCCTCCCGAGTAGCTGGGACTACAGGCGCCTGCCACCACGCCCGGCTAATTTTTTGTATTTTTAGTAGAGATGGAGTTTCACCTTGTTAGCCAGGATGGTCTCGATCTCCTGACCTCATGATCCGCCCGTCTCGGCCTCCCAAAGTGCTGGGATTACAGGCTTGAGCCACCGCGCCCGGCCTCATGTCTGGCTTTTTTGTATTTTTAGTGGAGATGGGGTTTTATCATGTTGGCGAGGCTGGTCTCGAACTCTTGACCTCATGTGATCCACCTGCCTTGGCCTCCCAAAGTGCTGGGATTACAGGCATGAGCCACCACACTTGGCCCAGAAGACTGATATTTCAAGAGTATTCTTATATGACTTTGCTCAAATGTAGGACACACTGAAGAATAATAATACTTTGTAGTATCATTTATTAAAAGAAATTTTTAGCAGGAAGGAATCTTATAGAACAAGTCCAGTATTACTTTTTTTTTTTTTTTTTTTGAGACAGAGCTTCACTCTTGTTGCTCAGGCTGGAGTGCAATGGCACAATCTTGGCTTACCGCAACCTCCACCTCCCAGCTTTAAGTGATTCTCCTGCCTCAGCCTCCCAAGTAGCTGGGATTACAGGTATGCACCACCACACCCAGCTAATTTTGTATTTTTAGTAGAGACGAGGTTTCTCCATGTTGGTCAGGCTGATCTTGAGCTCCTGACCTCAGGTGATCCGCCCGCCTCAGCCTCCCAAAGTGTTGAGATTACAGGTGTGAGCCACCGCCGTATTACCATTTTATGAGTGAGCACATCTAGGTTAAGTTGCCTCTCCGACAGAACTCAGCTGGTGGAGCAGAAAATAGGAATTAGGAAACTAGGTAATTTCAAGGACGGAGGATCACTTGAGGTCAGCAGTTCGAGACCAGCCTGGGCAACATAGCAAGACACTGTCTCTACAAAAATAAAAATAAAAATTGGCCAGAAGTGGTGATGTTGCCTGTGGTCCTAGCTACCTCCAGAAGCTGAGGCAGGAGAATCACTTGAGCCCAAGAGTTTGAGGCTGCAGTAAGCTATGATAGTACCATTGCACTCCAGCCTGGGAGACAGAGCAAGACTCTATCTTTTTTTAAAAAAAGAAAAAGCACACACTTTTTGAAGAATAATAAGTACTGGTGAATTGACCCACCCACTTACGATACACAACTGTATGACAAAGCTTTCTGCCATAATGGAAATAATCTATACATACATTGTCCAATATGATAGCCACAAACCACATGTGGCTACTAACAATTGAAATGTGATTAGTGATTTGTTCCTGTTTTTAAAAATACGCTCATTTATATCTTTTGCCCAATTCTCTATTTACTGTTTGTTTGTTTTCTGTTTTTTTGAGACGGAGTCTCACTCTGTTGCCCAGGCTGGAGTGCAGTGGCACGATCTCGGCTCACCACAATCTCCACCTCCCAGGTTCAAGTGATTCTCCTGTCTCAGCCTCCCAAGTAGCTGGGACTACAGGCACAAGCCACCATGCGCGGCTAATTTTTGTATTTTTAGTACAGACAGGGTTTCATTATGTTGCCCAGGCTGGTCTCGAATTCCTGACCTTGTGATCTGTCCGTCTCAGCTTCCCAAAGTGCTGGGATTACAGGTGTGTGCCACCACGCCTGGCCTATTTATTGGTTTTAATATTGATTTGTAGGCATGCTTTATATATTTTAGATATCAACACGTTATCAGTTATGTGTGCTACAGATAGCTTCTCTAAGTTTGTATCCTGCCTCTTCACTTTCTTTTTTAAAAAACTGAGATAGGGTCTTGCCATAACTACTGGACTCAACAGATCTGCTTATTTTGGCCTCCCAAAGTTCTGAGATTACAGGTGTGAGCCACCGCGCCTGGCTGCCTCTTCATCTTCTCCACAGTGTCTTCTGTTCTTGATTTTAATATTGTTGAATTTGTCTCTTACTTGTGTATTATTTTAAAACGGTTTGCATATTCTGAGCCTATACCATTTATATTTTTAGGTTTTAAAGTTGTCTTTTACATTTAGGTCTTTAATCCACTGGAAATTTTTATGTTTGGCGTAAGGTAGGAATACAAGGTACAATTTCATTTTTCCCATGTGGATATTCACTTTTCTCTGCATTCTCCTTTCGCGAGTTATCTGCAATGTCTTCTGTTTTATATTGCATTTCCAAACATGTATGACTATGATTCTAGGCCCTTTAGTCTGTTTCACTGGTTAGTCTATTCCACACCAATGCCACACTAAATTTTACTTGCCAGTACTGATATTTGGTAGAGCAAGTCCTCAAATCTATCATCTATTCTTTCTTTCTTCTTCTTCTTTTTTTTTTTTTTTTTGAGACAGAGTATTGCTCTGTGGCTCAGGCTGGGGCGCATTGGCGCATTCTCAGCTCACTGCAACCTCTGCCTCCTGGGTTCAAGCGATTCTCCTGCCTCAGCCTCCCAAGTGACTGGGGCTACAGGTGCCCACCACCACGCCCAGTTTTTATATTTTTTAGTGGAGAGGAGGTTTCACCATGTTGGCCAGGCTGGTCTCGAACTCCTGACCTCAAGTGACCCACCCACCTCAGCCTCCCAAGTGCTGGGATTACAGGCGTGAGCCACACCACGCCCAGCCCTCATATCTATTCTTTTTCCATAATAATGTCAAAGTTATCCTTGGCCTTCGGCTCTTCTAAATGAATTTTAGAATCAGTTTGAAGTTTCCAAGAACTGCATTGACCCTATAGATCAATTTGGGGAGAACTGACAATCTTCACATCTATGAAACTGGGATATCTATTTAATAAGATTTTTTACTTTCTCCATAGTTGCTTAATTTTTTAATGTACTGATCATTTCTCCATCGATTTTTCCACAACAAAATTATTTCTTAAGTTTTTAAAAATTTTAAATTCATTTATTTTTTATTTTTTTGAGATGGAGTCTCCCTCTGTTGCCCAGGCTGGAGTGCAGTGGCACAACCTGAGGTTACTGAAACCTCCACCTTCCAGGTTCAAGCGATTCTCCTGCTTCAGCCTCCCAAGTAGGTGGGATTACAGGCACGTGCCACCATGCCTGGCTTATTTTTTTGTATTTTTAGTAGAGATGGGGTTTCACCATGTTGGATAGGCTGATCTCGAACTCCTGGCCTCAGGTGATCCACATGCCTCGGCCTCCCAAAGTGTTGGGATTACAGGCATGAGCCACCGTGCCTGGCCTTAAATTTATTTCTATGTTTTAGAGACAGGTTCTCGTCCTGTCTCCCAGGCTGGCAAGCAGTGACACAATCATAGCTCTCTGCATACTCAAACTCTAGGGCTCAAGCTGTTTTCCTGCCTTAGCCTCTGAAGTAGCGAAGACTACAGGCATGAGTAACCGTGCCCAGGCTAAAACTATTTTCAGATATTAAATGATATTATTTGCCTACTGCAATGAATGGTCAGGGAACCTCAAATATTTGCTGAACTGACTTGTTTCTGATTGGTTTCCTTAATTTATACAGCAAACAAATACTTATTAATAATAAGCTACCCCAGCCTGGCCAATATGATGAAACCTCATCTCTACTAAAAATACAAAAAAATATTAGCCAGGCGTGGTGGCAGGCGCCTGTAGTTCCAGCTACTCGGGAGGCTAAGGCAGGAGAATCGCTTGAACCCAGAAGGCGGGGATTGCAGTGAGCAGAGATCGCGCCACTGCACTACAGCCTGGCTGACAGAGCGAGACTCCGTCTCAAAATGAATAATAATAATAATAATAATAATAATAATAATAACAACAATAAGTTATCTATGTGCCAGACTCTATGCTATGCACTGACGGAAAAAAGAAAATCCTCTACTATTCTACTCTCACCCTTGAAAAAACCATTGTCTCTCTTCTTTTCCTTCATTCCAGTTCCACCAAAAATATGCTCTATGCTTGAATCTTAACTTGAACAATTCTTCTCATTGGACAATCCATCATCCTCTGCACATTAAAACTTGAATGGTTCTTTTAATTTCATGTGCTCTGAAGAGGAGACAGAAAGCGTAGTAATCCTAAGCATTATGATACTTCTCTTCCTACAAGATCTGCACCTGTCGCAGTAGATAAATTCATTCAAGTTCCTTACATAAACAATTTCAATCTTAAAGCTTCAAAACCTCCCACGGATATGTAAACTGCCCCAATAAGGAAAGAAGCAAGTATAACAAAAATGGCATAAACTATGGTTTCCGCATTAGAAAGTCTTAAGACGCATTAAGAATCACTTAAGGCTGGGTACGGTGGTTCATACCTGTAATTCCACCACTTTGGGAGGCTCAGGCGGGTGGATTACTTGAGGTCAGGAGTTCAAGAACAGACTGGCCAACATGGTGAAAACCCATCTCTACTAAAATACAAAAATTAGCCAGGCATGGTGGCGCGCGACTGTAGTCCCAGCTACTTGGGAGGCTGAGGCACGAGAATCGGCTTGAAACCAGGAGGTGGAGGTTGCAGTGAGCCGAGATCGCGCCACTGCACTCCAGCCTGGGCGACAGAGCAAGACTCTGTCAAAGAAAAAAAAAAAAACCTTAACTAGGAAACTGGTGAAAACTAGTTTTCTTAACTAGAAAATTGGTGGGGATTTCCTCAGATTGTACACCGGGAACTCAGGTTAGTCAGGTCTCGGAAATAAAGGTCAGATTTCTAGGTCAGCCCGCCTACTCCCCAACCTTCCAACATTAAGATCTCTCCAGGGCCTTCAAGCTCTGTCTTCATCCCTAAATCTACTCAGGTCTTTCATTCACAGCACAGTTATTTAGTACTTATGTTGTTGTCAAACACAGTGGCTAGATGAAGGGAATACAAAAGCACAATCTTTGCAGTCAAAGGGGCTCACAGCAAGAGTAAGGTTTGTAAATACATAATTACTCCACAATGTGATAATCGGTATCTTTGAAAACAGAAGGGTTGATTCAATCTTCCAGGGAGTGACTGAGTTGGGTCTTACAAAGGATGAGCTTTGCAATTCAAGAAAAAAGAAAAAAAAGGCAGACCATTTCAGCAGACAGAAAGGCGTGGTTAGGCGAGTGCTGCGAGCTGTTCGAGGTCAGTGAAGCTGGGGGTATGAGGAGGGCTCGCACCAGGCGGAGGTTGGGAAACCTCGGAGTTGCGGGAGAAATCAGAATCCAGGTCCCCTCAGCTACCCTGGGGCCGCTCCCCATAGCCAGCTGCCCCCGCTCCAAGCCCCACTACAAGCCGGGAAACGCAAAACGGAGGCAACCTGGCCAAAGGCAGAGGAACCCCCCCCAAGACCCTGAGGACCCAGACCTGGCCCTGCGGACTGCCCGCACCTTGCCAAGCAGCCGTCTCAGGCCCTCGCAGTCGAACTCCATCTCCAGCCCGGTCCCGAGCCAGGTCCCACGACCCCAGCCTCCTGGCCTTGTTCCGGACTTGCTGCAGGACGGAAGCCGCTGAGGACCAAACTTCCGGGCGGTGCAAGGCCCCGCCTCTTCCCAGACTGAAAACTCCACCCGCATTCAAAGCACCGGGTTCAGCCGCGGCTGCGTCCGGAATCCGAGGTACCTGCTTCTTGACCCCGGAGTGGGCAAGTGACGAGGGCACGGCCAGAAACGCTTTGGCGTCAAGGAAACCACCCATCTTCCTGGAAGGAAACTTGAGGACACTTATGAAGAGAAGACTAGGAAGGACCGGAGTAGAATCTATAAAGGAGGTAGAAGCAACACGCGGTGTTCTTGAAGAGTTTCCAGACAGATGTGTTAAATTCCGCAGTGTATCAGGAAAGAGCAAGACCTAAAATTGCGGTTGAATTTAGGAAGGAGGCGGTAATGGAATTTCAGAAGCAAAATTTCAGGGAGTAGAAAGGAGAAACAAAGTCAGGAGGATCCTTGTCGGAGAAGCGGAGCCCCAGCATGAGGGTGGCGCAGCACGGGGCGAGGGGTTGCTTTTTAATTTTTTTAGGGGTGCCATAACAATGTTGGTGGTCAGAGAGAGGAGACAGCCAGGTGAACGAAAAAGTTGGAAAACAAAAGAGGAGGGAGGTGGGTGAATAAGGTCATTTGGAGAAGGTGGGCGAAGAAGAGATGCAGGATACAGTAATTTTCTGGTGTTATTTGGTCTCCTTGACCCGTGACTGACTTACCTTCCCTGTATCCCAGGCGTGAGCCGCTGAAGCGAAAAGTCAGGAGCTGGATATTATAATTGTCAAGAGGTTGGGCGTATAGGAGGGAGATTGTATTTATAGGAAGATCTGAAGGGAGCGCTGCCCTGACTCAGGAGAAGCAGCTGAAAAGCTGGAAGGAACATTCATTCAGAAAGTATTTGTTGAGCATCTACTACTTGCCAGCTACTTTTCCAGGACTCAGGATACAGCAGTGAACAAAATACACTCAGATAGCTGCTGTCTTTTTTTTTTTTTTTTTTTTTTTGAGACGGAGTCTCACTCTGTCGCCCAGGCTGGAGTGCAGTGGCCGGATCTCAGCTCACTGCAAGCTCCGCCTCCCGGGTTCACGCCATTCTCCTGCCTCAGCCTCCAGAGTAGCTGGGACTACAGGCGCCCGCCACCTCGCCCGGCTAGTTTTTTGTATTTTTTAGTAGAGACGGGGTTTCACCGGGTTAGCCAGGATGGTCTCAATCTCCTGACCTTGTGATCCGCCCGTCTCGGCCTCCCAAAGTGCTGGGATTACAGGCTTGAGCCACCGTGCCCGGCCGATAGCTGCTGTCTTAAGGGTGTCATTCCTTTATTAGCAGAGGGAGAGCAAAACAATAAATGTTATAAGTAAATTATTCAGCGTGTCTGAAGGTTGATTATGTGTTGTGGAGAATAAATTCTTAAAAGGGTAAGGAGATTGGGGTAGTTCTCACTGAGGGTTGAGGGAGTAAGTGTTACGAATCAGAGTGCAGACAAAGCAGAAGCCTAAGATAGGCATGTGCAGAGGGAGGCTCAACACAGCAAGAAGGCCAGTGTGGCTGGAGTAGAATGAAGTAAGACAGGAGTAGAGACAAGGAGGCTAAGTCAGGGAAACAAGAGGGAGGAACAAATAGTTTAGAGAAGTGAGTCTTTTAGTGTGATCTCCAGACCTGCAGCCTCAGATGCGGGGAGTTGTTAGAAGTGCAGAGGCCCGTTGGGCTGTACCCTCGCGACTTTGGGAGGCTGAGCGGCGATCACGAGATGTTATCTATCATGACTAAATACAGTGAAACTCACTGCATTAAAAATACAAAATCAGTCGGAAGATGAGGGAAGCGGGAGCAGGAAGCCCAGTTGAATGGAATGGAGGGTAGAGGATGGCATTATTCAGAGGCGGAAGCCAGTGACTGACGCGCTTACCGCATCAGCCAAGGCTCGCTCAGCAAAAAAGAAGCGCAGAATCTAGAAGACCTCACCCCAGCTTTGTTCAATCACAGGCTCTGGGGTTGGGAACCAGCAGTTCTCTTTTTTGAGACGGAGTCTCGCCGTCACCCAGGTTGGGAGTGCAGTGGCCGGATCTCAGCTCACTACAAGCTCCGCCTCCCGGTTCCCGCCATTCTCCCACTCTCAGCCTCCTCGGAGTAGCTGGGACTACAGGCTCTCGCCACCCCTCGGGCCTGCCATATTTTTAGTAGAGACGGGTTTCACTGTAGTTAGCCAGGATGGTCTTGATCTCCTGACCTCGTGATCCGCCCGTCTCGGCCTCCCAAAGTGCTGGGATTACAGGCTTGAGCCACCGCGCCCGGCCAGCAGTTCTCTTTTCACTAGTCTTCCAGATGATTCTGATGGGTGATGAAGTCCAAGAACCACGTGGGGCTTTGTAGACAATTGTAAGGACTCTGGCCTGTCCCTGCCCTCCAGCCAGAGACCATCAGGAACACACCTGTACTTAAACAAGTTGAGTTCATTATTAATAGTTCTTTTTTTTTTTTTTTTGAGACAGAGACTCGCTCTGTCGCCCAGGCTGGAGTGCAGTGGCGCGATCTCGGCTCACTGCAAGCTCCGCCTCCCGGGTTCACGCCATTCTCCTGCCTCAGCCTCCCGAGTAGCTGGGACTACAGGCGCCCACAACCGCGCCCGGCTAATTTTTTGTATTTTTAGTAGAGACGGGGTTTCACCGTGGTCTTGATCTCCTGACCTTGTGATCCGCCCGCCTCGGCCTCCCAAAGTGCTGGGATTACAGGCGTGAGCCACCGCGCCCGGCCATTAATAGTTCTTGCAGTGAGGAAGCAGGTGCTGTGGAGAACCATTGGGACAGCTTGGTGAGAGAACCTATTACAGAATTTGGGCGATTTGCGGGAGGGCTCAAGAATCCAGGGCTTCACCCTGGATTGGGTGCTGTCAGAAAGCAGGGACGTTTCTGTGACTAGGTATCTGAATCAGTATTGTCTGTAAGATGGACAGACTAGAATGAAGATAAAGCTATACTTGGTAAAGAAGCAGCAGTCACTCATAATAGAGAAGAACATTTTTATATTTCATGGCTTGCAGTGACCTTGCTCTCTTGTCTCTTAGACAAAATTTTGAAATGGCCTCGTTGTGTCTCACTTTTTTTAGTCTGACTGACCTTGTCTCACTCATGTTGGTGTTCTGTGAGATTATGTGCCACAGAAGAATAACTGGGCCAAGCTGTGAGCATCAGTCCAGCTTCTAACAACCCTGAAGTCTAGCTGTGTCAGACCAGCTCTCAGATGTCAGGGCCTACCTCTTCCTTTCTCAGGCTTTTAATCTGGGAGAAAGAGAAAGCCACTGGGAGGGTTCAAACAGAACAGTGACATGATCTGACTGAGGTTTAAAAAAATATTAATAACTCTGCGGTGTTGTGAAGAGGCAGCAGTATGGGGCAAGAGTAGGCCAGAAGACAACGTAGGAGGAAGATTACAGAGAAAAGTTGATAGAAGGACTGTTAAGTGCATCTCACCCAGATCTAACCAACCTTGAAACAGAACTGCCAGGGGCTCCAAGTTCTAATAGATCCTGCCAGAAATCCGTGTTATAAGGAAAAGATACCCATTAGCAGCAAGGCCAGGGCAAGATTGTTCCATCTTTTATGAAAGAGTCTTTTATGGAAGAGGCCTTCCAGCCAAATCTTCAATTCTCTTCTGGTCTAGTCACTATACACACTTTATGCCAGATAGAGTGTGAGTGAATGTGTGTGTGTGTGTGTGTGTGTAGCGTTTCCTTTGTGAAGGGTACATTGCTAAGAGTTTTATGTGCTTTATCTCTGTTCATCTTCCTAAGACCCTATGACCTGGATAGAATTATTACCTCAGTTTTACTGATAAGAAAACTGTGGTTTATTGTTATATTACCTATTTTCCATGTTTCTGAGATTCTGCTGAATAAGAGATATATTAATGATAGCTTTTGGGGGGAGAAGAAGACTACAAAATTAAACATACATACTGACTTTAACACACCTATTTCAAAAGAACTTAAATGTGAAATACAGGATATGTGTATAATTGTCTCCATTTTACAGATTGGAAAACCAAAGACTAAGGTTAAATTACTACAGAAGATGATGTCAAAGACGATCTTCCTAAGCTGTGTGTTATACTGCTTCTCACTGTGTGTGAAATTGTGATGACACTTTGTGATTAATAATAGTCTAGGAAACCAGCCAGGTGTGGTGGCTCATGCCTGTAATTCCAGGACGTTGGAACGCCCAGGCAGGCATATCACCTGAGGTCAGGAGTTCAAGACCAGCCTAGCCAACACGGCGAAACCTCATCTTTGCTAAAAATACAAAAATTAGCCGGGTGTGGTGGCAGGCACCTGTAATCTCAGCTATTTAGGAGGCTGAGGCAGGGAGAATTGCTTGAACCTGGGAGGCGGAGGTTGCAGTGAGCCGAAATCTTGCCACTGCATTCTAGCCTGGGCAACAGAGTGAGATTCCATCAAAACAAAAAAGTCTACAGAAGTCTGAATTACGTGCCTATATTGCTATGCAGTTACAAGAGAAAGGCTGTATAGTACAGACATTGGCTTTTTTTTTTAAGCCTCTCCCTTGACTTCCATCCTGACCACCAGGCTACCTCATCTCCTGAAACTGGTGCTGTTAGATCCTATAATCCAATTAGGTTGAAACATTCACTCTTCCCCAAGTACATTGTGTTCTTCCTTGCCTCATGCCTTACCTGCCAGGAGTATTTTATTATACTGTTGTACCTGTCTACCTCCATTTCCACTCCTCTTTCTGTCCTCAAATACTGTAAGGCCCTGGCAAATAAGGGTTGAATCTCATTCATCTCTATATTCCCAGTGCCTAGTATAATTATTGAATAGTGTAATTATTGAAGATATAGACCTGCCTCTGTATGCATAGTCATGTATACAGTTTGTTTTGTGTCCAATTTCTAGAATGTTTGTAGATTTACTGAAGTCTGCTAGACCCCAGGCATCGTTGGTGGGAGCATAATTTGCTATAACCTTTGGGCAGAGTAGTCTTGTAGACCTTTGACCCTATAATGCCACGTTGGGACTCTGTCTTACAGAAATAAAAGTACTCAGGATATATGTACAAAGATGTTAATAATGTTAAAAGGGGGAAAAATATCCCAAACATACGCTGCATCTTTGTAAGTTTTAGAAAAAACACAAAAATGGCTTGTTTAAAATTAGAACTTGTGTTTTTGGTGCTCTACCTCTGATCTCTGTTTATACCCTTTGTTGCTTTCATGATTATTGGCCCTATCAGACATATTGTTAGGGGATGAAACCTTGTTATTCCAAATATCACACATATATATATTCTTATATACTTCTTTTTTTTTTTTTGAGATGGAGTCTTGCTCTGTTACCCTGGCTAGAGTGCAGTGGCATGATCTTAGCTCACTGCAACCTCCGCCTCCTGGGTTCAAATGATTCTCCTGTTTTAGCCTCCCAAGAAGCTGAGATTACAGGTGTGTACCAACACGCCTGGCTAATTTTTGAATTTTTAGTAGAGGCAGGGTTTCACCATGTTGGTCAGGCTGGTTTCAAACTCCTGACCTCAGGTTATCCACCCACCTCTTCCTCCCAAAGTGCTAGGATTATAGGCGTGAGCCACTGCGCCCAGCCTATCATATACTTCTTAAATATATGGAACTTAACTGTTGTGTTCATTGACAGCAATTTTGCATCTCAGGTCATCCTCAAATGTCCTTTGAAACAACCTATGTTTTTATGACCTTGTGAATTAAAACTGCAATTTTTCTTAATCTAATTCTTTTTGTAAGGATTTTATTTTATTTTATTTTATCATTATTTTTTGAGATAGAGTCTCCATTGTTGCCCAGGCTGGAGTGCAGTGCCACAGTCTCTGCTCATTTCAACCTCCACCTCCCAGGTTCCAGCGATTCTTATGCCTCCGCCTCCTGAGTAGCTGGGATTACAGGCGCCGGCCACCATGCCCGGCTATTTTTTGTATGTTTAGTAGAGACAGAGTTTCCCCATATTTGCCAGGCTGAGCTGGAACTCCTGGCCTTAGGTGATCCTCCTGCCTCCTCCTCCCAGTGTGCTGAGATGACAGGCCTAAGCCACTGCGCTGGGCCTGTAAGGATTTTATACAGCCTCTGCATTTTCATACTGTGTCTAAACTTGCATGCTCTTTTTTTTTTTTTTCTTGAGGCAGAGTTTCCTTTGTTACCCAGGCTGGAGTGCAGTGACACAATCTCGGCTCACTGCAACCTCAGCCTCCCGAGTAACTGGGATTACAGGCATGCACTACCACGCCTGGCTAATTTTTGTATTTTTAGTAGAGATGGGGTTTTGCCATGTTGGCCAGGCTGGTCTAGAACTTCTGACTTCAGGTGATTCACCCACCTCTGTCTCCCAAAGTGCTGGGATTACAGGTGTGAGCCCCTGTGCCCAGCCTGAACTTTGCATACTTTCTTGTCATCTTTTTGCTTCCCTGGTTAACAAGAAAAAAATTGGCCATGATTAGAAATTTGTTAGAAAAAAAAAATTATTTCACCAATACATTTATTTGCAGGAGATAGGGTCAAATCTTACCATTAACTTTTTTTTTTTTTGAGACAGAGTCCCACTGTGCCACCCAGGCTGGAGTGCAGTGGTGCAATCTCAACTCAGTGCAACCTCTACCTCCTGGGTTCACGAGATTCTCCTGCCTCAGCCTCCCGAGTAGCTGGGATTACAGGTGCCCACCACCATGCCCAGCTGATCTTTTTCATATTTTTAGTAGACATGGCGTTTCACTATATGTTGACCAGTCTGGTCTCAAACTCCTGACCTCAAGTGATCCACCCACTTCGGCCTCCCAAAGTGCTGGGATTATAGGTGTGAGCCACCACGCCTGGCCTTATGGACTTTTAAACTAGGTAGGACTAGAGTCACTGATCTGCCTAACCTCTGGGTATTTATCCTGCACACAAGACATCACCAGTAAATACATGAGCATTAGATGAGGGGGACACATTCTGACTAATCACATGATTGCCTATTCAGAGGAAGGTACTGCCCTTGTATCAAAAGAAGTATTGAGAAAAATAAAGGCAGAGCCTAACATTTGCCTCCTAGCACAGGCTGAAACATGATAGTGGCCTTGTGCAGAAGAATGATGCTTTCAGCTGAGCTGCAAGATAGGAGCTGGACCAACTAGGGGGTTGGACAGGGGTGGGATCTGACCTGATTAGCCTTTCCCCATCCAATCTGGGCCTCCAAAAGCCATTCTCTGGCCCTCTGAACAGGCAGACTCAGCAAATCTGGGAGGTATGGGGATTCTGCCAATTCCCCACCTAGCCCCCACCTCCCCCAGGTTTGGCAGGTGATCTAATCCCCAGGGTACAGCCCCACCCCCATCTGACCCCACATCTGGACAAACACATGACAAATATGGAAACTGAAGCCCAGCTGGGCTGGAGCACATCTGGTTGTTGCTGCATTGGAGTCATCTTGCAGGTGTCCTGAGATAATCAGGCCTCACCCACAGTGGCCAGGTTGAGACAGCGTGTTTTTTTTGAAGATGACTCAGGTTGCTCCAGGTCAAAGCATGATCCTGATGACACTTGGTGGAAAAGCAGGCTGGAGCCTCAGAAGAGCTGGCCCTGCAGCTCTTCTTACAGCAGTAAATCCAGGATTTGAACACCAGCGAGTAAGGCGAGAGCCCAGCCTGTGGCCCACAGTTGTTCACAGCCATGAGGCTGCCGACCAGCAGGAAAGGGGAGGTCAGTGTGCTCACTGCAGTCTCCATCACAAACTTGATGTAGCTCTGGATGGACAGGGCCTGGCCTAACTGGGAACCCCAATTCTGGTCATTTCTCAGCCCCCCTAGGTGTCACTCACACTGTCATCTACCAGGTAGTCATTGATAAAAGTGGGCCAGCAGGTTATAGCTTCACAAGAAAACTACTTCACCCAGGAGATGAAAGATCAAGCCAACAAAGAATCCCAGCAGCCCTTCCTCTTTGAAAATCTTCTCAGCGGAGCTCAGGACACCACTGTACTTGACCTCCCATCCCACAAATTAGACCATGCAGCACATTGAGATGGCATGCAGGGGGTGGGCCAACATACAGGACACACACTGCATCATCATCCCCTAGGAAGTCTCCTTCACTGCCTGCTTCAGAGAAGTCTTCATATCCATCCTTATTGGAAACCTGCTTGATTTCATCTGGAGGGAAAACCTTCCTGCTGCCCCCGTTACAAAGGAGAGGGGTCACATCAGTCGGAGGCTCAGACCTCGGAACAGCCCTGTCTTGCCATCCATCACACCCATGCCCACTGCCACAAACAGCTTCAGTGGTCAGGGAGTTGTCTTCAGGCCCCAGGCCCCACCATCCATTCTGCTGGCCAAGGGTAGCATGGATGTGCATGGGCACTCTCGACCTTCACTGCGAGTTCCTGCTCCACCTCCAGCTCCTGCCATCTCCGTGGCACTACCACAAGCCTGGGGCCAGAAATTTTAACAATCACAGCATTGTTTATGGTGGTAAAAATTGGGGAAAAAATCTGAATGTACATTATGCCAGTTATTTATTGCCTTTCAGTTCCAAATCCACCATTGATTGCTTGCTGTACCATAATGAAGCTGGGCCCTGTAAGCATTTCTTCCTCGTTAGTGGAATGCTAACATTTTGTCAGTAGAGGGCCTTCGGAGGATACTACAAGAGGAAGGGCGGCCGGGCGCGGTGGCTCAAGCCTGTAATCCCAGCACTTTGGGAGGCCGAGACGGGCGGATCACGAGGTCAGGAGATCGAGACCATCCTGGCTAACACAGTGAAACCCCGTCTCTACTAAAAATACAAAAAACTTAGCCGGGCGAGGTGGCAGGCGCCTGTAGTCCCAGCTACTCGGGAGGCTGAGGCAGGAGAATGGCGTAAACCCGGGAGGCGGAGCTTGCAGTGAGCTGAGATCCGGCCACTGCACTCCAGCCTGGGTGACAGAGCGAGACTCCGTCTCAAAAAAAAAAAAAAAAAAAAAAAAAAAAGAGGAAGGGCTTTCTCTTCCTAGTTCCAGTGTATGTCTATTCCTGATTCTGTTCAAGGCTGCCAATGGCATGTGTGAGAACTTCTAGTGGCACTCACCCTGTCAAGTATCAGTGGCTCCACTGCGGACTGCTTCCACACCTGTGTCACTGAGACAATTTTCCAGTGAGTTCCACCAGCACCCATTGCCAACGTTAGCCTGCAGCAGCTCATTAGACTACTACCGTCCAGTTGGTCATGTCCACAGCTCCTCCAACATATTTTGGATCTCAGCCCTGGAGGGGATGGGACTATTCCAAATTTATTTCTTCCTTTGGGTACTTTGCCTCAGCCCTAGAGGTAGTGACTACTCCCTATATATGCTGTTCCTGTAATATGTAACACTTTATATCCCTTCTATAGTCAGTCACTTGCTCCTAGTTGATAATTCCCTTTATTAAAATTTTCAATTTACTGTGTGGTTTTCTGTCTCCTGACTGGACTGAACCTACTGTATCATTGGGAGCAAGATGAAATAAACTAGAATATTATGCAAGAATTAAGAATAATGTAAGCTAGGCACAGTGGCTCACGCCTGTAATCTCAGCACTTTGGGAGGCCGAGGCAAGAGGCTAACTTGAGCCCAGGAGTTTGAGACTTGCCTGGTCAACATAGCAAGATCCTACCTTTACAAAAAGAAAAAAATTAGCCAGGCATGGTGGTACACACTTGTAGTCCCAGCTACTTGGGAGGCTGAGATGGGAGGATCGCTCTAGCCCAAGAGTTCAAGGCTGCAGTGATCTGTGACCGCCACTGCACTCCAGCCTTGACAACAAAGCAAGACTGTCCAAGAACATACACTTCTGCTTCTGCCTATGAAGGATCAACTGTTACAGAAATTACCTTCTCTTCATAAATAGAAAATTACACAAAACATGAAATAATTGTTTTCAGATCTTGTACAAGAGACAGCACAAGACTGTGTACATTGAAAGGAGGGAAACCAGTGAAGGTGAGTCCTACAATTGCTCCAGCCAGGTGGCAGTTTTCAGGCTATAGCAGAGAAAGAGGTTACCCAACTGAGCGTTTCACTGAGTTGAAGAGAAAGATAGCAAAGTACAGCAGAGGCCAGAATTCACAGGATGGATTACTAAGAAGAGGAAGCTCCATGGAGAAAGCTCTGTAGCTTTCCACAGGGGCCCTTATGAGTCTGGCTGAGTTCTGTCTGCACATATATGGGATAAAACTCGATGAGGCCTGGAAAAGATCCACCCAAAAGCAGTAGGCCAAACACTTATTGCAGTTCCTAAAGGGCAGGGAATTGTGAAACATTCCACAGATTTGAAAGATCAAGGCTGGGCACAGTGGCTCACGCCTGTAACCCCAGCACTTTGGGAAGCCGAGGCTGGCGGATCACCTGAGTTCGGGAGTTCGAGACCAGCCTAACCAACATGGAGAAACCCTGTCTCTACTAAAAATACAAAATTAGCCAGGCGTGGTGGTGGGTGCCTGTAATCCCAGCTACTCGGGAGGCTGAGGTGGAAGAATCACTTGAACCTGGGAGGCGGAGGTTTCAGCGAGCCGAGATCACGCCATTGCACTCCAGCCTAGGCAACAAGAGCGAAACTCTGTCTTAAAAAAAAAAAAAAAATCTAATACAGTCGGCCTCAGAGAAGGTGCTCAGAGAAAGTGGTCATTAACTCAGCAGTGGGGATATTAACCCTAGAGTAAAGGCTGCTCCTGGTCTATCATAAAGCTTAAAACAAACCTCAGAAGAATCAAACTGATCACAAGTAACTTAAGTGCACCTTAGAATAACATTTAACACTGTTGAAAGGAATACAACAAAATGCAGCACTCAGCGCTAAAATTTCCCATGTTCAAGATCTAATCAAAAGTTGTAAGACATTTAAAGAAGCAGGAATTATCACTACAGGCCAGACGTGGTGGCTCATGCCTGTAATCCCAGGACTTTGGGAGGATGAGGCAGGTGGATCACCTGAGGTCAGGAGTTCGAGACCAGCCTGGCCAACATGGTGAAACCCCATCTCTACTAAAAATGCAAAAATTAGCCCGGCATGGTGACAGGTGCCTATAATCCCAGCTACTTGGGAGGCTGAGGCAGGAGAATCACTTGAACCCAGGAGGTGGAGGTTTCAATGAGCTGAGATCACACCATTGCACTCCAGCCTGGGTGACAGAACAAGACTCCGTCTCAAAAAAAAAAAATTCTAGAGATGAAAAATACATTAAATGTCCATGATGTTGTAGCAGAAAAGCAAAAAAGGTACTTGGTGACCTCTGAGAGGGTATCTAATAGTGGGGTGGGGCTAGAAGTCAGAATGCAATGCATGGAAGAGAGGTGTAGATTGGAAAAAGCTTTGAGTGTGGACCACTTGTTTAGGAAGTTTGGTCATAAAAGAAAATTAAGAAGTAAGACAGGGAAGGAACCACAGTATCATCTGGAGGTTTCTTTGAGGAAAGGACAGGGGTACCTGTGGCTTCATGATGGTAAAGAAAAGAGAATCAATGGAGAAGGTGATGAAGATGCGGGTATACCATCGTGCTGAGGAACCCCTTGAGATGGGGAGGGGAGGTTTTGCAGGGACAGAAATAGAGACATCTGTCTCATTTACCTATAATTCAGTTTGTTTTATTCACATGTCATACATCTAGCAGCAAAACACCTTTCCAAATCTCTGCCTCTGGTGTAAAGAGCCCAGCTGCCCAAGAGGCAGCTGAGTCCTAAGTCTTGGTGCTGATCTGGAGCATCAGCTATGTGCTGTAGTGCAGGCCACTTAGGCTCTAGTCTAAGCCTCAGTTTTCTCATTAGTGAAATGGGGTTAACAGTAATACCTACTTCCTAGTGTTGCTGTTTACTGTGCAGCTGCTGGTCTGGGGGCAGTGTCTCTGGTATGTTTTGAGTCTGGGCCATAGGACCAATGATGTCACAATGCCCTAATAGGTTTCAGCTTCTCCACTAGGGAGTTGTGGATCCTTTGGAGCCAAGGACTCGAACAGACATGCGAGACCTCTACCAACTGAAGGTTTCGTGAGCACACTCCTTTGCCAGGATCTTGGTGAATAGTCTTTCACTGTGCAGTTGTATCTTAGAAATTGTTTTACATTTGATCATGATTGTGCTTGGCTGGATGTTTTTTGTTGGACTTGCATGTTACATGGGCACGTTTCCAGAGTCGATGGTAAGTAATGGCTCTGCCTGTCAATCCCTGGTGGTCAGTCGTGGTGCTGGCTCATCTTCCTGTCTGGGTTTTCTGACCAAATGGGAAAGATAATTGAGGTCTCACCACTCACTGGAAGTCAGAATGTGATGGGAACAAAGTTAGTGTCCCAAGCTACCAGGCTACTTCCCATTCCACTAGGGATATCCCTTTTTTGTTTTGTTTTGTTTTTGTTTTTGTTTTTGAGATGGAGTTTCACTCTTGTTGCCCAGGCTGGAGTGCAGTGGCGCAATCTCGGCTCACTGCAACCGCCGCCTCCCGGGTTCAAGCGATCCTTCTGCCTCACTCTCCCGAGTAGCTGGGATTACAGGCGTGCACCACCACACCTGGCTAATTTTGTGTTTTTATTAGAAATGGGGTTTCTCCATGTTGGTCAGGCTGGTCTCAAAGTGCCAACCTCAGGTGATCCACCCACCTCGGCCTCCCAGAGTGCTGGGATTACAGGCGTGAGCCACCATGCCTGGCTGGGGACATACCTTTTTTTTTTTTTTTTTTGAGATGGAGTCTTGCTTTGTTGCCCAGGCAGGAGTGCAGTGGCGTGATCTCGGCTCACTGCAAGCTCCGCCTCCCGGGTTCACGCCATTCTCCTGCCTCAGCCTCCCGAGTAGCTGGGACTACAGGCGCCCACCACCATGCCCGGCTAATTTTTTGTATTTTTAGCAGATACGGGGTTTCACCGTGTTAGCCAGGATGGTCTTGATATCCTGACCTCGTGATCCGCCCTCCTTGGCTTCCCAAAGTACTGGGATTACCAGGGTGAGCCACTGCGCCCGGTCAGGACATCCTTTTAAGTCTTTCTTTTTTCCCCCTCTCTTGCATATATAGCTGCACTTGTTTCAAAGCACTATGGAATTTGCAAGGGGTCTGCTGGAGACCATATTTGACTTCTGGGTTTCAGGCCAAGTGGATCAGTGGTTGTTGGTAGGAAGGGGGACGGTAGGGATTGGTGGGGACTTTTAGCAGCCCTTCTAGTCCCACACAGAGGCGGTTACCCTCTGGGCCAGTGAGTAGAGCCATCTCTGCCCTCAAATTTTCTTTCTGATTCAGCCTCCAACTCTGAAGTGGCAGGAGAGGTGGCCTGTTCAGGAGAGCAAGACACAACTGAGGAGGCAGGCTTTAGATGAAGATCTGCCGCAGTAAGTGGGTGGTCAGGTCTGGTGGGCTGGATTCCTCTCTTTCCAAAGTACTTGGTAGAACCCTGAAATCTCAGTGGAGAGTGTTTATTCCTCTGGAAAATATAATAAACTGTGGAAGGGGAAATGATTTGGTGAGTACAGCTGAGGACAGCAGGCCAAAGTTGTCTATTAATAACCATGTCTCATAGGTGTTGTTTTGAAGACTGTTCCCATCTATTATTTTTCTTCTCACAACACTGTAATATATTATACTATTAATAGCATTCTTTTTTTTTTTTTTTCCTGAGACAGGTCTTGCTCTGTCACCCAGGCTGGAGTGAGGTCCAGGCAGTCTTCCCACCTCACCTTCCTGAGTAGCTGATCCTCAGGGCACATGCCACCATGCCTGGCTAATTTTTAAAAAAAATTTTTGTAGAGACAGGGTCTCACTATGTTGCCCAGGCTGGTCTTGAACTCCAGGACTCAAGTGGTCCTCCTGCCTTGGCCTCCCAGAGTGCTGGGATTGCAGGCATGAGCCACCATGCCTTGCCAGGACCAGCATTTTTAATATCCCTTTTGGCAGATCCTGAAACTGGAGTTAACATTGAACTTGAGTTTAGGTCCTAACTTTGCGACTTACTAGCTATGTGACCTTGGGAGAGTTTAATTACTTTCTTTGAACCTCACTTTCGAAGTTTCTTCTGTACAACAGGAGATATCTGAGTATCTTGCTATTTTTGTGACAATTATATTTGGGAATTAATGTAAAGCATTTAATGCAAAGCTCAAAAATTAGCATGTAGTAAAATACTGACTTAACAACAAGCAAATAATGAACCAGTCAACAAAGATTAACTGGTGATAGTGACCTCAATTATTTACCTGAGGCCACACACAGTAACTCTTTGGTAAAGGTGGGATGCGAGCATAGATCTCTGTCTCTGGACTTAATGGCCTCCCGTACTCATTCCACTAGACCAACCTGCCTACAGGAAACACTAATGGCAGTATCCTTTTTAGCACACCATCTCCTGGGTTTCTTACATTTCACCCCATTTCCTTCAGAGCTGTTTTTTCAGAGCTGTTTTTTTCAGAGCTGTTCCTATTGTTAGAGAAACGTAACTTGGAGAGTTTTAATAATATACTGATTACAGGAGCAGAAGGTTTTTTGGAAGCTACTCCAGAAATTAGGGGTATTCAGCCCCAGCCCCAGGTATAGTAAGAGCAGGACATGATGGCTGGGGTTTTTTAAATCTCCACCTACCCCAGGACTTCTGTGAACGCATTAGCCCAAAACAGTTAGAACTTTGTGGCAGTCCTGACCAGACCACTTAAACTATTCTGTGCCTCAGTTTCTCCAGCTGCAAAATGAGGAAACCAGCCCATCTTCCTTCTCTTTCCTTCTCAGGAAAGTTGTAATAGGCTCATCCTACATGATGGAGAATTTAACTGTACCATTTTATAAAATGCAAGATTTCTTTTTTGAACAGCGTAACGATAGCATATGAAGTTATTTGCTCATGGCATACCTAGCCAGCTAATTCTCTTAATGAACCCAGGCTTTTTTTCTTTTGCATAGCACCTGATTGCACAAAGCCAATAGTTAAACATTTTGGCAGGTGACGAGTTAATGAGTATGATGCCAGGTAGGTCCAAATCACAGACATACCAAAGCACAGGGCCCTTTTGATAAATTTTCTTTAACCCAACACATCTAGCATCCTGGCCAACCATCCCATAGGTGCTCACGCTGACTGGATTGCCGAGGTTACAGGAGCTGATGTCATAATTGGTGTCTGAGCTCTGCCCCACTAAATGGCCATGAGGAGCCACTTCAATTCAGATTAGGCCACAAGCTCCTTAGTGAGGAGCTGCCATGCTGGGCCATCTACCATCTGGTGTCTAACAAAGACAGCCCAATTCCTCCGACTCAGGAATAGAACACTGCACCTTCCAGAAGCACTTGTTTCTTCTTGGGCACACCACTAGCTGAGAAAGAAGCCTCGTGATGATTGTTGTCTTATGGATGCTTCTCATTGCAGGAACCATGTGGAAGGGATATAAATATCCCCCAGGAGGGGTAAGTGTACCTTCAACTTTGTTCTCTATTCCTACTTTGAAATGTATTCCTGCCTCCAGAAACAAACTAAGCATGAAAACCCAACTCTAGTAACATTAGAAACAAATACTTTTATTTTATATATATATATATATATATATATATATATATTTTTTTTTTTTTTTTGAGATAGAGTCTCACTCTGTCGCCCAGGCTGGAGTGCAGTGGCCGATCTCAGCTCACTGCAAGCTCCGCCTCCCGGGTTTAAAGTTACTGTAGCGATTGGGAGAGTTCCCATTTTGTTTCACGTGATAGCGGTTGGGAGAGTTCCCATTTTGTTTCACGAGATCTTTAAGGCCCAGAGTCAAAGCTTTCTGAGTTGGGCGGCCTTGTTTCTGTTGTGCTAATGGACATTTTGTATGCCCAGTCTTTGATGCCATTTCCTAACGATCAGTCCACTTCAGAAATCCAAACTTCTCTCTTCCACGAGTAAACACTAGTCTGTAAAAAGGATCTGGTGGCAGATGTCTCTTTCCTCTCTCCTCCTGTTAGACCTTGGAATTTCTGTCTTTTCCCTGCCTCTTGTCAGCTCCCCAGTGCTAAGCTCCCCTTGCATCCAGGATCAGAGGCATTAGGTGAGACAGAATTGGAGGTGGCCTCCCCTGCCAGTCCTTGCCTGGGAGGCCAAATGCCTCAGCCCCACACTAGAAACCACTAGGCCCACATGACACACTTCCTTTTTTCCCCACAGACCCCAGTGGAAGTAAGCAAGGATGATCCTGGTGAAGTAATGCAGCTCTGAAGCTCACCTGACCAGCTGTACAGTTCCTGTTGTTGGTTTCGCATAAAGTAATTGCACATTATTTTGTCATATTTTATGTTAAGAAGTTACTGCACTTTTTAAGATGCATGAAGGCTTAGTATTCTGTTAGCTTGTAACAGGGAGACAGAGGGTGGGGAAGTAGTTAAGTGAATGGGAGACAATTGGGTCCTTCTGCTACATGGTCTCTAAGACTGGCATTAAGATACGTAGTTTGGCCCGACACGATGGCTCACGCGTGTAATCGCAGCACTTTGAGAGGCCAAGGCAGGTGGATCATCTAGGGCCAGGAGTTCAAGACCAGCCTGACCAACATGGTGAAACCCCATCTTTACTAAAAATACAAAAAATTAGCTAGGGCGTGGTGTGGTGGCACATGTCTGTAAGCTGGGTCCCAGCTACTCGGGAGGCAGCAGTTGCAGTAAGCTGAGATCGGGCCACTGCACTCCAGCCTGGGCGACAGAGAGACTCAGTCTCAAAAGAAAAAAAAAAAGAACCCTAAGCTTATACCATGTGGAGTAAGGACCTCATTTTTAATATTAGGGTTAGATACTAAAGTATAATTATCCTAATCCTTAAAATAACCTTCCGAAGCTATCAGCCTCATCTTACAGAATGGCAAAAATGAAGTTGAGGGACATATGTATCTTGCCAACACACACAGCCCTGGGCTGCAGAGTCAAGATTAAGATCCAGGCCTTCTGCCTTCATACTTTCATGTGCCAAGGAAAAGAGCCAGATAAGACTGTGGGATATCCAAGATCTTGCTGTTTAAATGTTCCCCTCACCTGAAAACCCAAGAAGTTAGGCCGGGTGTGGTGGCTCACACCTGTAATCCCAGCACTTCGGGAGGCCGAGGCAGGCATATTACTTGAGGTCAGGAGTTCAAGACCTGCCTGGCCAACATGGTGAAGCCCCGTCTCTACTAAAAATACAAAAATTTGCCAGGTGTGGTGGCGGGTACCTGTAATCCCAGCTACTTGGGAGGCTGAGGCAGGAGAATTGCTTGAACCTGGGAGGTTGAGGTTACAGTGAGCCGAGATTGTGCCACTGCACTCCAGCCTGGGTGACAAAGCAAGACCTGGTCTCAAAAAAAAAAAAAAAAAAAAGAAAAAAACAAAAAAGAAAGTTGCCTGATAATTCTTTTTCATGACTACTGAAAAGATGGGAGCCTGAGAGAGACCTAACAGGAGTAAATACTTTAAAAACAAATTGTATGGAACTGTACCCACTCTGAGGATGACTGATACAGTTCCAATTTTCTAAAGAAGTGTACCTTTTCCAACAAAGCAGATCTTTTGTTTACATAGAAAACATTTTGTTATTTTTGGAAGTTTGCTTAACTATTTGTAAGTGGCTCTTTGCAATGAATGGATTACCTTTTTTTAATGGAAAGAAAATAAATTCAAAATCTATAAGCAAAACTTTAGTAATTTCTGACTCTAGGTTTCTAGCATCTTCTATTTCTTATGTGATTTAGACTCAACACTTTCCAGTGAGTTAAGTACTTACATCCTCTGGCTGTATAGCTGTGCCCATTTGCCTCATAATACATTTTTTTTGAGACAGTCTCATTCTGTCACCCAGGATAGAGTGCAGAGGTGCAATCTCGGCTCACTGCAACCCCCATCTCCCAGGTTCAAGTGATTCTCATGCCTCAGCCCCCTGAATAGCAGGGATTACAATGCACACCACATTTTTGTATTTTTAGTAGAGACGGGGTTTTGCCATGTTGACCAGGCTGGTCTCAAACTCCCAGCCTCAAGTGATCCACCTGCTTCTACCTCCCAAAGTGCTGCGATTACAGGTATGAGCCACTGTGCCCAGCCTGCCTCATGTACATTTCTAAGGACTCCTCTTCTCAGCTATCTCAAGCTGTTTTTATCATAAGAGACAGGACCCGGCTCATTTTAACAAGAGGAACCATATACCCAGCTGTGTCCTCCCTCCATTTCAGTAAACTTCCAAAACTTGAGCCACTAAAATAGATTCCATTCCTCTGACCACCTAACAGTTCTCCTAACATGGGTGTCAGAGAGCAGAACAGTTCTTTAAGCTGGTAGGGGGAGAGAAGCACTATCATGTTAGAGCAGACATGAATGTGTAAGGGAGAACAAGCAGAGGAGTGTGTGCAAGAGGCAAACCCTGTCTCTGAAGTGTGACGAGTATACCGAGGTTTCTAGCTGGAAAAATGTTCAGGGTGATGAGTTAAAGAATATCTCAAAGTTTTAATCAATAAATGCAAACCAGCAAAAATATCAGTAAAATATTTTTAATGCCTACAATTTCTTATATACATAAATTGCAAAACTTTCACCTGTATATGCAAAAGTATATTCTCTTGCAGGTCAACAGCACCAGAAAACAAGCTAAGCTACCTAAAAATTTTTTTTAACTTGATTTGTCCATTATGTAAAAGACAGGATGGATTTAATAACTCCAAAGAAATCTCTATCTCACTCTTAATCATACACTAAACGTCTGAATATTTAATCACATCCACTCAGAAAATAAATAGTAGTCTAATATATTCAATACATTGAAAATAAAACAACCAGTCTCTCTTCATATATTTATTCTCTTTCCAAACATGTTTTGGTCTCCTGCTATATCTCAGAAATTTACTAATAGCTGCTTTAAGTTACAAAATACAAAACAATTTATTTCTTAGAGAAAATCTTGGGGATTATATTAAAAATGAAAATTTGAGTTCCCACATCCGTCTTTTGAGACGGAGTCTCACTCTGTCACCCAGGCTGGAGTGCAGTGGCACTATCTTGGTTCACTGCAACCTCCGCCTCCTGGGTTCAAGCGATTCTCTTGCCTCAGCCTCCCCAGTAGCTGGGATTACAGGTGCGTGCCACCACACCCGGCTGATTTTTAAATTTTTAGTAGAGACGGGGTCTCACCATGTTGGCCAGGCTGGTCTCGAACTCCTGGTCTCCAGTGATCCGCCCACCTCGGCCTCCCAAAGTGCTGGGATTACAGGCTTGAGCCACCAGGCGCCCGGCCAGACTTACTTTTTTGTTAACGGTCTTTGAACGGTCTTTGAACCTTTTCACGGCACACATGTAAGGCTGCCTGTGACATGTGGTACCCTGGCCTCCAACTGGACATAACTGCATTTATAGTTTAGAGAAAATACAAAGTTCTGAAAGTAGCCTTAAAAGAAGTGCTCTTTGCTTTGACATACCAATATCAAAAGCAAGTGGGACTGTGCAATCAGAGCCATGAGTTTTATGAAAACTACTTTCCTTTCACATCGTTTGTTAGAAAATGCCACACCCATCATCATGTAACATTATTACAATCATGAAATATTACTACATTCGTGATTAACATTACCCAAAAGGCACATCTTCAAATGTTGAATTAAGAAAATCCAAAAATTAAAACAGTAGAGAATACATTAAAAATCAAGCATTTAATTTGTAAACCTTAATGAAATAACAGCCTACTCCAGTTTCTTCAAAGGTTTGTGAGCTTTTTATAAGAGTGGTCAGGAAGTGCAGAAGAACAACATGGAAGACAGGATTTGGAAACAAGTCCAAAATTTAAAAGACTTAACCTTTTTTTTTCCTTTTAAATGAGACACAGAAGTGCTCTTTTATAATGTTGATGCAAATCAACATTTATATTACAGAAATGCACTCAGAAGTAACAGACACACAAGGTTAAAACCTGATTCTTCCCACTAAGTTCTGGAAATTTATTCTAATATAATGGTGCCTTTCTGTACAAAGAACTGTACCATATCATAAATTTACTACTAGTAAATTTTAAGCCACCAGAAATCTTTCAGCTGTGACAAGCACTTGATTGTAATGACAGATTTCAGAGTCTGAATATTGAAAAATATATATATCCAATAAAAAATTTTTGAAGGGGGAATAAAAGCACATAAATGGCAGCAGAGGAATTGGTGTTCTAAGCCTGTTTTATTACATGGGACATCACACTACCCTTAATTTCACTGAAGGTATCTGAGATGGGTGAGATAAAATCAATAGGATTTTCTGCTACCATTGTAACAGTTCTATATGTAGTTACAAAGGGTGTCATTCCTAGTGATGATGACACCTTTCATGGGATTCAACTTAAAAATTAAATCCTTGCACTTTCAAAGTTTGAAACTCAATTCAAAATGAGTCAGTCGTAAAAGCCTGGCTCATATGGTCCCATTAAGGGAGGCTAACAATGGTAATCTATAATACCCAAACTTGAAGAATAAAGACTTTATGGATAAAAAGGAATAAACCAAAACATTTGGGCCGTTGAAGTATAAGGGCCTGTTGTAGGACAATCCCTTCTACTTCCTAATCTCCCCCATACAATGGCTTAAGATAGCCAGAATGTTTATTGTAGAACGTTTATTATTCCTACAAGCTTATGTCTCACTTCCCCCAAGCCTCCGTACTTACAGTCAAGGACAAATGCTCTCTAGCATCATATCTCATTTTCTGTTGCTGACAGTTCTTGAGACTTGGCTTCCTTCCAGCCTGATCCTAAGTCAGCCTGACTGGAACTACTTGGACTTGAAGCTTAAGGGATATTAAGTCTATATTTATGACTTTAAAAAGGGTGAAAATGAGTTTCCACAGCTCAGTAAAATAACGGTAACAAGGAACATCCCTTCCTACCTGGGGAAAAAAATCTCTTCACAGTGCATAGTTTGAAATCAAAGTGCAATATGGGCAAAAAGAGAAGGTGGTGCTCTCGATACCATAAATTTAGTTTTTGGTTTTCTGCCATTAATATTTGCTAACAAATTCAAGCTAAAAAATGAAGTCATTAATGTCACGAGGTACGGGGGCACCTTGGGATTTCAAAATATTTTTATGATGGGGGAGGAGAGGAGGGGGGAGCCTCACATGTTACTTCCTTATTTTATAAACTATTACTCTTTCAAATCTAATGTTTGAATAAAATATTTTTTCTTCAATATAAAAATGAACTTTTTTAGATAAAAATCAATCAGCACAGTGACTTTGTCTATCTTACACTAAAGCCAACATAACAGTAAATCTGAAAGGAAAATTTAGAAAACAATATTATACTGTTATAACCTGTATTTTAACTTGAAAATTTTTTCATTAATTCTAGCCACCTAAATTAATAAGTAAGAATGCTCAGCATCCAATCCATGAATACAGAATTTATTCTACTTTGTACTTCAAAGTCACAGGATGACATCATATGATAGTTATAAATTCTACTCTACATTTTCAAGTTCTCAATCCATAGATTAGGACAAGTCACTTTATTGCTGGCAACATTCATGGAAGGTCCAGGTTTCTCATAAAAAGACTAAGTTTGATTGGGAGCAGGGCAGTGCCCTACTCAAAGATCAGCAGAATTATAGAAATCAAGAGACAACCTTTTTTTTCCTTTCAAAGTAGCAAAGGAACAATAAAAGATTGGCTGACTGGTGACTGGCCCCACATAAGAGTGCATAGCTCATCAGGATCAAGGCTGGCATCTGTGAACAGTTAACTTCATAAGAGCACATGTGGGCATTATATCATCTGCATTACAGATTTCACCCTGGAAAATATCTGAAAATATTTTATGCTCAAATGACAGCCTGCAAATGACAGTATGCATTCCTTCTCCTTGAGTACCCAAGTATAAATCTAAAATGATAAGGGGACTTCTTCAGTCTGAAGGCAGGAAATCCTTGCAGCAGAGCAGCTCTAGAATTTCACAAAAATAAAAGCAGCAGCTAACGCCTCTTCAGCTTCTTGGCCCTTCGACGTTGCATTTCTTCTTCTTCACGTCTCATTTCCTCTAAGTCCTCTTGCATACCTAGTCTTAAGCTGCCAAAGAATTTTTAAAGGGTATTTGTCAATATACATGAGATGATCAGTTTCCTTAAAAAGAATGAAATTTCCAACTGGGAGCTCACATAGATTGTGCTGATGCTGTCAAAATGCTTCAAGGCTTTACCACTGAAAACAAACTAGCAGGGATATTTTTTTACCAGGGACCACAGACCCAAATTGTAGTGGGAAAAAGAACTCACACACCACAAAAACCTTAGTATTTCCATTAAAATAATAAAATATAAGTTTATCTCAATAGCTTTTAAAAATAAACAGCAAGAAGCATTTATTCATTAACATTCTATTCTTGTTCTCTTCCAACACTTTAGTTTGAAATTTTATGGGCAAGAGGGAGAAAAAGATTTAGTATTCTGGCTTGAGGCTGAGGTGAATTATTTACCTATAATAACACTATGGCTGGGCACAGCTCATGCCTGTAATCCCAGCACTTTGGGAGGCCGAGCCAGGCGGATCACCTGAGGTCAGGAGTTTGAGACCAGCCTGGCCAACATATAGTGAAACCCTGTCTCTACTAAAAATTACAAATATTAGCTGGGCGTGGTAGCGCACACCTGTAGTCCCAGCTACTTGGGAAGCTGAGGCAGAAGAACTGCTTGAACCCGGGAGGCGGGGGTTGCAGTGAGCTGCAATCATGCCACCGCACTCCAGCCTCGGCGACAGTCTTAGACCCCGTCTCTTAAAAAAAAAAAAAACGAACCACTATAAACAAAGTAATTACTTTTTACCCCAGTGGAGAAATTATCATTAGCTTACTATCAGATACCCAAACAGAAATCAGAGGAAATATAATATACCTATATCCCTGAGGCCAGCAATGTTACAGGTTACCAAGATTGAGATGTGTCTGATGCAGAAAGAAAAGCAAGAATTTGCTACAACAGGATTAGGGAAAGCGTCTAACATTTACTGTGTATCCACACGTGTGAGGCACTACACTAGGCACCTTGTACACATGTCTTAATCCTCGTAATACTTAAATGAGTAAAACAGTATATTCTCATTTTACAGAAGAAAATAGGCTGGGCGTGGTGGCTCACATTTATAATCCCAACACTTTGGGAGGCTAAGGCAGGAGGATTGCTTAAGCCCAGGACTTTGGGACCAGCCTGGATAACAAAGCAAGACCCCATCTCTTAAAAACAAACAAAAAAACCAGTGACGGTCCAGTGCAGTGGCTCACGCCTATAATCCCAGCACTGTGGGAGGCTGAGATGGGAGGATCACTTGAGGCCAGGAGTTTGAGACTAGCCTGGTCAACATAGTGAGACCCCATCTCTGCTAAAAAACAAAAAAACAAAAACCAGTGAAAAAACAGAACTGTTAAGGAATTTGTCTAAGGCCCTACAGCTAGTAAACAGGATTGGAATCCAGAATTCTCTAGCCCAAAGCCCCAGTTCCCAATGGTGCAACTGTAGCTATAAGCAGAAAGGAATTTTTAGGACATTTTTGCACAAGTGTGTTAAATTTTATGCTTACCTCTTTGCTTCTTCCTTCTGCTGCTCTTTCCAACTACTTTCCATGTAACGTAAGGCATAATCACTTTCATCTTTGTATCTGACAAAAGGAAATCAAAATGATAAAAAGAGAAAACTTCAATTTTCAAAAGGAACTACGTCCTCTCATTTAAAAAATCAATATCTCCTTTAAAACTAAATCAAGCACACATTTAGAATTACTCCTTGCTTGGCAGCGAGTGACGGGAGTGGAGGATGGATAGAGGTAGGTTTCTGAAGTAAAGACAAGTTTTAGATAAGCCCTTATTACCCTCAGAGGGCAACTATTCTGAAGCTAATGTTCATGAAGGTACCAATCCTACAGTGCTTCTTCAACTCACTCACCTACATTTACTTGATAATTTATATTAAAATTTGAAAGCACAGTATATATGAAAATTATTTTATATATAATAATCTAATTTGAGCTTCATGACCATCATGAGGTGGGGAAAGACTTTAGACCAGAGGAAACTGAAGCAGATAGGTTAACGGACCAAGAACATACAGCTTGTTCTTTCAAGAGCCAATCTACTTCTACTACACTAAGCTGCTTCAATCTCACTAAATATGTATCTTGTAACAATGTAAAAGGGTTATTTTTTGTTCCTCATGCAAATAACTACAGAAACTATTTTGAATTAAATATAAAATATTTAGTGCTACAAGAGTACATTTATTTAAAATAACAATCACACAAGGGTTCCTAATTAAGAATTATATTCAGTGCCTCTACTATTAGTTTATTACCCCATGACATGAATTATTTAAAATAAAAAAAGGATGTCATAGTTATCTGAATCTTCTTTAGTCTTACTTTTTTCGGTCATAACCAAAAATTTCTCTAATGTGCTTGGATATTTCTTCCTGAGGCTCTCCTTCATCTTCGATAAAATCTTCCATTTCAGAGTCGTATTCATCATCATCATCTTCCTCTTCATATTCTCGCTGCCTTTTGTAACCAGTAGGGAAGGGAAGCCTTTGAGGACCTAAGAAACCATAAAGAATATTACAACTTAAAATAGTTCCAATGTAGTTCTATGTAAACTGAAATTGTGAGTCATCATTAAGATGGTATCCTTAAAAACCAAAGCAAGCAGGCTGACCCTTAGCACGGAGTCATCATCCTTGCTGTGTCATGGTATCCAGGAGGAACAGCACTCTTGTTTTATCCCAGGGCTTATCAGAAATGTCTTGTTACATTTTCTAGCTTAGTAGTGCCAGTATTTCTGAATTTATAAGATCAGTAAAATTTCTTTTTTTTTTTTTTTTGAGACAGAGTTTCACTCGTTGCCTAGGCTGGAGTGCAATGGTGCAATCTCGGCTTACTGCAACCTCTGCCTCCCAGGTTCAAGCAGTTCCAGTTCTCCTGCCTCAGCCTCCCGAGTAGCTGGGATTATAGGCATGTGCCACCACGCCTGGCTAATTTTGTATTTTTAGTAGAGATGGGGTTTCTCCACGTTGGTCAGGCTGGTCTCAAACTCCCAATCTCAGGTGATCTGCCTGCCTTGGCCTCCCAAAGTGCTGGGATTACAGGCGTGAGCCACCGCACCCGGCCAAGATCAGTAAAATTTCTAAAAATAATACAGTTTACAAACCTCCACAGAATCATTAACTTTTGCCAAGTAAAGACCAAAAGTAGCAGCTACCATCTACTATAATCACAATTTCATTTAAAAATTTAAAGTTGAATGAAGTATGAATGATTCTCAGGATTATATTGTTCAAACTGAGTAAGTTTGACTGTAGGAAAAACTCACTACGTCATCCTTATTTTTGTCATTCTGCCAAAAGACTGATAAAAACTTTGCATTTTTTTTTATCAAATGCTTTGATTAAGACAGGCAGTGATCAACAGCCCAGCATCTGGGAACAACTACTTTCTAGTTTTTGATTACAGACACTTCTTTTGTTCTTTTACGGTTATTATAATATGCATGGCTTGTCTCCCTAGCTTAGTTTCTCAACCTTAGCTCAATGACATTTCGGACCAGATAATTCTTTGTTGTCAGGGGGCTATCCCATGCACTGTCAGCAGCATCCCTGTCCTCTATTCAGTAGATGCCAGTAGCATCCCCCATAGCCCCAGTTGTGACGATTGCCAAAAGTCCCCTGGAGGGCAAAACTGCCCTTGTTAAGAATCAATGGTCTAGCTTAACTAGGAAATTTAAAACAAGTAATTCAATCGTGGGTTCCTTTTTATATTCTCCATGGAGCCTAACAAGTGCTTTAATAAATGCCTATTAGCATAAAGCAAGTATGACCTAGCAGCTAGCAGGTGCCACCAATGATCACATACCTTGGGACAGTAGATTCCTGAAGGATCAGTGTTTAGGACCTTGATACTAACCATTATAACAAGCAGAAACACAAGTACAATCTAAAAACAGTTCCTGGCACATAATGGGTGCCCAAGAAATATCTGCTGAATAAGCTTTCAATTACACTCTGATCCTTGAAGACAAGTCTCTTTAGTCCTCAGGAAAAAGATTAATTCATCCATTGTAGCATACATATATAAGTCACGTACATTCACCCTGAATGTTCACAAATCACAAAGCTAAGTTTATCACACTTGGGGACATTTCAAGGGTGAACACAGAGATCCTAGACAAGTCTCTTTCTAAAGACCTTTCCAAGCCATGATCATTAAAGGAACTCTCAGCAGGGCATAGTGACTCATGCCTATAATCCCAGCAGTTTGGGAAGCTGAGGAAGGTGGATCTCTGAGCCTAGGAGTTAGAAACGAGTATAGGTAACGTATTGAGACCCCATCTCTATAAAAAATAAAAAGTTAGCCAGGCAAGGTGGCACACGCCTATAGTCCCAGCTACTTGGGAAGCTAAGGTGGGAGAACTGCTTGAGCCTGTGACTGACCCTGTCTCAAAAACAAAAAAAAAGGAACTCTCAACCACAGGGCAGATAAAACATCATGATTCTATCAAAACTACAGTACATTAAAGGACAGCATATGAGGGGTTCACAGGGTCCCTGATAATATAAAAACTCTTTCCAATTTCCTAATGCCAAATATATACTCTTTAGGGTGAGGGGAAATTTTACCTTGGGCAGATCTGTAGCCAGATAGGGGAGGCTTCATTCCATTCATCTGTCCATTGCTGGACCGGCTAATGATATTCTTGGAAGAAATTGTTTCGGAGACAACAGTGCACTTAGGCTTTATTGTGGGACCTGAGCTACTAATTGTTCGCCCAGGTCTCAAGCTGCTCACTGGTCTTCCTGGGACTGAACTACTGATAGTCCGTCCAGCTGGAACTGAGCCACTTACGGATCTCCCAGGGCCACTGACAGACCGCCCAGTGGGGCCTGAGCCACTCACTGGTCGTCGAAGTTCATGTGGACTGCTCACAGGTCGGCCAGGACCACGAGAGCTGCCCAAGGGTCTTACAGAACTACCTGAACCACCGATGGGTTGCCCAGGGCCACTTGAGCTGCTTGCAGGTTGTCCAGGGCCACATGTACCACTGACTGTCCGCCTAGAGGGATTTGAGTCATTGGTTGGCTTCTTGGACCCATTGATTGATCGCTCAGGTCCTGAGCTGGAGCTGCCATTCTGGCGCTTAGGCACAGGGCCAGAACTAACTGTGGGTCGAGCAACCCCTGTGCTGGGCTGCCCAGGGGCTGAGCTAGAGCTGCTGCCTGGCTGCCTGACACCTGGACTCTTAGCCTTATTGTGTGGCGTGACCATGGGCCCAGGCCTGGAATGGCTAGGATGGGATGGAGATTTTTTGGCTTTGTGCTCAATAGCAGATTTCTGAGTCCTGCTAGCAGGAGTCTTTGGGACACTTGGTGAAGAGGTGCTGGAATGAGGCTTTCCAGCTCCATTGAAAACAGGTCTGTCGTGGCCCTCACGAAGTGAGGGTTGGGAGCTATTGCCAGATCCTGCCTTGATCCTCTCTCCTGGCATGGATTTTGATGAAGACCAAGCAAGGTGTTTCTCATTGGCCATGCTGGGTCTTGATTTCTTTTCAGCATGAGGAAGGGGCATTCCTTTGGAAGAAGGATGCCTGTCTCCAGAACCTTTGCTTAGTTTTGTGCCCACACTTTCTTTCTGAGAGGGTGCCTTTTTGGACACAGTTGGAGGTAGTTTTCCATCTGTCTCAAGTTTTTTTCTCCGATGCTTTCGTTCAAGGAATTCTCGCTCCCTAAGTTCTTCTGCAGTCATAGGTCGCTCTTCTGATTTCTTCACTACCTTGATTTCCACTGGTTCAAACTGCTTTTTCTCAGCCAGCCTGAGTAAATCAGTGAAGTTCATAGGTGGTGGGGCACTTTTAAGGGGGACCTTTGGTTTGCTTTCAACTTTGGGAGGTTCTTGCTCTTCCTCATACTCCTGCTCTGACTCTGCGTGATTGTACTCAAGGAATTCATTCTCTTCTTCCATTTCATACTCTCGGTCGGTTCCTTGGCTGGTATGGCTTTCTGTTGCCTGCCTCTTCTTTGACTTTTCCTCAATAGGAATCCCATTGTAACCATGGAAATTATCCTTTGTCCTCTTGGCCATAGCTCTTGCTTTCTTGTCATGTTTGAGCTCAATTCGCTTTTTCACTAGTTCCTCTTTTCTCCTTTTCTCCTCTAAGGCTAAAAGGGACAAAACAAGAATATGTTATTATTTCGAGATCTCAAGATTGCTCAAGTGAAAATACAATGTTCAGGTTACAGTTTGAAGACATCTAGGAATTAAATGAGGAAGTCATTTAACAACTATCAAATGAGTCATCTTTACATAATGAGTGGGAGACATATGGGTTTTTCTGTATGACTAAAGCAAGTGGGAGACTTAGTTTTCAGCTTTAAATATAGAAAATACTTCAAACCAAATACATTACCAAGTTAAAAGAACATTAGTATCCACTTAGCAGTTGTTATTAATTACGATTCAATGAATACTTAAACATATTGAATCAGTTTCTTTGTATGTGCATGAAGAACTATTTGAGATAAAGACTTTAAAACTTATCTCTAGTTTAGCCTTTTAGATAGCATTCTGTTAATAAAAATTAAAACACAAAATGGGTAGAAACACTTTCAGAACCAAAGTTAAAGAATGGAGTTCTTGCCGGGCGCGGTGGCTCAAGCCTGTAATCCCAGCACTTTGGGAGGCCGAGACGGGCGGATCACAAGGTCAGGAGATCGAGACCATCCTGGCTAACATGGTGAAACCCCGTCTCTACTAAAAATACAAAAAACTAGCCAGGCGAGGTGGCGGGCGCCTGTAGTCCCAGCTACTCGGGAGGCTGAGGCAGGAGAATGGCGTAAACCCGGGAGGCGGAGCTTGCAGTGAGCTGAGATCCGGCCACTGCACTCCAGCCTGGGCAATAGAGCGAGACTCCGTCTCAGAAAAAAAAAAAAAAAAAAAAAAAAAGAATGGAGTTCTTATTGGGGATTTACTATGGCCAATTAGAAGACATGGCTACTAACCCCCAAAAATCTGCTACTTCAAGGGGAGAAAAAAAGAAAACGTTTATACAAATGATGGAGATAACATATGTAAAGCCATGAATACAGTCAGTTAACCTGGACACACACACACACACACACATACACACACACACCCTCCCAAATCTGTTGACCTGTTATGTTTTTATAAACAGCCACTGGTTTAGTACAAGCTAGATGTGAAGATGGAAGACTTTAAAATTGAGAATAAGGCTATAGATACATACCTTTTCGTCTAAGCTCCTCTTCTTTCCTTTTAAGAAAAGCTTGTACAGCTGCTGATTGGACACCTTTAACTTTTGGGTCTTTTTTTGGAGGCCCCACTGCCAAACTATACCTTTTCTAAAAACAAAAACAGTAAAAGTTACAAGCAATTCAACTTTTAAAATATATTATTAGGTATAAGGCACTGTGCCAGGTAATAAGAGGTATAAATGTTAACTGTGAAACCTATTCTGAATAACTGAGAGATCATATAACCCATAGTAAAGCTTAGCTATAAAATTCAGACTAAATATTTATTATGTATGATGATTTTTGGGTACAAAGTTTCTACGTAACATCCCAAAATAATGCATAAATGAACAATTCACAGAAGCATTGTTTTCAGGCTATTTTCCAAAAAAGTACCTGGACTGGGTAACTAAATGAAATCACCACCTAGAAGAATTGATTATTTGTGTTTTAAAATTCTGATTTAGGCTGGGCTCAGGGGCTCACACCTGTAATCTCAACACTTTGGGATGCTGAGGCGGGTGAATCATGAGGTCTGGAGTTCAAGATGAGCCTGGCCAACATGGTGAAACCCTAAAAACACAAAAAATTAACTGGGCATAGTGGCAGGTGCCTGTAATCCCAGCTATTTGGGAGGCTGAGACATGAGAATTGCTTGAACCCAGGAGGCAGAGGTTGCAGTGAGCCAAGATCCTGCCACTGTACGCCAGCCCAGATGACAGAGAAGACTCCGTCTCAAAAAAAAAATTCTGATTTAGGCCAGGTGCAGTGGCTCACACCTATAATCCCAACACTTTGGGAGGCTGAGGCGGGCAGATTACCTGTGGTCAGGAGTTGGCAATCAGCCTGGCCAACATAGTGAAACTCCATCTCTACTAAAAATACAAAAATTAGCCGGGCGTGGTGGCGCACACCTATAATCCCAGCTGCTTTGGAGGCTGAGGCAGGAGAATGGCTTTAACACAGGAGGCAGAGGTTGCAGTGAGCCGACATTGCACCATTACACTCCAGGCTGGCAACAGAGCAAAACTCTGTCTCAATCAATCAATCAATCAATCAGTAAGTAAATGTATAAAATTCTGAGTTTAAAAATAGCCTGCCTTAGAATGAAGCATTTCGAAGTCCAACTTTTCAAACAAACAGAAAAAACTACTCCTCACAACTATTTTCTCTCCTGACTACTCCAGATGATTTTCTAGTAGGGACTCATAGCTACGTGTGTTATTTCACCTAGAACGTGGAAACATTGAAGTTTTACTTTGACCACACACAAAGACTAGGGGCAAACCACAGTAAAAAAGCATTTCAAAAAATCTATGCAATAAAGGCCCAATTCCCGGCAACCTTTAACTGTAGCTCTTATGTTCAGTAAATGTTAATTTGCCTCACAAACTCTTTTTCAGACAGGTTCCTATAACACCCCAAAAATGCTCAAATTATCCTGGCACAGATGAAGCCTCTGGACCTCAGTTTTTATAGAACTGCATCAAGAAAATACTAAACTCAAGTAATATTAATTTGAACTACAAAAGGAAAAATATTTCCACTTTATAAGTACCTATTATGAGAGAAATATGATGAACATAGAGCTAAAATAAATTCAGACCAGGGATGATTCACCTCTAGGACCATTCCAAATTAAATCCAGGAAATGAGATTTTTAAAGTATCCTCCTTTTTTTTGTTTTGTTAGGCAGATGCATTCTCATCGAATGTACCTGTTGCTGTGGCTAGCAGAAAAAGAAACATGTCCAAGAACAAATTGAGACAACTTAGGAACCAAAAAACTATTCCCAAATATGTATGAAATTCTTGGAGGAAAACCAAAAGATATGTGCTTACTCTACGGCTGCCAAATACGACATATCTTGAAACAGGCTGGAAGTTCTGAGTAAATTAGTCTGCCAACGAAGCAGCTAGCCAAGGAAGCAAGCTCTAATCCAACCTGAAAATCTTGCATGATGGCAATGCTGAGAAGTGACATATCCCTAATAGAGAGAAATCCCAAGACAGCATCCAGATTTCTTTCCCAGTCACCTTGGCTAGGCCACAATCAGATCCTTTAAAGTCCGTATCTTTGTAAATTTAATTTTAGACTCTTTCCATAGTGGATAGGGGCTCAATATTTAAAGGAGAAAAAGGAGAAGGAAAGGGAGAGGAGAAAGAGAATACTAACTAGATATATATAAAACTGTCCTTATTTACAAGAAAAGAACCATAAACACAGGTCTTAATCACAAGCAGCTTACATTTTCATTGTGGAAAGGGCACCATGAATATGATTCAAATTAAGACATACAAAAACTTGTAAGCAGAGGCACACACTCAGTCTACTCCATCCCATTAATGGATTTGGAAGCAGAGGAAGGTGGATTTTTTTTTCACCAACACTTAAGATTTTCCTGGCCAGTCGCAGTGGCTTATGTCCGTAATCCTAGCACTTTGGGAGGCTGAGGTGGGAGGATCGCTTGAGCCCAGGAGTTAAGAGCCCAGCCTGGGCAACATGGTGAGAACTCATCTCTTTAAAAGAAGAAAAAAAAGGCCGGGCGCGGTGGCTCAAGCCTGTAATCCCAGCACTTTGGGAGGCCGAGATGGGCGGATCACGAGGTCAGGAGATCGAGGCCATCCTGGCTAACACGGTGAAACCCCGTCTCTACTAAGAAATACAAAAAATAGGCGGGCGAGGTGGCGGGCGCCTGTAGTCCCAGCTACTCGGGAGGCTGAGGCCGGAGAATGGCGTGAACCCGGGAGGCGGAGCTTGTAGTGAGCTGAGATCCGGCCACTGCACTCCAGCCTGGGCTACAGAGTGAGACTCCGTCTCAAAAAAAAAAAAAAAAAAAAAAGAAGAAAAAAAGGCTGGGTGCAGTGGCTCACACCTATAATCCCAGAACTTTGGGAGGCTGAGGCAGGCGGATCACAAGGTCAGGAGATCGAGACCATCCTGGCCAACATGGTAAAACCCCATCTCTACAAAAAATACAAAAATTAGCTGGGCATGGTGGTGCCTGCCTATAAACCCAGCTACTTGGGAGGCTGAAGCAGGAGAACTGCTTGAACCAGGGAGTCAGAGGCTGCAGTGAGCCAAAATCATGCCACTGCACTCCAGCATGGCGACAGAGGAAGACTCCGTCTCAATAAACAAAAAACAAAAATTTCCTGTCCCTGTCCATTATATAGCTCATAGAGTTATAAAGCCCCATACAAATTAAAGCCCCATACAAGGTTTTCCCCAAGAAAAATGCAAATACATATATTAGCGTTACTTATTTAAAACAGGACTGGTTTGCTGTCCAAATAACCCAGCACTGAGCACTATCTAACATGATTTTGGGATAGATATCTTTTGTCTTAACCTGGGACTGCAAGAGATAGAAAGTGGGATATGACAAACCAAAAAGCTGCTCTTGACTGAATACTGGTATCCAAAAGGGAAAACATCAGTGTCAATGGGACATAATTAAATGCAGTGTTTATTAGCAAGCTTCAGTCATTTGCATACTACCTTTATGATTTTTGCCTTTGTGGTATACTACCCCTACTATTACTTACTAATTTAAAAAAATATACAGAGTTGGCCGGGTGCAGTGGTTCATGCCTGTAATCCCAGCACTTTGGGAGGACAAGGCGGGCAGATCACTTAATGTCAGGAGTTCGAGACCAGCCTGGCCTCGAACTCTGGTGAAACCCCATCTCCACTAAAAGTACAAAAAGTAGCCAGGCATGGTGGCTCATGCCTGTAGTCCCAGCTACTTGGGAGGCTGAGGCACAAGAATCACTTGAACCTGGGAAGCAGAGGTTGCAGTAAGCCAAGATCACGCCACTGCACTCCAGCCTGGACAACAGAGTGAGACTTGGTCTCAAAAAAAAAAAAAAAACCACAGACTAACATCATGACCTATTATTACAGCTTTACCTCAGCAATAATATCCATAAAATGATCGACTTGAACAACTAGTTACATTTTTCCAATTCATATAAAAATACATACTATTAAGCCAGGCACGGTGGCTCACACCTGTAATCCCAGCACTTTGGGAGGCCGAGGCGGGCGGATCACGAGGTCAGGAGATCGAGACCATCCTGGCCAACATGGTGAAACCCTGTCTCTACTAAAAACACAAAAAAATTAGCCAGGCGTGGTGGCAGGCGCCTGTAGTTCCAGCTACTAGGGAGGCTGAGGCAGTAATTGCTTGAACCCAGGAGGCGGAGGGTTGCAGTGAGCCGAGATTACACTACTGCACTTCAGCCTGGGTGACTGTACTCCAGCCTGAGTGAGAAGAGCAAAACTCCATCTCAAAAAAAAAAAAAAAAAAAAAGAAAGAAACAAAACACTGACTTAGGGAACAAAAATACAGGAAAGGTAGAAAAGGAAGGTGGTGTTCAGGGACTCAGATTTGCTTTGAAAAGAATAACAAAGGTTACTTTTAGCTTTTTTTCAAAGTATACACCTATTCTCATCAATTTATATGTTGATTTCAAATTCTGCCTTTTTAAACACCTCTAATCATTAAGGATACTTAAGCTGGTCTCACGTTTAACCCAACAACTTTGCAGTACTTGTTGTCCTGTCCTTATGATGCAGAAGAAATTCAATAAATCTATGCAATGTCTATTTTGTTGATCTTCTAAACAACTTAAAAAGCTAGCAGTAAGGCAAGGTCAGCGCTGCTTTAATGAGGCTTAATCTTGTTTATATGAACTGAGCCATAATCAATTAATTTCTTTTTTTTTTTTTTTTTTTTTTTTTTTTTCAGAGTCTCACTCTGTCGCCCAGGCTGGAGTGCAGTGGCCGGATCTCAGCTCACTGCAAGCTCCGCCTCCCAGGTTTACGCCATTCTCCTGCCTCAGCCTCCCGAGTAGCTGGGACTACAGGCGCCTGCCACCTCGCCTGGCTAGTTTTTTGTATTTTTTAGTAGAGACGGGGTTTCACGGGGTTAGCCAGGATGGTCTCGATCTCCTGACCTCGTGATCCGCCCATCTCGGCCTCCCAAAGTGCTGGGATTACAGGCTTGAGCCACCGCGCCCGGCCATAATCAATTAATTTCTTATATCCTCTGTAGCTTAAAAATGTACTCAGTCCAGGCATAGTGGCTCATACTTGTAATTCCAGCACTTTGGGAGGCTAATTCGAGAGGATCGCTTGAGCACAGGAGTTCAAGACCAGACTGGGCAACATAGGGAGACCCTGTCTCTCCAAACAATTTAAAAATTAGCTGGGCACAGTGGCACACACCTGTGGTCCCAACTACTCGGGAGGCTGAGGCAGGAGGATTGTCTCAGCCAGGAAGGTCGAGGCTGCAGTGAGCTGTGGTTGTGCTATTGCACTCCAGCCTGAGCAACAGAGTAAGACCCTATCTCAAAAAAAAAAAAAAAAAAAAAAAACTCAACGGCACAAATACCAGTAAGATATTAAAACACTCTTAGACAAAGTTTAGGTTCACAGCCTAAAAAAAAGACTGGGTCACTACAGATCATCTTTATATTTTTGGAAATATCTTTGAATGGCCGGGCACAGTGGCTCATGTCTGTAATCCCAAAACTTTGGGAGGCTGAGGTGAGAGGACTGATTGAGCCCAGGAGTTCGAAACTAGCCTTGGCAGCATACTCAGACCCCTATCTCTACAAAATATACAAAAATTAGCCGAACATTCTGATGCACACCTATAGTCCCAGCTATATAGCTGATGTGGGAGGATGGCTTGAGCCCAGGAGGTGGAGGCTGCAGTGAGCCATGATTGTGCCACTGTACTCTAGCCTGGGTGACAGAGCAAGACTCTGTCTCAAAAAGAAAATCTTTGAGATATAATTCATATATCACAAAATTCATCCATTTAATGTATACAATTAAATGGTTTTTGATATACAGCTGACCCTTAAACATGGTAGCATGGGATGCCACCACCCTGTGCAGTAAGAAAAAATTCTGGCTGGGAGTGGTGGCTCATCCCTGTAATCCCTGCACTTTGGTAGGCCAAGGCAGGCAGATCACCTGAGGTCAGGAGTTCAAGACCAGCCTGACCAACATGATGAAATCCCATCTCTACTAAAAACACAAAAAATTAGCTGGGCGTGATGGCGCCTACCTATAATCCCAGCTACTCAGGAGGCTGACGCAGGAGAATTGCTTGAATCCAGGAGGTGGAGGTTGCAGTGAGCTGAGATCACGCCACTGTACTCCAGCCTGAGCAACAAGAGCAAAACTCCGTCTCAAAACAATAACAACAACATTCCATGTATAACTTTTGACTCCCAAAAAACTTAACTACTAACAACTCAAAGTTGACCAGAAGCCTTACTGATAACATAGTCAATTAACATACATTTTGTGCATCATGATATACCTTTTTCTTAATTGTTTTAAATATTTCTAGGCTATGTTCATCTGCAGGTTTTTTTAAGTTGTCACAAATTTAAAAAAAACTTATTGGAAAAAAATCCACGTATAAGCGGGTCCACACATTTCAAGCCTATTTTTTTTTTTTTTGAGATGGAGTCTTGCTCTGTCACCCAGGCTGGAGTGCATTGGCACAATCTCGGCTCACTGCAACCTCCACCTTCCGGGTTCAGGCCATTCTCCTGCCTCAGCCTCCCAAGCAGCTGGGACTACAGGCGCCCGTCACCACACCTGGCTTTTTTTTTTTTCTTTTTGTATTTTTAGTAAAGACAGGGTTTCACTGTGTTAGGCAGGATGGTCTCGATCTCCTGACTTCATGATCCGCCCACCTTGGCCTTCCAAAGTGCTGGGATTACAGGCGTGAGCCACCACGCCCAGCCACAAGCCTATGTTGTTGAAGGGTCAACTGCATCCACAGAGTTGTATAACCAACACCACCATCTGATTCCAGAATATTTTAATCATCCTCCCAAAAAATCTCTTGGCTTTAGCAATGACTCCACGCTCTCGTCTCCCCTCAGACCCTGGCAAACGCTAATCTACGTTCTGTCTCTATGCATTTACCAATTCTAGACATTGCATATAAATGAAATCATATGTGGCTATGATGGTTAATTTTATATGTCAACTTGACTAGGCTATAATACCCAGTTATTTAATCAAACATTAAGCGTTACTGTGAAGGTATTTTGTAGATATAATATCTACAATCAGTTGACTTTAGGGTAAAGAAAACTACCCTCCATAATGTGGATGGGTCTCATCCAATCATGACAATGAAGGCATAAGAGCAAAACCCGAGGCTTCTAAGAAGAGGAATTCTATCTCAAACTACAGCATGAACTCCTGCCTGATTTTCTAGCCTGCTGGCCTGCCCTAGAAATTTCAGACTTGTCAGGCCTCATAATCAATTCTCTAAAATAAATCTTACTGGTTCCATGGAGAACACTGACAGATACAGTAGCCTTTTGTATCTGGCTTCTTTCACTAAGCATGTTTTCAAGGTTCATGTTGTAGCATGTATCAATATTTCCTTCCTTTTTGTGGCTGAATAATATTCCATTGTATAGATATACCGTGCATTATTTTTATATTCATCAGCTGAATATTCGAACTGTCTCTACTTTTTGGCTATTATGAATAATGCTGCTGTGAACATTTGTGTACAAGTTTTTATGTGGATGCACATCTTCCTTTCTCTTAGGTATACGACCACAGATCTTTTTCTCATTGGGGTTGCAATAGACCCTGGTATCAAAAGATGTGTTGTAATGAAATATTTTAAAAAACAGTTCCCCACAGGCGTAGCCCAGTGGAGAATCATTTTTAAAAAGAGAGAGAAAAAAAAAAGAGCTTCAGGCTGGATTACAGTGCATTCTATTTAATAACCCAGAAGAACTATTTGGCACTTCCCCTCGCATCACACGGTCATATTTAGTCCTAGCAGCAGCACATCAAGATGGACCCATCAATTCTGAATCTGATTCAAGGCACCAGGCTGCTTCATTGTTTGAGCTTCATGGAAAGCAGCTGGACAAGAGTTTCTTTTATCCTAAGCATATCCATTTTATTACACTGCAAGCCAACTCCGTCATTCTGCTACACCCCAATGAATGATCCACCACAGTGAAATTTGTCATTTAAATACAACATCAGAGATTTTGCCAAGATTTGTAATTCTGAAGTCAAGAGCTTTAGAAAATTTTAAGCCACTTTAAGACATATCTGTTCCTTGCATTTAAACTGTATCATCTAGGCCAGATTAAGAAAATAAGGAGACATCAATCTAGAAATATGTGTACAACAAATACTGTATGTTATGTTGGAATCAATAGTCAATCCCTGGCCAGTGCGATGGCTCATGCCTGTAATCCCAGCACTTTGGGAGGCCGAGGCGGGTGGATCACCTGAGGTCAGGAGTTCAACACCAGCCTGACCAACATGGAGAAACCCCATCTCTACTAAAAATACAAAACTAGCCAGGTGGGATGGTGCATTGCCTGTAATCCCAGCTACTCGGGAGGCTGAGGCAGGAGAACTGCTGGAACCCGGGAGGCGGAGGTTGCGGTGAATCGAGATTGTGCCACTGCACTCCAGCCTGGGCGACAGAGCGAGACTCCATCTCGAGAACAAACAAACAAACAAAAGTCAATCCCTCCATGAAAGCTGTTCTTTACCCAGGAGATAACATATTGTTTCAACTGTAGAAAATATAAATTTATTGATGGCTTTACATAAGAGATTTATAACTGGTTAGAATTAGAAGTTAGGAATATTCAAAGAATGCTACAGCCTTAACTTTAATAATTACCACACAGTTTTAAAAAATTTTCTCAGAACATCAGTCAGAGAAAGAAAGTAGGCCTGGAAAACCAATGGTTCCATTAGAACTGCTTAGCTGGATGGCTAAGAGGATAAAAATTAATAACCTGCACCAAAAGATGCTATTCATAATTGCTATGGAGTTAAATGTAAACGGTACTGTTATTGTGTTTATAAAAACATACCTGATTATAAAATGTAATAATATCAGATAGGTGTCTCATGGAGTCTCTAGTCCAACCTCTATGTTAGAAATGGCCCAGGACATCTGTGTATTTACTGGCAATCACACAGTTTATAGCAGAGTCTGAATTAGAATCCAGATCGCCTAACTCAGCCCCAAAAGTGTTCTCGCCCCAAAAGTGTTCTCACTACAACACACCTCACTTCTTTTTTTTTTTTTTTTTTTTTTTTAAGAAATACATAGGGTCGCTGGGCGCGGTGGCTCAAGCCTGTAATCCCAGCACTTTGGGAGGCCGAGACGGGCGGATCACGAGGTCAGGAGATCGAGACCATCCTGGCTAACATGGTGAAACCCCGTCTCTACTAAAAAATACAAAAAACTAGCCGGGCGAGGTGGCGGGCGCCTGTAGTCCCAACTACTCGGGAGGCTGAGGCAGGAGAATGGCGTAAACCCGGGAGGCGGAGCTTGCAGTGAGCTGAGATCTGGCCACTGCACTCCAGCCTGGGTGACAGAGCAAGACTCCGTCTCAAAAAAAAAAAAAAAGAAAGAAATACATATGGTCTTGCTTGATCTGTCACCCAGGCGGCCGGAGTGCAGTGGCATGACCTTGGCTCACTGTGGCCTCAAACTCCTGGGCTCCAGTGACTCTCCCACCTCAGGTTCCTGAGTAGCTGGGACTACAGGCACACACCACCACAACTGGCTATTAATAATTTTTGTATTTTTTGTAGAGATGGGGGGCTCTCACTTTGTTGCCCATGCTGGTCACTTCTAATTTAACTCCAACACTTTTTTTTTTTTTTTGAGATGGAGTCTCACTCTGTTGCCCAGGCTAGAGTGCAGTGGCGTGGTCTCGGCTCACTGCAACTTCCACCTCCTGGGTTCAAGCAATTCTCCTGCCTCAGCCTCTCGAGTAGCTGGGATTACAGGCGCCTGCCACCACACCCAGGTAATGTTTTCTATTTTTAGTAGAGATGGGTTTCACCATGTTGGCCAGGTTGGTCTCGAACGCCTGACCTCATGATCCACCCACCTCGGCCTCCCAAAGTGCTGGGATTACAGGCGTGAGCTACGATGCCTGACTCTACCACTTTCACCTCTAGTTTCTAATTTAACTCTAAAACTTGGATCCCTAGTTCTAACCTCCTTTCCCTAATTTCCACCTGCCTCTTGGATAATGCCAGTACTTCAGAAAGGTCTACAACTGTACTTCCATCTTATCCTCCCTCACCTTCAGAGTCTACTTCTGTTAACCATGCTGGCACTCTCCTAAACAAGCTGTAAACATCCTTCTGCCTAACAGTTTCCAAATGATTTTGGTTTGGCCTTTACATTTCTCTCCCATCAGACTCTACTGTATACTAAGAATGTCATTTAAAAAAAAAATAGAGTTACTGCCTAAGGCTGGAGTTGGGGATAGGGAATTGGATGGGTTCAAGCTGTGTAGGTAACAACCTTCCTCACTATACCATCCTCAGTACACGTCCCTCATTCAACACAAGCTCATGATTAACAGCAAGAACTCTGGAGCTAATCTGCCTGGATTAGATTCTCTACTCTACCATATCTAGCTTTATCACTTGTTAGCTGTGTGACCATGGGCAAGTTACAGGCCTCAGTTTCCTCATTAGTAAAATACTCTTCATTATATGGTTATTATGGTGATTAAATTAAATATATAAAGTGCTTAGAACAGTGCCTGGCACAGAGTAAGCACTATAAAGGTTAATTGTTACTTAGAAAGAGATTATCTTGGTAGTGATGGGGAAGGGAAATAACAGAAAATCTATGGGAATAAGGTGAACAGTAGTTTCTAAAAGACCCTCTCCCTAAAACACCAGTTGAGAGGTACTGCTCTAGGTTAGAAATCCAACACTGCCCCAGACATGAGACAAGTAATCTTCAAATCTGTGAAAGAAAATGGAGAGTCTTTTTGGGGCTTCTAAAGGTTGTTCAGCCCTGAGGAGGTTGACTTTGGAGATGCAGTCTTGGAGCATGACCTCTTAATTAATGACCTTTTGTTTTAAATTAACTTCCTCATGTTCTTGTACCAGGCTCAGACCACATGGCTGAGATAAAAGACCCTTGGCCAGGTGCGGTGGCTCATGTCTATAATCCCAGCACTTTGGGAGGCCGAGGCAGGTGGATCACCTGAGGTCAGGAATTCGAGACCAGCCTGGCCAGCATGATGAAACCCCATCCCTACTAAAAATACAAAAAAAAAAAAAAAAATTAGCCAGGCGTGGTGGTATATGCCTGTAATCCCAGCAACCTGGGAGGCTGAGGCTAGAGAATGGGTTGAACCTGGGTAGCAGAGGTTGCAGTGAGCCAAGATCACACTATTGCACTCTAGACTGGGCTACAGAGCAAGATTCCATCTCCAAAAACAACAACAACAAAAAACCCTTCACCAGGCGTGGTGGCTCACGTCTGTAATTCCAGCACTTTGGGAGGCCAAGGCAGATGGATCACTTGAGGTCAGGAGTTTGAGACCAGACTGGCCAACATGGTGAAACCCCATCTATACTAAAAAATACAAAAATTAGCTGGGCATGGTGGTGCATGTCTGTGGTCCCAGCTATTCGGGAGGCTGAGGCAGGAGAACTGCTTGAACCAAGGAGGCAGAGGTTGCAGTGAGCTGAAATGGCGCCACTGGACTCCAGCCTGGGCGACAGAGCGACACTGTCTCCGGAGGAAAAAAAAAAAAATATTCTTGACTAAGAGACCCCTTGACTATTACATCCTTAATGTGGAATGTTAAATACACCCTTTCCAAAAAAGAAACACTGCCTACTACCGAATTGCTGCAACTATGCATTAACCTTGTATAGAAAATACTGAAATCCTGTTAAGCTTCCCCAATCCTTGCCTATATAAAAGATTCTCAAATCTCTCCATTTTGGAGCACTTCATTTGGCTATTATGAATAATGCTGCTGTGAACATTTGTGTACAAGTTTTTATGTGGATGTATGTTTTCCTTTCTCTTGGGCATATGATCATAGATCTTTTTAACATTGAGCTGGCAAGACCTTTCAAAAGGGGGTTGCAATCAAACCTTGGTATAAAAGATGTGGCACTGGAATGTTTTAAAAGACAGCTCCCCTATCCCATAGGGGTAAGCCCAGTGGAGAATCATGTTTAAAAAGAAAAACAGTCACAGGCTGGGTTACATTATATTCTATTTAGTAAGGCAGAAGAACTATCTGGCACATAAGAGAATGCATAGATCCTGAAATACACACATTTTGAAATTTTCTGCTGTAGGATTATTTGTCTGCTTTGTGGAGTCTGCGTCTTCCCAGGTAGCCATCCTCAAACTGCACTCAAATAAGCTCAATATCATATTGCCAGGACCTCGTTATTAAGGTTAACGGATCCAAGGGTGGGGAGCAATCCAGTTACAATCAACCAGTTAGATCAAACGTTACCTGCAGAAAAAAGTCATCTACAGAAACTTTTTGTTGGCCCACAGTGTTTTTTAAAAGAAAATGTAACTACTATGCAAATTGTAGGCTTCTTTTAAATACATGGAGCTTGGCACCTATCATTTTTTATCCAGACTACTTCAAGAATTTACATTATCTACCTGGCTCCTGAAGACATCTGAATTTACTGTCCTAGTTAATGTCCTGGGCTCTTACTTTCACTACCTATGGTTCTTATCCTTAAGGGGCTATAGGCAGACCCCCAAATTCTGGTATACCTGGTACCACATGAAGGTTTGCCCTTTACCTTTTGGTTTGTGGCGGCGGAGGGTGGGGCGGGGTGGGGGGAGGTCACACCAGAGCTTCAGTAGCTTTTCTGGTTATTTTTCAGTCTCACTGGGAGAAAGACCATATATGTTGTCTTATGCTTTACAAGCCATCAATTATAGCTATGTGATGGCTGGGTGCCATGGCTCGCGCCTGTAATTCCAGCACTTTGGGAGGCCAAGGCAGGCAGATCACTTGAGGCCAGGAGTTCGAGACCAGCCTGGCCAACATGGCAAAACCCCATCTCTTAACTGAAAATACAAAAGTTAGCTGGGCATGGTGGTGCACAGCTGCAGTCCCAGCTACTCAGGAGGCTGAGGCAGGAGAATCGCTTGACCCCGGGTGGCAGAGGTTGCAGTGAGCCCAGGTCGCATCACTGCATTCCAGCCTGGGCGAGAGTGAGACTTTGTCTCAAAAAAAAAAAAATTACAGCTATGTGAAGCCTGTAAGAATCCACATTCTAAGCTCTAGTATTCTACCAAAACAAGTTAAACTACTTTGTTTTTCCTACTGGAACCCAGGGAGGAAAATCAAGTGCAAGTTTACCAAAAATACCTTTTGTCCTTTATATATAAACAGAGCCAGTGACGACAACTTGTTTCATCACCTGAATCAGCGGTTATTATGTATTCAGTTTTCCACTGGGAAATAATAGTGTGCCTAATATTTCTGGGCCTGATGCAATTCTACCTTTTACATAAAAAAGTATTTCTGTTAAAAAGAAACAAAAAAATGATGATTAGGGAAATACTCATAGCTTCTCAAGACAGATACAACAGGTACCTTTAAAAAATAAAGCTCTGGCTGGGTGCAGTGTCTCACACCTGTAATCCCGGCACTTTAGGACGCAGAAGCAGGTGGATCATGAGCTCAGGAGATTGAGACCATCCTGACCAACATGGTGAAAACCCGTCTCTACTAAAAATACAAAAATTAGCTGGGTGTGGTGGCATGCGCCTGTAATCCCAACTACTCGGGAGGCTGAGGCAGGAGAATCACTTGCATCCAGAAGGCGGAGGTTGCAGTGAGCAGAGACAGCGCCACCACACTCCAGTCTGGTGACAGAACAAGACTCCATCTCAAAACAATAACAACAACAAAAAGCTCTGCAAAGAGTCTGAAGGGCTGAGTGGCTGTACAGGTGTTTGAATTTTAGTCTAATAATTGCTAGTCACTGGATTTCCTTAGCATAGTAAAGGTCTGACCTAAGAACTCTGAAGACTTAAATTCTGAGCATTAGCTCTGATAGGTTCCAAATGAAGGTGGGAGGAGGAGTTGGCGAACAGGGAAAAATTGAACCAATCAATATAGAGAGATGCAGCCTAGCTGTTACTGCAAAGCCTCTGTGCTTCTCAGATCAATTAATCAAGTAAGTTCATCTCAGCAGGGTGTTTATAGGGCAGGGAGGGGGTACAGCTGTCTTTTTTTTTCTTTTCTTTTCTTTTAATTTGAGACAGAGTTTCGCTCTGTCACCCCGGCTGGAGTGCAGGGGCATGATCTCCAACCACTCACTGCAACCTCTGTCTTACTGCAACCTCTGCCTCTCAGGTTCAAGCCATTCTCCTGCCTCAGCCTCCTGAGTAGCTGAGATTACAGGTGTGTGCCACCATGCCTGGCTAATTTTTGTGTTTTTAGTAGAGACAGGGTTTCACCCCGTTCGAGAGGCTGGTCTCGAACTCCTGACCTCAGGTGATCTGCCCACCTTGGCCTCTCAAAGCTCAAAGTGCTGGGATTACAGGTGTGAGCCACAGCGCCCGGCCAGAAATAAAGCTGTTAATTGATATGATAGTCCCCAACTCTCTATTTGTTTTTATAATTGTGAAATATCATAGACATAGTGTACAGTGTAAGAGATTATTACAAAGCAAGTATCCTTGTAAGCCACCATCCAAGTCAAGAAACATTTCAAGACAGGCCTGGCTCAGTGGTTCACACCTATACTCCCAGCAAGTTTGGGAGGCTGAGGTGGGCTGATCACTTGAGGCCAGGAGTTTGATACCAGCCCTGTCTCTATTAAAATACAAAAAAAAAAAAAAAAATCAACTGGGCGTGGTGGTGCACCCCTGTATTCCCAGCTATTCGGGAGGCTGAGGCAGGAGAATGGCTTGAACCTGGGAGGCGGAGGTTGCAGTGAGCCAAGATTTCACCACTGCACTCCAGCCTGGGCAACAGAGACTCCATCTCAAAAAAAAAAAAAAAGAAAAGAAAAAGCTTTATTTCTTTTAAAATAGATAACAAAAAAAAAAAGAAAAAATGCTTTATTTCTTTTAAAATAGACAGCAAAAAAAGAAAAAAGCTTTATTTATTTTAAAATAGATGGAATAAATATGTGAAAATGTTAATATGCTAAATGTGGGGTTTGGGTATATAAGAAATGCGTTAACATTCCTTATGTTTGAAAGTGTCCAAATTAAGCTGATAAAGAAAAAGTAAATGGAATAGTTAGATGAATCAAGTTACTGCAAATCAAGTAAAGCATGAAATTTGGCTGGGTGTGGTGGCTCACACCTGTAATTTCAGCACTTTGGGAGGCCAAATTGGGCGAATGACTTGAGGTCAGGAGTTCAAGACTAGCCTTGCCAACATGGTGAAACCCTGTCTCTACCAAAAATACAAAAATTAGCTTGATGTGGTGGCGAGCGCCTGTAGTCCCAGCTACTCAGGAGGCTGAGGCAGGAGAATTGCTTGAACCCAGCAGGTGGAGCCTGCAGTGAGCTAAACCCATGCCACCATACTCCAGCCTCCAGCCTGGGCGACAGAGTGAGACTCCATCTCAAAAAAAAAAAAAAAGAAAGAAATTTAACTACAGTCTTATGGGTCTATTCCTCAAATAGCTTCTTTTGTGACTTTAATTCCATGTAAAAAGATAAGAATTATAATGCTGGTAACTAAATCAAACTTCTAGGCTTACTAGCTTTGGCGGGGAGGGGTCAGAGAATGCATGATTCATAAAATATATGGCTATATTATCAATTTTTTTTTTTTTTTTTTTTTGAGACGGAGTCTCGCTCTGCCGCCCAGGTTGGAGTACAGTGGCCGGATCTCAGCTCACTGCAAGCTCCGCCTCCCAGGTTTACGCCATTCTCCTGCCTCAGTCTCCCGAGTAGCTGGGACTACAGGCGCCCACCACCTCGCCCGGCTAGTTTTTTGTATTTTTAGTAGAGACGGGGTTTCACCGTGTTAGCCAGGATGGTCTCGATCTCCTGACCTCGTGATCCGCCCGTCTCGGCCTCCCAAAGTGCTGGGATTACAGGCTTGAGCCACCGCGCCCGGCCTCAATTTTTTTTGAGATGGAGTTTTGCTCTTGTTGCCCAGGCTGGAGTGCAATGGCACAATCTCAGCTCACTGCAATCTCCGCCTCCTGGGTTCAAGCGATTCTCCTGTCCCAGCCTCAGCTGGGATTACAGGCGCACACCACCATGACTGGCTAATTTTTGTATTTTTAGTAGAGACAGGGTTTCATATTTGTCAGGCTGGTCTTGAACTCCTGACTTCAGGTGATCCTCCTGCCTAGGCCTCCCAAAGTGCTGGGATTACAGGTGTGAGTCATTGTACCCGGCCATCTATTAAATTTTAAATTACTTTTTCCCCCTTTTTGATTCCTCTGTTATTCCAATCATAGATAATGCATATATTATGAAATATACACATATTTTGAAATTTTCTGCTTTAGGGTTATCTGTCTGCTTTTCTCCCAGCAGCTACTGGCTTTCAAAATAAGAAATGACAGTTCTGATTCTTCCATAGAACAGTCCTGGGCATCAAAGCTAGTCTTTGACCTCTACTGAAATTCAATAAGATCTAGAATGAAATATAGACCAAATTATGCAAAGATGAATGGTAACTAGACCCAATATTGATTCATCTGGAAAATTTACAGATGCTTCTAGAAAGTAAATCTGTTGATCTGGGTTTCAAAGGTTTGATTCTATACCTTCAACATGCGAAGCTTATGACTCACGGCTTAGAGGAACGGTTATTCAGAGTTCTTGGGATAGGGGATGGCTGTGTATGTGTGTGTATACACATATTTATAAACATAAATACAGACCTTTTTCAGATCAATATTTTCAAAGGGATAAAAGAATGAACTAGCCTCAGAAGACCAAAACAAAAGAGGCAGAAGAGAAAAAAATGAATATTGCAATATACGAATATCTAGGAAATGCAGAGCACTTCGTGGGAGCTCATTTCCAGCTGAATTGACTTTGAGAGTCGTTTTAGTTCTACACCTCACTGCTCAAACCGCAGGCATCACCATGCAACTTATCGGTTTACAGCTGTGCTGTGGGTACCATCTGAAAATCTGGAAATGATTAGCTTATGCAAAACAGCCACAACCCCCAGAAACCAGGCGCTCTCCACCACTTTACCATTTAAGTCTTACACCACTCTTGCGACTGTAAGCGAATTGACAAACATCTACTGAGCAAATGGGACCTAGATTTTAAACAAAGACTGAAATCTGGAAGGCTACAAGTAAACGGAAGCTGAAACTAGCTCGCCTATTCTGTTGGCCAAGAATTTCGTGGAATCTGCTAAACTTCTCTTCCCAAAAATGATACTCATCTCCTGGGAGGTGATAATCTAATCACCTCGGTGGCTGAGTGGGTGGGGCCGCGTCAGAGAATTCTTTCAAGAAATCACTAAACGTTTGACTTGAAGATTGATGAGAAACCAGCCAAAAGGCTATCAGGCCAAGGACCCCCAACCCCCCTAACTCCCTTACATACATACTTCCTTCCCAATCTCTGGGCTGAAGTTTATGCCGAAGCCAAAAACTACCAGCGCTAGAATCCACTGCGTGCCAGGCACAGCTCACTCACCGCTTTCACGCAGTTCTAACTAAAACACCCAAACCGCAAAGTCCCTGTTAAGGGGTAAATAAGCCGGCAAAACCCATTCACAGGATGGCTCCCGCATCTCGTCCAAAGCCCTTTTCCCCCGAGTTCCCAAGAGTATAAATCCAAGAAAAGAAAATAAGGCGTCCAGGTCTTTCCTCTCCCGGAGCCGATAGGTGGCTGCCTAGAAGTTCCATTGGCCACACATACTCCGAACTTGGAAGATTAGGGTCCCCCTACATGACGCCCCAGCTGCTACTTACCGGCACATTGTTTACACCTTGTCCCTTGGAAGCTATCAGGAGAATTTCTCTGAAGTCCATGTTGGGCCGAGGCGGGAGAAACTGGGCCAGGCACTCGGAAAGGACTGACAGCGCACCTAACCGAGGAGCCCAGCTACAGCCAACTGCACTGCCTCGGCAGCCCCACTGCCACCCCGCCTCTGCGGGACCACTTCCGGCGCCTTCCTATGCCGTCTGCCCGCCCCCTTCCCTCCACGGCCTATATCCTTTCAGGGCCGCCACAGCGCTCGCGAGTCCCTGCGCAACTTCCGCTTTTAGGCCGAGACACGTACAAACGTGATACGTGGCTGCTGGCGTCGGCCCGAGGGGCAGGGACTAGGCATTTTAGCGACCAAGCGGGTGTGGCTAAGCGGAGAGCGGCTTCCCCGGTGGCCCGAGCGCGTGGCCTTGTCATCTTGTTGCTCCTGGTGAGCGCTGGGTAGGGAAAGTGAGGGGGTGGTAGGGAAAGCCTGGGTTCTCTGGCTGTCACGGGTAGGCGCTCAGATCCAAACGGCGGCGCCACAACAGCTGAACAGACGGATCTCGAGCCAGGATTTGGGCTACTTGTGTCTAGGCGCTCACGAAGCTGCGCAGGCGCACACGGCAGCGCCCGGTGCTGTCTTGAATGAACATTACTCATCAAATCCCGCCACTTGGAAGTGCGCTCACCTCCTCAGATGCACGGATGCCGGGGATGGGGGCACGTGCTTACTGCTTTTACCCCGGTTAGAAAATAAGTTTTACGTGGGGCAGCCAACCTGTATTTTTGCTCAGGCAGTGAATTAAGGAATTTCTGACATACAGAGACCCAGCCTCTACATACTTTGGTGTGCTGATGAACATATGCTTCATATTCATTGGGATCCTAGTCCTGACTTCCTTTTGAGAGTCATCTTGCATCTGTAAGGTCATTTCGACTTAGCAAAAACATTGAAAATAATTAGGCAAACCTGGGTCTGCAGGTGTGAACCGGCCAGGGGATTGATACCAGACAGGTACTCGGAATCTTTTTGGTGGGATGGAAATGCTTCTAAACTGGATTGTGGGGATGGTCGCACTATACATGTACTAAAAATCGTACACTTAAGACGGGTGAATGATACAGTATGTAAATATGTCAAGCTGTTAAAACGTGCTAGGCAAAGCTGCTGGGTCTTATTTACTCTTTGATGCTTTAATGCTGTGAACGTAATTCAAAATCAAAGCTGTTGAAACTTTAAATTATTTTGCGCCTTAAAGGAACGTCATTATGGAACCTGAGCCACATAACAGGCAGCTGCCTGTGTTCCTCTAATTATAGATTAGCCTTTCTCTCCTACATCGTTTTGTGAAAACACAGGGAGAAGACAGCCATCTACAAACCAAAGAGAGAGACCTTAAGGTAACAACACAATTCTAGCCTCCAGAATTGTGAGACAATAAATTTCTGTTGTTTAGGCCACCTAGTCTGTGGTACTTTATTGGCAGCCCTAGCAAACGAATACACTGGCATATGGTGAGTGTTTTCAATTAATGCCAACTATCATTTCTCAAGGAAACTCTTCCTCAGCTATCTCAGGGCCCCTTTTATAAATTCTTACAACCCCCCAGTATTTCCCTTCATGGAATATTTTAGTTTGTAATTACTTTTTTTTTTTTTTTTTTTTTACTGTTGGCTGTATCTGTGGTAGATAGAGCTATGAGAATGGTCATAGGCCTATTTTACCCATCACTATTTCCATCACCAGCACAGTTCCCTGCTAATGCACGTAAAAGCTGCAACAAAGATTTTTTGACCAAATTAATGAATCGGTAAGTGGAAAGCTCCCAAGATTCAATATTCTAATACTTAGTATACATTGAGCCCTAACTATATGCTTAGTGCTTGACATGGATTATCTGATCTAATCATGAGTGTCTATAAGGCATTTCTTGTTACTGTTTTATAGATGAAAAGCTGAAGCTTGAAGAGATGAAATTAGACTAATACTGTATCATTAGTCAATGGGAGAGCCAAGACTAGAACCCTTAGATTACCCACACTAGACTCTATATTTCAGTTAGCCCATTTGAACTGGTACAAGTCTATGTACATGGAGTTATAATGTAAAAGGGCTTGGATTAGGTGACTAATACCTAGTTAGTCAAAATCAAGAACAACGGCTGGAGGTGGGAATGAGGTAAGGAATGAGAGGAGCAATTTTCCTGTATCCTTGTAAAACAGTCTATTATTGAGTTCAGGAAATACTTCCTGGGAAACTACTACTGTGTGCCCAACCTTATGGATGATACAAAGAAAGACCCATATCCTGCCTGCCTGATCAGAACTTTTAATTCTTGTGTGAACACAAGTAATTATGTAAAACAGAAAGTGCTAACTGTATTAGGGCTACAAAGTGTGGGGAATAGCGTTGCCAGATTTAGCAAATAAAAATGTGGACATCCAGTTAGGACCTTGCTCTTTCGCTCAAGCTGGAGTGTGGTGGTGCAATCACGGCTCACTGCAACCTTAACCTGGGCTCAAGCCATCCTCCCACCTCAGCCTCCCAAGTAGCTGGGACCACAGGTGTAGGTGACCATGCCTGGTTCAATTTTATATTTTTTGTAGAGACGAGATTTCGCTGTGTTGCCCAGGCTGGTCTTGAACTCCTGAGCTCAAGTAATCTGCCTACCTGAGATTCCCAAATTGCTGGGATTATAGGCATGAGCCACCATGCCTGGCCCATCCAGTTAAATTGGAAACACATACACCAAAAATCATTTGTTGTTTATCTGAAATTCAACTTTAGGTGTCTTGTATTTATCTGGCAACTCTAGAAGTGTTAAAATTCCAGCTACAACATTACATTTAGAGAGTGTGAAAAGCGTATTAAAGGGTTGAAATAACAAGTAGTGGGTGTATTTAGGAGAATGCTAGGAAATAAAGGTCAGAAAAGTAAGTGAAGGTCGGGCGAGGTGGCTGACACCTGTAATCCCAACACTTTGGGGGGCTGAGGCAGGCAGATCGCCTGAGGTCAGGAGTTTGAGACCAGCCTGGCCAACATGGCAAAACCCTGTCTATACAAAAATTAGCTGGGCATGGTGGTGGGCTCCTGTAGTCCCAGCTACTTGGGAGGTTGAGGCAGCAGAATCATTTGAACCTGGGAGATGAAGGTTGCAGTGAGCCGAGATCACACCACTGCACTCCAGCCTGGGTGACAGAGTGAGACTCCAGGCCATGAGGAAGGACAGGTGAGTGTGATATTTCAAGATACTTGGTAATGAAGAAAAGGTGAGAGATATGCAATAACCAGGGTGGTGGTCGGGGCTGTTGGGAAAAAGGTAAACTCGGGTAGTGTGAACCAGAAAAAATGGAATGAAGTGGGTCTTTGCCAACCACAGGTCCAGGTTCTGCCTTGGAAGGGCTGTGTGTCCTTAGGCAAGTTTCTGTTTTGTACTTTTTGATGTATGGCACAGTATTTGAATATAAGGTTTGATGTAAAAAATTTTCAGACAAAAAAATAACAAAGTTCCCATCAGCCTCACTCAATCTCACCTCCCTCCCTAGAGGATACTACCATATAAAGTTGCTGAGTGTGCTTCTGAGATGTTTGTATACACACAATGATGCCTAATGTACAATATATAATGTATATATATAAATGTACTATATGTATGTAGGATACATAGAACATATAATATTAGCATATCAATATAAATCTAGGATATGTATCTTTGAAAACATCTAACTTGGTTGTGTGTCCTTGGTTTATTTATAGAAATGAGACACACACATACATACATATATGTGCTATGGGCTGAACTGTGGTCCCCCCAAAATTCAGGTATTGAAACCTTAACCCCCAATGTGAATATATTTGGAGACAGGGTATCTGAAGAGGTAATTAAGGCTGGGCATGGTGGCTCATGCCTGTAATCCCAGCACTTTGGGAGGCCTAGGCAGGCAGATCACTGGAGATCAGGAGTTTGAGACCAGCTTGGCCAACATGGTGAAACCCCATCTGTACTAAAAATACAAAAATTAGCCAGGCATGGTGGTGCATGCCTATAGTTCCAGCTACATGGGAGGCTGAGGCACGAGGATCGCTTGAACCTGGGAGGTGAAGGTTGCAGTGAGCTGAAATGGCACCACTGCACACTCCAGCCTGGGTGACAGAGCAAGACTACATCTCTAAAAATAATAATAATAATAAATAAAGGGGTAATTAAGGGCCAGGCGCGCTGGCTTATGCCTATAATCCCAGCACTTTGGGAGGCCAAGGCCGGTAAATCACCCGACATCAGGAGTTCAAGACTAGCCTGGCCAACATGGTGAAAACCTATCTCTACTAAAAATATAAAAATTAGCTGGGCATGGTGGCACACACCTGTGGTCCCAGCTACTCAGGAGGCTGAGGCAGGAGAATGGCTTGAACTTGGAAGGTGGAAGTTACAGTGAGCTGAGATCACATCACTGCATTCCATCCAGCCTGGGCTGCAGAGCCAGATTTCATCTAAAAAAAAAAAAAAAAAGAAAGAAAGAAAAGAGAAAAAGAGGTAATTAAGGTTAAATGAGGTCATTGGGATGGGGCCCTGATCCAATAGAACTGGAGCCCTTATTGGAAAAGGAAGAGACACCAGAGATGCACATGCCCAGAGAAGAGGCCATGTGAGGACAATGTGAAAACAGCAATTTGTAAGCCAAGCAAAAAGGTCTCAGAAGAAACCTACCATGATGACACTTTAATCTTAGACTTGTAGCCTCCAGAAGTGTGAGAAAATAAATTTTTGTTGATTAAGCCACTGGATTGCGGTATTTTGTTATGGCAGCCATAGCAGATTCAGACAATATGTAACTTGGGTTTTGTTTTGTTTCAATTTAAAATATGTCTTATAGCTGTTTTCATGTCAGTACAAATTGATCTACTTTGTTTTATGTAACTACTGCATCACATCATCATATTCCATAGTTTTTTGTTTTGTTTTGTTTTGTTTTTTTTGAGATGGAGTCTGGCTCTGTCGCCTAAGCTGAAGTGCAGTGGAATGATCTCGGCTCACTGGAACCTCAGCCTTCTGGGTTCAAGTGATTCTTCCGCCTCAGCCTTCCGAGTAGCTGGGATTATAGGCGGCCCCCAACACACGCTTGACTAATTTTTGTATTATTAGTAGAGACGAGGTTTCACCATGTTGGCCAGGCTGGTGGTCTCAGACTCCTGACCTTAAGTGACCCACCGGCCTCGACCTCCCAAAGTGCTGAGATTACAGGCATGAGCCTCTGTGCCTGGCCCAGAGTATGTATTTAACATAGTGTATTTAACCACAGGACTATTAATGAATTGTAAGGCTGCTTAAAAATGTTTTTCATGAACAATGCTGCCAGGAATATCCTTGCACATGCTTTTTTGTGCAAATACTGACCATGTTTCGCTATGTTAGATATTTAGGGACTTAGAAATTGGATTGGGGGAATGAAGGTATGTACATTCAGAATTTTAATAGCTGCTACCAAGTTGTCCTCCAAAAAGGGCATACCAATTTAGATTCCCACGAACAATACTGGAGCACCCTTTTCTCTATACTTCATCAGCTCTGGATATTATTAAACTTAAATTTTTGTCAGTTTCATGGGTGAAAAGTGTCTCGTTTATTTTGCATATCCTTGATTACCAGCTAGCATCTTTTCATATGCTACTTGATCATTTGTTGGGCTTTTTTCTTCTTTAAATTGTTCACATCTGCAGTGGGTATTTTGATTATTTCTTTGGCATCAATCTCACTGCCTCTCCCATCATACGGCAGAAATTCCATCTGGGTGGGATGGACCCCATTCCCAAACTCTAGGGTAGCACCACCAACCCCATGGCTATAACCTAATTAACATAATTTAATCATCGTTTCCCAAGTGATTAAGTCAAAGAAACTATTCCATCCAAGCCTAGATCAGGCAGGAACAACATATGCCTCAAACATAGTAGACATAATGCCTAGGGTGTACAATCCTTTTTAAGGAAATAAAAAATGTTTTAATCCATTTCTTTTTTTTTTTTTTTTTTTGAGACGGAGTCTCGCTCTGTGGCCAGGCTGGAGTGCAATGGCACGATCTCGGCTCGCTGCAACCTCCTCCTACTGGGTTCATGCAATTCTCCTGCCTCAGCCTCCCAAGTAGCTGGAACTACAGGCTCGTGCCACCATGCCCAGCTAAATTTTGTACTTTTAGTAGAGACAGGGTTTTACCATGTTGGCCAGGCTGGTCTCCATCTCTTGACCTTGTGATCCTCCTGCCTCAGCCTCCCAGAATTACAGGTGTGAGCCACCACGCCCTGCCTAAAAACTTTTTTCTTTATGATTTGACTCTGGGAAAACTTATTTTTCATTAAGTATGTCAACAAAAAGAGGCAAACTCTGTAACATATTTGAAGATATTTATTCTGTGCCAAACATGAGTGACCATGGCCTATGACACAGCCCTCAGGAGGTCCTCAGAACATGTGCCCAAGGTGGTCTGGGTACAGCTTGATTTTATACATTTTAGGGAGGCATGAGACATCAATCAAATACATTTGAGAAATACATTGGTTTGGTCCAGAAAGGCAGGACAATTTGAAGTGGGCGGAGGGTGGGGAAGTGGGGAGACGGTGCTTCCAGGCTATAGGTAAATTTAAACATTTTCTGGTTTACAACTGGTTGAGTGGACCAGGCATGGTAGCTCATGCCTGTAATCCCAGTACTTTTGGAGGCTGAGGCAGGCGGATCACATGAGGTCAGGAGTTTGAGCCTGGCCAACATGGTGAAATCCCGTCTCTACTAAAAATACAAAAATTAGCTGTGATTATAGCTGGATATGGTGGCACACGCCCATAATCCAAGCTACTTTGGAGGCTGAGGCAGGAGAATCACTTGAACCCAGGAGGCAGAGGTTGCAGTGAGCCAAGACTTTGCTGCTGCACTTCCACCGGGTGACAGAGCGAGGCTCTGTCTCAAAAAAACAAAACAAAACAAAACAAAACCCAAAAAATCCCAAACAAACAAACAACTCATTTTTAGGAGTATTATATCCCTCCCCCACCATACTTCCCTGGTTGCCACCTTACAGGCAACCATTCTCAACTCTTCTTGATGCTTCCCTGGCATTCACATTTGACGTGTCTAAATAATATCTTTATTGATTGCTATATCTTGATTTTTCAGTCTTATTAATTGATTTATTTTAGAGATGAGGTCTTGCTCTGTCACCCAGGCTGGAGTGCAGTGGTGCAATCATGGCTGCAGCCTCAAAGTCCTGGGCTCAAGTGATCCTGCCACCTCAGCTACCACAATAGTTGGGACTCTATGGACGACATCTCACTGTGCTGGATAAAGATGTAGCTTTCTCATTCCATCCCTGCCTACTCCTGTAATCTCTCAACATAGATAATAATAGCACAGTGTTTTAGAAAGACAATAGTCCTCATGTACAGTATTCTTATGTAACTATTGTTTACTGTTGAGGCACACAGTATACTACAAACATGTCTCCTTTTATGTACAGCTCATTTTCTTAGAATTAATAATTGCCTTGTTTATTCATTTCTCAGTTTTCATGGACCTGTTGCTAATTTTCTCCACGTTAAACATTTCTGTTGCATGCCTAGCAATAACGTGTTTTTTTTTTTTTTAGAAACAGAGTCTTGCTCTGTTGCCCAGGCTGGAGTGCAGTGGCATGATTTTGGCTCACTGCAACCTCCGCCTCCCATGTTCAAGCTGTTCTCCTGCCTCAGCCTCCCTCCTGAGTAGCTGGGATTACAGTCGCCTGCCACCATGCCCAGCTAATTTTTTTTTTTTTTTTTTTTTTAAAGTAGAGATAGGGTTTTACTATATGTTGGCCAGGCTGGTCTCGAACTCCTGACCTCAGGTGATCTGCCTGCCTCGCCCCCCAAAGTGCTGGGATTACAGGTGTGTGCCACTGTGCCCAGCTGCAAAAACATTTTTATGGTGCTCAGTCATACCTGCCCATCGTGCCTGCCTTGTTATCCCCCTTCCAGAGCCCCCTCTTCTCCTGCTCCTATGGGCACTGGGTGGTATCCAGTGTGCTGCAGTATTGTTACCCTGTGATTTCTCCTTGTTCCTTTGAGTTGGAGGCACCATTCCCTGGATCCTTTGTCTTCCCTTCTTACACTCTATTAATATTTTTCTGGAGTGCACCTTTGTAATAGCTTCTTAGAATGGGTACAAGGGAGTTAATTTTGAGTTCTTAAACATCTGGAAATGTCTCTATTTGCTTTCTTCATTAAATTGATAGTTTAGTTCAGGCGCGGTGGCTCATGCCTGTAATTATAACACTTTGGAAGGCTGAGGCAGGTGGATCACCTGAGGTCAAGAGTTCAGGACCAGCCTGGTCACTCCAGCCTGGGTGAAAGAGTGAAACTGCATCTCAAACAAAAACAAACAAACAAACAAAAAAGCTGATAGTTTAGCTGAGTACAGAATTTGAAGTTAAAAAATTTTTTCACAAATACACACCTGCTCTGCAACTCAGCCACTCTTAGTCATTTACTCAAGGGGAATGAAAACATATGTCCAACAAAGACTTATACATGAGTGTTCAAAGCTACATTGTTTGTAATAGCTCCAAATTGGAAATAACCCACATGTTCACCAATAGGCGAATGGATAAACACATTATGGCGTATCTATGTAATGAAATACTACTCAGCAAAAAGGATGGGGCTGTTGATACAAACAACAATATGCATGAATCTCAAAATTTTTATGTTGATTGAAAGAAGATGGGAGGCTGGTTCCTGCTTGTAATCCTAGCACTTTGGGAGGCCAAGGCAGGTGGATCACCAAGGTCAGGAGTTCAAGACCAGCCAGGCCAACATGGCAAAACCCCCATCTCTACTAAAAACACAGAAATTAGGTGGCCGTGGTGGCACATAGCTGTAATCCCAGCTACTCAGGAGGCTAAGGCAGGAGAATCACTTGAAGCCAGGAAGTGGAGGCTGCAGTGAGCCAAGAGTATGCCATTGCACTCCAGCCTGGGCCACAGATGAGACTCCAACTCAAAGAAGAAGAAAAAAAAGATGGGAAAGTAGGACTACATATTGTATGATTTTGTTTATATAAAATTAGAAAATTGAAAGTAATCTATAGTGACAGAAAATAGATAATGGATGGCCCTGGGGGAATAGAGAGAGAAACAGGTTACAAAGGGTTACAAGGAAACTTGTGAATAATGAAAATGTTTATTATCTTCACTACGCTGATAGTTTCATGGAAATACACACACACATACACACATACACATAAATATATACATATAAATATATGGAAACTAATCAACCACATTGCACACTTTAAATACGCACAGTTTACTGAACTTCAATAATTTTTTAATAAAGCTCCAAAAGGAAAGGAAAATCTTTACACAGTATTTTTAAGGTATTGCTCCACTGTCTATTAGCTTCCAATGTCCTTGAGAAGTTTGATGCCATTCTGATTCGAAATCCATTGCATGGGACCTATTTTTATTGCCTCTACTGTCGCTGCTGGTGTTGGGGTGTGTGTGTATATGTGTGTGTGGGGGCGGGTGTTCTCAGTAAAAAATCCTAATATGTTCTCTGTTTCTGCTGTTCTAAAATATCACAAAGGTGTGTGGACACATTATTTGCTAGCCATTTCACTGGCCCTATGTCTATCAAAACTCATTTCTTTCGGTTCTGGATTTTTTTCTTTTCTTTCTTTCTTTTTTTTTCTGAGATGGAATCTCCCTCTGTCACCCAGGCTTGAGTGCAGTGGCACAGTCTGGGCTCATAGCAACCTTTGCCTCCTGGGTTCAAGTGATTCTTGTGCCTCCGCCTCCCGAGTAGCTGGGATTACAGGCACAAGCCACCATGCCTGGCTAATTTTTGTGTTTTTAGTAGAGACGAGGTTTCGCCATGTTGGCCAGGCTGGTCTCGAACTCCTGACCTCAAGTGTTCTGCCTGCCTCCCAAAGTGCTGGGATTACAGGCATGAGCCACTGCACCTGGCCCCCACCGAACTCATAATTATCATGAGTGTGGAGTTTATCATTTCCATGCACGTGTTTACACTTTTACTACATAGTATTCTTTAGGTTTAAATTAGTTTGAGTTAGGGCCAGGTGCAGTGACTTACTCCTGTAATCTCAGCACTTTAGACAGTTGAGGCAGGTGGATCACTTGAAGTCAGCAGTTTGAGACCAGCCTGACCAACGTGGTGAAACTCCGTCTCGACTAAAGATACAAAAATTAGCCAGGTGGGATGGTGGGAGCCTGTAATGCCAGCTACTTGGGAGGCTGAGGCAGGAGAATCGCTTGAACACAGGAGACAGCGGTTGTAGTGAGTCAAGATTTGACTGCTGCAGTCCAGCCTGGGCATCAGAGTAAGACCCTGTTTTGAAAGAATTAGTTTGAGTTAGGTTTTCTGTTGTTTGCAATTAAAGGAAGGATACAATACTTTTTGAAGAGGAAAAGGAGGGAGAGGAGGAAGAGAAGGAGGAGGAGGGACAGGAAAAGAAGGAGGAGGAGGAAGAGGACAAGAAGGAGGAGGGAAGGGAGTTCAGTAGGACTGAAGTGCAGAGATGTTGAGCACCATTAAGCATGAGAAGCGTCCTTACTGAGATTTGTAGTTAATTGTCGATTTCCTAGACAGTAGTCTCAGTAGAGTATGGGAGGGGGCAGTACAGAGCCCAGGTTACAAGGGGAGAAGAGTGTCAGGCCTCTGAGCCCAAGCTAAGCCATCACATTCCCTGTGACCTGCACGTATACATCCAACTGAAGATCCACAAAAGAAGTGAAAATAGTCTTAACTGATGACAGTCCACTATTGTAATTTGTTTCTGCTCCACCCTAACTGATCAATGTACTTTGTAATCTCCCCACCCTTAAGAAGGTTCTTTGTAATTCTCCCCACCCTTGAGAATGTACTTTGTGAGATCCACCCCCTGCCTGCAAAACATTGTTCCTAACTCCACCGCCTATCCCAAAACCTCTAAGAACTAATGATAATCCACCACCCTTTGCTGACTCCTTTTTCGGACTCAGCCCGCCTGCACCCAGGTGAAATAAACAGCCTTGTTGCTCATGCAAAGCCTGTTTGGTGGTCTCTTCACACAGACACGTGATACAAAGAGAAAATGAGATAAGAAACAGCGGGGAAAGTGAGCCATGGCCACCACTGGGAAGTCTGGCAATAAAGGAAAAGTGTCAGGACAGTAGTGTGAAAGGGAAGCTGGGTCCAGGCAAACTATCCTCAGAGGAAGGACGAGAGCACACACGCAGGCTGAAGGGAAAACACAATAGTAAGTGTCCGAAGCAGCTGGTTGCGGTGGCTCATGCCTGTAATCCCAGCACTTTGGGAGGCCGAAGTAGGCTCATCACTTGAGGTCAGGAGTTCGAAACTAGCCTGGCCAACATGGTGAAACCCAGTCTCTACTAAAAATACAAAAATTAGCTGGGTGTGGTTGCTTGCACCTATAGTCCCAGCTACTCGGGAGGCTGAGGCAGGAGAATCACTTGAACCCGGGAGGCGGAGGTTACAGTGAGCCAAGATTGCGCCACTGCACTCCAAACTGGGTGACAGAGCGAGTGTCCATCTAAATAAAAAAAAAAAAATAACAAAAACAAAGACAGTGTCTGAAGAGATAAGAGAGAGGCCGTAAGAAGTAAACTCCAGGATAGGTAACCGGCACTGTGTGTGCAGGGACCAATTCTTGTTTATCTCCATATCTGTATCCGCGGGCACAGGGCCAGTCTTGTAGAAGGAGCTCAGCAAATGCTAGTTAAATGAATGCATGGAGAAGGGAGGGACACTTTTCCTTAGAGAAAAGCATAAAGAAAGAGGAAGGATGAAAACCAAGATACTTTGAAATGGACATGCAGCCATCATGTGAGATAACTTTCATTTTCTTAATTAGGTAAAAGACCAGACCATTTGGTGAAAGCAGGGAGTGAGGAGAATGGGTCTGGCTGGTGATGAGAGCTCCTTGGTGCCTTTGAAGCAGCAATTCCAATTTTGAGATAGAACATTCAGACATAAAACCACCAGTAGACAAAGTTATGTGTACAAGGATATTTATTGCAGATTTATGTGTATTGGCTAAAACCTAGAAACAACCTGGATGCCTTCAGTAGGTAAATGATAGAGGAAAACTATAGCATACTCCACCCATGCAACGTGGCAGATAGTGTCTCAGTCTGAGTAGAATCAAGAGAGAGAAGCCACTTAGTAATTCAGAGAAGTTTAATATGAAGAATTACTAACAGAAGATTGAAGTAATGAGGGATTGACTAGTAAGAAGTAGAATTCTAAAAAATACAGGAAGCAGGCCGCATGCAGTGGCTAACGTGTGTAATCCTAGCACTCTGGGAGGCCGAGGTGGGTGGATCACCTGAGGCCAGGAGTTCGAGACCAGCCTGGCCAACATGGTGAAACCTCATCTCTACTAAAAATACAAAAAATTAGCGGGGTGTGGTGGTGCATGTCAGGCCTCTGAGCCCAAGCTAAGCCATCATATCCCCAGTGACCTGCACGTATACATCCAGATGGCCTGAAGCAACTGAAGATCCACAGAAGTGAAAATAGCCTTAACTGATGACATTCCACCATTGTGATTTGTTTCTGCCCCATCCTAACTGATCAATGTACTTTGTCATCTCCCCCACCCTCAAGAAGGTTCTTTATAATTCTCTCCACCCTTGAGAATGTACTTTGTGAGATCCACCCACTGCCCCCCAAAACATTCCTCTTAACTCCACCGCCTATCCCAAAACCTATAAGAACTAATGATAATGCACCACCCTTTGCTGACTTTCTTTTTGGACTCAGCCCGCCTGCACCCAGGTGAAATAAACAGCCTTGTTGCTCACACAAAGCCTGTTTGGTGGTCTCTTCACACGGCCACGTGAGACATTTGTTGCCAAAGACCCGGGTCAGCGAGACTCCTTCGGGAGACCAGTCCCCTGTCCTCATCTTCATTCCATAAAGAGATCCACCTAAGACCTCAGGTCCTCAGACCAACCAGACCAAGGAACATCTCACCAATTTTAAACCAGGTAAGCGGCCTCTTTTTACTCTCTTCTCCAACCTCTCTCACTATTCCTCGACCTGTTTCTCCTTTCAGTCTTGGCTCCACCCTTCAATCTCTCCCTTCTCTTAATTTCAATTCCTTTCATTTTCTGGTAGAGACAAAGGAGACGCATTTTATCCGTGGAACCAAAACTCCGGCGCCGGTCACGGATTCGGGAAGGCAGCCTTCCCTTGGTGTTTAATCATTGCGGGATGCCTCTCTGATTATTCACTCACGTTCCATTGGTGTCTGATCTCCGCGGGGACGCCTGCTTCGGTCATTCACCCACATTCCCTTGGTGACAAGTCAATTGCGGGGACACCTGCTTTGGCTGCTCACCCACGTTGTAGCCCAGGGCTGCTCCCCATCCCCCTTCTCCGTGTTTCTACCCTTCTCTTAAACTTGCCTTCTTCACTATGGGCAACCTTTCACCCTCCATTCCTCCTTCTCCCTTAGCCTGTGTTCTCAAGAACTTAAAAATCTTCAGCTCTCACCTGATCTAAAATCTAAGTGTATTTTCTTTTGCAGTACCGCTTAGCCCCAATACAAACTCGACAGTAGTTTCAAGTGGCCAGAGAATGGCACTTTCGATTTGTCTATCCTACAAGATGTAGGTAATTTTTGTCGAAAAATGGGCAAATGGTCTGAGGTGCCTGACGTCCAGGCATTCTTTTACACATTGGTCCCTCCCTAGTCTCTGCTCCCAATGAGACTTGTTCCAAATCTTTCTTTTCTCCCCTGTCTGTTCCTTCAGTCTCCACCCCAAGCTCTGAATCCTTTGAATCCTTCTTTTCTACGGACTCATCTGACCTCTCCCCTTCTCCCCGGGCTGCTCCTCGCCAGGCCAAGCCAGGTCCCAATTATTCCTCGGCCAGGCCAAGCCAGGTCCCAATTATTCCTCAGCCTCTGCTCCCCCACCCTATAATCTTTCTATCACCTCCCCTCCTCACACCCGGTCTGGCTTACAGTTTTGTTCTGCGACTAGCCCTCCCCCACCTGCCCAACAATTTCCTCTTAAAGAGGTGGCTAAAGCTAAAGGCATATATAGTCATAGTCAAGGTTAATGCTCCTTTTTTCTTTATCCTACCTCTCCCAAATCAGTTAGCATTTAGGCTCTTTTTCATCAAATATAAAAACCCAGCCCAGTCCATGGCCCATTTGGTAGCAACCCTTAGACATTTTACCACCCTAGACCCATAGGGGTCAGAAGGCCATCTTATTCTCAGTATGCATTTTATTTTATTACCCAATCTGCTCCTGACATTAGAAGAAGCTCCAAAAATTAAATTCCAGCCCTCGACCCCCACAACAGGACTTAATTAACCTCACCTTCAAGGTGTACAATAATAGAGAAGAGTTGCAATTACTTGCCTCTGCTGTGAGAGAAACCCCAGTCATATCTCCAACACACAAAAACTTCAAAACGCCTAAGCCACGGCAGTCAGGCGTTCCTTCAGGACTTCCTCCCCCAGGATCTTGCTTCAAGTGCTGGAAATCTGGCCACTGGACTAAGGAATGCCCGCAGCCTGGGATTCCTCCTAAGCCGGACCCCACTGGAAATTGGACTCTCCAACTGGCCCAAGGCTCTGACTGACTCCTTCCCAGATCTTTTCAGCTTAGCAACTGAAGACTGACACTGCCTGATCGCCTCGGAAGCCTCCTGGATCATCACAGATGCTTTGGGTAACTCTTACAGTGGAGGGTAAGTCCGTCCCCTTCTTAATTAATATGGAGGCTACCCACTCCACATTACCTTCTTTTCAAAGGCCTTTTTCCTTTGTCTCCATAACCGTTGTGGGTATTGATGGCCAGGCTTCTAAACCTCTTAAAACTCCCCAACTCTGGTGCCAACTTAGACAATATTCTTTTATACACTCCTTTTCAGTTATCCCCACCTGCCTAGCTCCATTATTAGGTCGAGACATTTTAACTAAATTATCTGCTTCCCTGACTATTCCTGGGATACAGCCACACCTCATTGCCACCTGTTCAAAGCCTCCTTCGCATCCTCTCCTTGTTTCTCCCCACCTTAATCCACAAGGATAGGATACCTCTACTCCCTCCTTGGCGACAAATGATGCTCCCCTTACCATCCCATTAAAACCTAATCACCCTTACCCCGCTCAACACCAATATCCCATCCCGCAGCACGCTTTAAAAGGATTAAAGCCAGTTATCACTTGCCTGTTACAGCATGGCCTTTTAAAGCCTATAAACTCTCTTTACAATTCCCCCATTTTACCTGTCCAAAAACCAGACAAGTCTTACAGGTTAGTTCAGGATCTGTGCCTTATCAACCAAATTGTTTGCCTATCCACCCCATGGTGCCAAACCCATATCCTCTCCTATCCTCAATACCTCCCTCCACAACCCATTCTGTTCTGGATTTCAAACATGCTTTCTTTACTATTCCTTTGCACCCTTCATCCCAGCTTGTTTTCGCTTTCACTTGGACTGACCCTGACACCCATCAAGCTCAGCAAATTACCTGGGCTGTACTGCCGCAAGGCTTCACAGACAGCCCCCATTACTTCAGTCAAGCCCAAATTTCTTCCTCATCTGTTACCTATCTCAGCATAATTCTCATAACACAGGTGCTCTCCCTGCGGATTGTGTCCAGCTAATCTCCCAAACCCCAATCCCTTCTACAAAACCACTCCTTTCCTTCCTAGGCATGGTTAGGTACTTCCGCCTTTGGATACCTAGTTTTACCATCCTGACTAAACCATTATATAAACTCACAAAAGCAAACTTAGCTGACCTCACAGATCCTAAATCCTTTCGCCACTCCTTTCCGTTCCTTAAAAACAGTCCTAGAAGCTACCCCCACACTAGCTCTCCCTAACTCATCCCAACCCTTTTTCATTACACACAGCCAAAGTACAGGGCTGTGTGGTTGGAATTCTTACACAAGAGCCGGGACTATGCCCTGTAGCCTTTTTATCCAAACAACTTGACCTCATCGTTTTAGCCTAGCCATCATGCCGCCGTGCAGTGGCTGCCGCCACCCTAATACTTTTAGAGACCCTCAAAATCACAAATTATGCTCAACTCACTCTCTACAGTTCTCATAACTTCCAAAATCTATTTTCCTCCTCACGCTTGATGCATATACTTTCTGCCCCCCCAACTCCTTCAGGTATACTCTTTGTTGAGTCTCCCACAGTTACCATTGTTCCTGGCCCGGACTTCAATCCGGCCTCCCACATTATTCCAGATACCATACCTGACCCCCATGACTGTATCTCCCTGATACATCTGCATCTGACATTTGCCCCATTTCCCCATATTTCCTTCTTTCCTGTTCCTCACCCTGATCACACTTGGTTTATTGATGACAGTTCCACCAGGCCTAATCGCCACACACCAGCAAAGGCAGGCTATGCTATAGTACCTTCCACATCTATCAATGAGGCTACTGCTCTGCTCCCCGCCAGTACCTCTCAGCAAGCCGAACTCATTGCCTTAATTCGGGCCCTCACTCTTGTAAAGGGATTACGCGTCAATATTTATACTGAGCCCATATCCTGCACCACCATGCTGTTTTATGAGCTGAAAGGTTTCCTCACTACACAAGGGTCCTCCATCATTAATGCCTCTTTAATAAAAACTCTTCTCCCAGCCTCACAGGCCCATTCTAGTCTATTGTCATTTCATAACCTCTTCCACGTAGGTTACAAGCCACTAGCCCGCCTCTTAGAACCTCTCATTTCCTTTCCATCCTGGAAATCTACCCTTAAGGAAATCACTTCTCAGTGTTCCATCTGCTATTCTATTACTCCTCAGGGGTTGTTCAGGCCCCCTCCCTTCTCTACATATCAAGTTCCAGGACTGGCAAATTGACTTTACTCACATGCCTCAAGTTAGGAAACTAAAATACCCCTTGGTCTGGGTAGACACTTTCACTGGATGGGTAGAGGCCTTTCCCTCAGGCTCTGAGAAGGCCACTACGGTCATTTCTTCCCTTCTGTCAGACATGATTCCTCGGTTTGGCCTTCCTACCTCTATACAGTCCGATAACGGACTGGCCCACTAATCAAATCACCTAAGCAGTTTCTCAGGCTCTTGGTATTCAGGGGTGTCTGGTTTTACCTCAAACTGCCACCCTTAAGTCTCTCTTTAATTGGATAGAAGATCTTCGGTGACAAAGTACACTCCAATACTTTCACCAGGATGAAGTCCTATTCTTTACTTTTATACTTACTCTTATTCTTGTTCCCGTTCTTATGCCACCCTCTACCTCTACCTGTTTTTCTCCTTCTCTTATTTGGACCTTGTGTCTTTCATTTAGTTTCTCAATTCATACAAAACTGCATCCAGGCCATCACCAATAATTCTATATGACAAATGCTCCTTCTAACAACCCCACAATATCACCCCTTACCCCAAAATCTTTCTTCAGTTTAATCTCTCCCACTCTAGGTTCCCAAGCTGCCCTTAATCCCGCTCAAAGCAGCCCTGAGAAACATCGCCCATTATCTCTCCATACCACCCCCCAAAATTTTCACCACCCCAACACTTTACCACTATTTTGTTTTATTTTTCTTATTAATATAAGAAGACAGGAATGTCAGGCCTCTGAGCCCAAGCTAAGCCATCGTATCCCCAGTGACCTGCAGGTATACATCCAGATGGCCTGAAGCTACTGAAGATCCACAGAAATGAAAATAGCCAGGCCGGGCGCGGTGGCTCAAGCCTGTAATCCCAGCACTTTGGGAGGCCGAGACGGGCGGATCACGAGGTCAGGAGATCGAGACCATCCTGGCTAACAGGATGAAACCCCGTCTCTACTAAAAGATACAAAAAACTAGCCGGGCGTGGTGGCGGGCGCCTGTAGTCCCAGCTACTCCGGAGGCTGAGGCAGGAGAATGGCGTGGACCCGGGAGGCGGAGCTTGCAGTGAGCCGAGATCTGGTCACTGCACTCCAGCCTGGGCGACAGAGCTAGACTCCGTCTCAAAAAAAAAAAAAAAAAAAAGAAATGAAAATAGCCTTAACTGATGACATTCCACCACTGTGATTTGTTTCTGCCCCACCCTAAGAAGGTGATCATTATACTTTGTAATCTCCCCCACCCTTAAGAAGGTTCTTTATAATTCTCCCCACCCTTGAGAATGTACTTTGTGAGATCCACCTCCTGCCCCCAAAGCATTGCTCTTAACTTCACCACGTATCCCAAAACCTATAAGAACTAATGATAATGCACCACACTTTGCTGACTTTCTTTTCGGACTCAGCCCGCCTGCACCCAGGTGAAATAAACAGCTATGTTGCTCACACAAAGCCTGTTTGGTGGTCTCTTCACACGGACATGTGAGACAGTGCATGCCTATAATCTCAGCTACTCTGGAGGCTGAGACCGGAGAATTGCTTGAACTCAGGAGGCAGAGGTCACAGTGAGCTGAGATTGTGCCATTGCCTTCCAGCCTGGGCGACAGAGCGAGACTCAAACCAACAAAAACAAAAGGAAGCGGTTAGGTTAGGAAGCAACCACTAACCCCATAAATGAGTTAAAACATCCAAGGAAGAATCGCCTACCCCTACGGCTGAGATCCAGATCTTGTTGGAAAGGACATGGCTGTGGCTCACTAGGTGACAGAAATCAGTGGGACTGATGGAAAATCCATCCTCTGAAACGTGTTAAATATCTGCCTTCTAGGGTGCTGGGGAAAGCTGTTCACAGGGAGATGTCTCGCTGTAGGAACTCTTCTATAAAACTCCCCGCTGGAGAGTACTGGGAGGAAGCTGCGGCTGCTGGTGCACGAACCGCCATGCATTGCAGGAGCCATAGGACTAAGACACCAAGTTAACTGCAAGGAAGCACACAGCAACCAGGAAGCAAGAGACTCTCCTTCTTCAATGTCTCTAGCGCCCTCTACTGACAAAGCTTCAGCATCACTTGCAAAGGGAAAATATTTAAAGGGCCCAGAACTGTTATTTACAGAGCCATCAAAAAGGATGAATTTGGAAGAGGCAATAGGTTGGTAATGGCCACATAAAGTCATACACACAATGACATTTATTGCAGGATTTTTGTAATGTTTAAGCCCTAGAAATACCTTGAGTGTTCTCAATAAGAGAATGATTGACTAAAATGTTGGTATATCCATCCCATTGGATATTGTGGCAGCTACTTAAAATATATGTTAGAGCCATATCAAGTGCTCTAGTGGGGCTTCTATGAACTTTGGCAAAATGAAGACAGCAAATTTCAGAAGAAAGCATGTGATTTTTTTTTTCAAGAGACAAGATCTCACTCCATCACCCAGGCTGGACTGTAGTGGCGAGATCATAGTCACTATAACTTCAAATTCCTGAGCTCAAGCGTTTCTCCTACCTCAGCCTCCTGAGTAGTTAGGACTATAGGTGTGCACCACCACAATTGGCTAATTTCTCTATTTAGTATAGAGATGTGATCTCACCAAGTTGCCCAGGCTGTTGAAACTCTTGGCCTTAAGCTATCCTCCTGCCTTGGGCTCCCAAAGTGCTAGGATTACAGGCTTGAGCCACTGTGTCTGGCTGATTCAATTTTTGTAAAGTGAACAATAATTAAACCCTTGTAGATATTTAGATATATTTGAGCGTGAAGAATGAGCAAGGAGAAAGGGGGTGAAGAGGAAAGAGCAAGTGAGGTAAGAAAAAAAAGTTCCCAGCAAAAATACAAGGATAAAATAACGGAAAACTAGTACAAAAACGAATTAAAAATACTTGTTGCCAAGTGTTATTTATACAGCAAAAAAGTAGAGCTAGCTTAAATGTTCAGCTATAGTTTATTGTTTTTATTTTATTTTTTATTTTTGAGTGAAGTCTTGCTCTTGTACCCCAGGTTTGAGTGCAATGGCTTGATCTCAGCTCACTGCAACCTCCGCCTCCCGGGTTCAAACCATTCTCCTGCCTCTGCCTTCCAAGTAGCTGGGATTAAGGTGCCTGCCACCACGCTCAGCTAATTTTTGTATTTTTTACTAAGGACGGGGTTTCACCATGTTGGCCAGGCTGGTCTCGAACTCCTGACCTCGGAAGATCTGCCCACCTCGGCCTCCCAAAGTGCTGGTATTACAGGCGTGAGCCACCGAGCCCAGCTGTAGAGAGTTTATTAAATTAACTGTGGTATGCACATGTGATACTCTATTACCACTAAGAATAATGTTGTACATGAAATAGTTTTAAGATTTATGTTAATAAGTGAAAAAAGTAGGTGATAGGTGAAAAAAATAATAGATAGTATAATACAAGCTCATCTATTTATATGTTTTGTTTTTGAGATGGAGTCTTGCTCTGTTGCCCAGGCTAGAGTGCAGTGGTGTGATCTCAGCTCACTGCAACCTCCGTCTCCCAGGTTCACACTATTCTCCTGTCTCAGCCTTCCGAGTAGCTGGGATTATAGGCGTGTGCCACCACACCCAGCTTATTTTTGTATTTTTAGTAGAGATAGGGTTTCTCCATGTTGGCCAGGCTGGTCTCAAACTCCTGACCTCAGGTGATCCACCTGCCTTGGCCTCCCAAAGTGCTGGGATTACAAGCGTGAGCCACTGCACCTGACCTATTTATATGTTTATATATGTATAGAAATTGCCCAAATGAATCAACTCAAAAATGATAATAGTAGTTATTTATGAGCGTAAGATTGTGGATATTTTTCCCTGCCATTTTTGACTTTTAAGAAATCATTTGACTGGACATGGTGGCTCACGCCTGTAATCCCAGCACTTTGGGAGGCTGAGGCGGGCAGATCACGAGATCGGGAGATCAAGACCATCCTGGCTAACATGGTGAAACCCTGTCTCTACTAAAAACACAAAAAATTAGTGGTGCATGGTGGTGCATATCAGTAGTCCCAGCTACTCGGGAGACTGAGGCAGGAGAATGGTGTGAACCCGGGAGGCGGAGCTTGCAGTGAGCCGAGATCGCGCCACTGCACTCCAGCCTGGGCAACAGAGCGAGATTCCGTCTCAAAAAATAAAAAAAAAAAAAGAAGGCATTTAATTGGAGTATAACAAACATATTTAAAATAAACAAATTGAAAGTATACAGATAAATTTTCACAAAGTCAACACACTTCAGTAAGCAGATCACAAAAAAGAGCATTATCAGTACCCACAGAAGCCTCTTTCTGGTCATTACCCTTATCCCAAGGGAAAGTACTATCTTGAATTCTAACAGCATAGATTTTTTTTGGTCTAGTTTTGAATTTCATATAAATGGAATCAGGCAGTATACGTCTTTTGTGATTTCTTTTGCTCAATATTATGTTTGTGAGATCCATCTGTATTTCTGTGTGTAGTTGTAGTTTATTCATTCTCATTGTGTGTCGTATTCACTGCCTGAATATATCACTATTTTCTGTCGATGGACATTTGGGTTGTTTCTAGTCTGGAGCTATTATGCGTTTGGTACTATGAATCTTCTTGAACATGTGTTATGGTGAATATATGTACATGTTTATTTTGTGTATATTTCCTCCCTTATTTTTTGAGACAGAGTCTCACTCTGTTGCCCAGGCTGGAGTGCAGTGGCACAGTCTCTGCTCACTGCAACCCCACCTCCCAGGTTCAAGTGATTCTGCCTCAGCCTCCCAAGTAGCTAGGAGTACAGGCGCCCGCCACCACACTTGGCTAATTTTTGTATTTTTAGTAGACACGGGGTTTCACCATATTGGCCAGGCTGGTCTCAAACTCCTGACCTTGTGATCCATCTACTTCGGCCTCCTAAAGTGCTGGGATTACAGGCGAAAGCTACCACGCCCGGCAACTACTAATTAACTGCTATGTTTCAACTTGTATTTACTATGTTTCAACTTGTATTAACCATGCTTTCTTTTTTTTTTTTTCTTTTTCTTTTCTTTTTCTCTTCCTTTTTTTTTTTTTTTTTTTTTTGACAGATTCTTTTTCTGTCAGCCAGGCTTGAGTACAGTGGTGTAAGTCTTGGTTCACTGTAGCCTCAAACTCCCCCAGCTCAGGTGATCATACCACCTCTGCTTCCCAAGTAGCTGGGAATGAAGGCGTGCACCACCGTGCCTGGCTAATTTTTGTATTTTTTTTTGTAGAGATGGGTTTTCACCATGTTGCCCAGGCTGGTCTTGAACTCCTGAGCTCAAGTGACCCAAATGCCTTGGCCTGCCAAAGTGCTGGGATTACAGATGTGAGCCACCGCATCCAGTCCCCCTCCCTTTTTTAAAGGAACAGAAAGCAAAGAGGCTTTTAAACCTCAAAGATTCTTATTCTGTTGCCTTCCTAGAATCCCTAGACAGGAATTCAACTATGAACCTGAATTGACTTTAGGGGAATTTCTCTCCAGCCTAGAAAGAGAAGCCCCTGGAATTTTAAAATAAGAATCATAGACTTTTGGGTTTAAGGATTGTGAGAAAACTGGGCACAGTGGCTCATGTCTATAATCCCAGCACTTTGGGAGGCCGAGGCAGGCAGATCACCTGAGGTTAGGAGTTTGAGACCAGCCTGGCCAACATGGTGAAACCCCATCTTTACTAAACACACACACACACACACACACACACATGACTGTGAGAAGCTCTGACATGTGATCGCTTGGCTCTGTGCTCAAACAGCCCCAAGGATGAAAGTTTCTTTTCATTTTCTTCACCTCAACCTCCCGATTGCTGGGACTATAGGCGTACACCACCACTACCAGACTAATTTTAACTTTTTTTTTTTTTTCTTTTTCGAGACAGAGCTTTGCTCTGTCACCCAGCCTGGAGTGTAGTGGTGTGATCTCCACTCACAGCAACCTCCTCCTCCTAAGTTCAAGTGATTCTCCTGCCTCAGCCTCTGGAGTAGCTGGGATGACAGGCACACACCACCATGCCCGGCTAATTTTTTGTATTTTAGTAGAAACAGGGTTTCACCATGTTGGCCAGGCTGGTCTCAAACTCCTAACCTCATGATCTTCCCACCTCGGCCTTCCAAAATGCTGGGATTACAGGTGTAAGCCACCTCGCCTGGCTCCCCCTCCCCGTTTTTTTTTTTTTTTTTTTTTTTTTGTTTTTTTTTTTTTGAGACAGTCTCCCTCTGTTGTCAGGCTGGAGTGCAGTGGAGGGATCTTGGCTCACTGAAACCTCCACCTCCCGGGTTCAAGCAATTCCCCTGCCTCAACCTCTCGAGTAGCTGGGACTGCAGGCATCCGCAATCATGCCCGGCCAATTTTTATATATATATATATATATATATATATTTATTTTTTTTTTTTTTTTTTTTTTTGAGACGGAGTCTTGCTCTGTCGCCCAGGCTGGAGTACAGTGGCCGGATCTCAGCTCACTGCAAGCTCCGCCTCCTGGGTTTATGCCATTCTCCTGCCTCAGCCTCCCGAGTATCTGGGACTACAGGCGCCCGCCACCTCGCCCGGCTAGTTTTTTGTATTTTTTAGTAGAGACGGGGTTTCACCGTGTTAGCCAGGATGGTCTCGATCTCCTGAACTCGTGATCCGCCCGTCTCGGCCTCCCAAAGTGCTGGGATTACAGGCTTGAGCCACCGCACCCGGCCCAATTTTTATATTTTTAATAGAGACCGGGTTTCACCATGTTGGCCAGGCTGGTCTTGAGCTCCTGACCTCAGGTGATATGCCGGCTGCTCGGCCTCCCAAAGTACTGGGATTATAGCATGAGACACTGTGCCCAACCATTTTTTGATTATTATTATTATTTTTTTTTTTTTTGAGACAGAGTCTTACTCTGTTGCCCAGGCTGCAGTGCAGTGGTGCAATCTTGGCTCACTGCAACCTCTGCCTCCTGGGTCCATGCGATTCTCCTGCCTCAGCCTCCCAAGTAGTTGAGACTATAGGTGCACCCCACCATGCCTGGCTAATTTTTGTAATTTTAGTAGAGGTGGGGTTTCACCATATTGGTCAGGCTAGTCTTGAACTGCTGACCTTAGGTGATCTACCTGCCTTGACCTCCGAAAATGCTGGGATTTACAGGTGTCAGCCACCTTGCCTGGTGTATTTTTTTTTAATTTTTAGCAGAGGTGGGATCTTGCTATGTTGCTCAAGCCAATCTCAAACTCCTGGGCTCAAGAGATCCTCCTGCCTCAGCCTCCTAAAGTGCTGGGATTACAGACGTGAGACTACACCTGGACAAAAGTTTCCTTTTCTCACCACTGAAACATTTTTACTTCTCTTGTTCAAAAACCTTCTTCTGCCTCTTTCCATCCTTTCTTTGCTCCAGGACCTGTGCTCTGAAGCCAACTGCTCTGGCTGTCCCCTCTTCTGTCTTCTGTACTTCCTATACCCTTCCCATCACCATATACAGACATCTCCCTGTCCCACTTAGGTCTTCTTGTTACCGGAAAGGGGTCCCCCAATCCAGACCCCAAGAGAGGGTTCTTGGACCTTGTGCAAGAAAGAATTCAGGGCGAGTCCATAGAGTAAAGTGAAAGCAAGTTTATTAAGGAAGTAAAGAAACAAAAGAATGGCTCCTCCTTTGGCAGAACAGTGGCCTGGGCTGCTCCACTGAGTACACTTATAGTTATTTCTGGATTATATGCTAAACAAGGGATGAATTATTCATGTATTTCCGGGGAAAGGGGCAGAGGTTTCTGGGAACTGAGGGTTCCTCCTCTCTTTAGACTATACAGGGTAACTTCCGGATGTTGCCGTGGCATTTGTAAACTGTCATGGGTCTGGTAAGAGTGTCTTTTAGCATGTTAATGTATTACAATTTGTGTATAATTAGCAGTGAGAACAACCAGAGGTCACTCTCATCACCATCTTGGTTTTGGGGGGTGTTGGTCAGCTTCTTTATCGCATCCTGTTTTAGCAGCAAGGTTTTTGTGACCTGTATCTTGTGCCAATCTCCTATCTCCTCCTGTGACTAAGAATGCCTAATACCCTGAGAATGCAGTCCAGCCCCTATTCAAGATGGAGTTGCTCTGGTTCAAAATATGTCACTGACATTCTCATCTCTGAAACTGCCTTTGTACAAATTATAACAGAAATTATGACAGTGAAAGAGATCTGACCTAACTGACTCTATCTTGCTTCTAACCTCCAAGCTGTCCATGTTCATTCCTGGGCGTAGGCTGAACTAACTTTGGGGGGGACTTAGTTTATAGGTTAACTTTAAAACAAAGACAATAACAGCCCTTTCCCAAAATAAATCCTCTTCCTGCCTGGTGATTAGACTGCCTTTGTAGGACTAACAGATTAGCCACAAGATTAGAAATTATGGCTTTGGAGTCAAATAGCTGGAGGCTGCAAGATTTTAAACCTCCCCAAACTGCTCCAGGGGGTATTATCTTAGGTTACAGTAAAACCTAAGGTCAGTGCTTGAGATAGTTTGCAGATCCTGCACTCCATGGATCAGCTGACACAACCCAGATCAATAAACTGGCTCATCTGGTCTTGTGGCCCCCACCCAGGAGCTGGCTTAGTGCAAGAGGACAGCTTCAGCTCCCTATATTTTCATCTCCAACCTGACCAACTAGCATTCCCCACTTCCCGAGCCTCTACCCACCAAATTATCCTTAAAAATTCAGATCGATTGGTTCCAAGATGGCCAAATAGGAACAGCTCCAGTCTACAACTCCCAGCATGAGCAATGCAGAAGACAGGTGATTTCCGCATTTCCAACTGAGGTACCAGGTTGATCTCACTGGGGCTTGTCAAACAGTGGGTGCAAGACAGTGGGTGCAGCCCACGGACTATAAGCCAAAGTAGGGTGAGGCATTGCCTCACCCAGAAAGTGCAAGGGGTTGAAGAATTCCCTTTCCTAGCGAAGGGAAGCCATGACAGACGGCAACTGGAAAATCGGGTCACTCCCACCCTAATACCATGCTTTTCCAATGGTCTTAGCAAACGGCACACTGGGAGAGTATATCCTGTGCCTGACTTGGAGGGTCTCATACCCACGGAGCCTTGCTCAATCCTAGCACAGCAGTCTGAGATTGAACTGCAAGGCAACAGCGAGACTAGGGGAGGGGCACCTGCCATTGCTGAGGCTTGAGTAGGTAAACAAAGCAGCAGGAAGCTTGAACTGGGTGGAGCCCACCATAGCTCAGGGAGGCCTGCCTGCCTCTGTAGACTCCACCTCTGGGGGCATGGCGTAGCTGAACAAAAGACAGCAGAAGCTTCTGCAGACGTAAACGTCCCTGTCTGACAGCTTTGAAGAGAGTAGTGGTTCTCCCGGCACGGAGTTTGAGATCTGAGAACGGACAGACTGCCTCCTCAAGTGAGTCCCTGACCCCTGAGTAGCCTAACTGGGAGGCATCTCCCAGTAGGGGCCAACTGACACCTCATACGGCCAGGTGCCCCTCTGAGATGAAGCTTCCAGAGGAACGATCAGGCAGCAATATTTGCAGTTCTGCAGCCTCCGCTGGTGATACCCAGGAAAACAGGGTCTGGTGTGGACCTCCAGCAAACTCCACAGACCTGCAGCTGAGAGTCCTGACTGTTAGAAGGAAAACTAACAAACAGAAAGGACATCCACACCAAAACCCCATCTGTACATCACCATCATCAAAGACCAAAGGTAGACAAAACCACAAAGATGGGGAGAAACTAGAGCAGAAAAGCTGAAAATTCTAAAAATTGGAGTGCCCCTTCTCCAAAGGAACGCAGCTCCTCACCAGCAACGGAACAAAGCTGGATGGAGAATGACTTTGACGAGTTGAGAGAAGAAGGCTTCAGACAACTGGTAATAACAAACTTCTCCGAGCTAAAGGAGGATGTTCGAACCCATCGCAAAGAAGCTAAAAACCTTGAAAAAAGATTGGACGAATGGCTAACTAGAAGAAACAGCGTACAGAAGACCTTAAATGACCTGATGGAGCTGAAAACCATGGCATGAGAACTATGTGACGCATGCATAAGCTTCGGTAGCTTATTCAATCAACTGGAAGAAAGGGTATCAGTGATTGAAGATCAAATGGGCCGGGCGCGGTGGCTCAAGCCTGTAATCCCAGCACTTTGGGAGGCCGAGGCGGGTGGATCACGAGGTCAGGAGATCGAGACCATCCTGGCTAACATGGTGAAACCCCGTCTCTACTAAAAAATACAAAAAACTAGCCGGGCGAGGTGGCGGGCGCCTGTAGTCCCAGCTACTCGGAGGCTGAGGCGGGAGAATGGCGTGAACCCGGGAGGCGGAGCTTGCAGTGAGCCGAATTGCGCCACTGCACTCCAGCCTGGGCGACACAGCGAGACTCCGTCTCAAAAAAAAAAAAAAAAAAAAAAAAAAAAAAAAAAAGAAGATCAAATGAATGAAACGAAGGGAGAAGAGAAGTTTAGAGAAAAAAAGAGTAAAAAGAAACCAACAAAGCCTCCAATAAATATGGGACTATGTGAAAAGACCAAATCTACATCTGATTGGTGTACCTGAAAGTGACGGGGAGAATAGAACCAAGTTGGAAAACACTCTGCAGGTTATTGTCCAGGAGAACTTCCCCAACCTAGCAAGGCAGGCCAACATTCATATTCGGAAATACAGATAATGCCACAAAGATACTCCTTGAGAAGAGCAACTCCAAGACACATAATTGTCAGATTCACCAAAGTTGAAATGAAGGAAAAAATGTTAAGGGCAGCCAGAGAGAAAGGTCGGATTACCCACAAAGGGAAGCACATCAGACTAACTGAGAGATTTTGTCCACCAGGCCTGCCTTACAAGAACTCCTGAAGGAAGCACTAAACATGGAAAGGAACAACCAGTACCAACCACTGCAAAAACATGCCAAATTGTTAAGACCATCCATGCTAGGAAGAAACTGCATCAACTAACAAGGAAAATAACCAGCTAACATCATAATGACAGGATCAAATTCACACATAACATATTAACCTTAAATGTACATGGGCTAAATGCTCCAATCAAAAGACACAAACTGGCAAATTGGATAAAGAGTCAAGACCCATTAGTGTGCTGTATTCAGGAGACCCGTCTCACATGCAGAGACACACATAGGCTCAAAATTAAGGGATGGAGGAAGATCTACCAAGCAAACGGAAAACAAACAAACAAACAAAAAGCAGGGGTTGCAATCCTAGTCTCTAATAAAACAGACTTTAAACCAACAAAGATCAGAAGAGACAAAGAAGGCCATTACGTAATGGCAAAGGGATCAATTCAACAAGAAGAGCTAACTATTCTAAATATGTATGCACCCAATACAGGAGCACCCAGATTCATAGAGCAAGTCGTTAGAGACTTACAAAGAGACTTAGACTCCCACACAGTAATAATGGGAGACTTTAACACCCCACTGTCAACATTAGACAGATCCATGAGACAGAAAGTTAAGAAGGATATCCAGGAATTGAACTCAGCTCTGCACCAAGCAGACCTAATAGACATCTACAGAACTCTCCTCCCCAAATCAACAGAATGTACATTCTTCTCAGCATCACATCACACTTACTCCAAAATTGACCACATAGTTGGAAGTAAAGCACTCCTCAGCAAATGTAAAAGAACAGAAATTATAACAAGCTGTCTCTCAGACCACAGTGCAATCAAATTAGAACTCAGGATTAAGAAACTCACTCACAACTGCTCAACTATATGGAAACTGAACAACCTGCTCCTGAATGACTACTGGGTACATAACGAAATGAAGGCAGAAATAAAGATGTTCTTTGAAACCAGTGAGAACAAAGACACAACCTACCAGATTATGTGGGACACATTTGAAGCAGTGTGTAGAGGGAAATTTATAGCATGAAATGCCCACAAGAGAAAGCAGGAAACATCTAAAATTGACACCTTAACATCACAATTAAAAGAATTAGAGAAGCAAGAGCAAACACATTCAAAAGCTAGCAGAAGGCAAGAAATAACTAAGACCAGAGCAGAACTGAAGGAGATAGAGACACAAAAAACTCTTCAAAAAATCAATGAACCAAGGAGCTGGTTTTTTGAAAAGATCAACAAAATTGACAGACCGCTAGCAAGACTAATAAAGAAGAAAAGAAAGAAGAATCAAGTAGATGCAATAAAAAATGATAAAGGGGATGTCACCACAGATCCCACAGAGATATAAACTACCATCAGAGAATACTATAAACACCTCTACCTAATAAACTAGAAAATCTAGAAGAAATGGATAAATTCCTGGACACATACACCCTCCCAAGACTAAACCAGGAAGAAGTTGAATCCCTGAGTAGACCAATAACAGGCTCTGAAATTGAGGCAATAATTAATAGCCTGCCAACCAAAAAAAGTCCAGGACCAGATGGATTCACAGCTGAATTCTACCAGAGGTACAAAGAAGAATTGGTACCATTCCTTCTGAAACTATTCCAATCAATAGAAAAAATAGGCAATCCTCCCTAACTCATTTTATGAGGGCAGCATCATCATGATAGTGAAGCCTGGGAGAGACACAACAAAAAAAGAGAATTTTAGACCAATATCCCTGATAAACATCGATGCAAAAATCCTCAATAAAATACTGGCAAACTGAATCCAGCAGCATATCAAAAAGCTTATCCACCATGATCAAGTGGCTTCATCCCTGGGATGCAAGGCTGGCTCAATATAAGCAAATCAATAAATGTTAATCCATCATATAAACAGAACCAAAGACAAAAACCACATGATTATCTCAATAGATGCAGAAAAGGCCTTCAACAAAATTCAACAGCCCTTCATGCTAAACACTCTCAATAAATTAGGTATTGATGGGATGTATCTCAAAATAATAAGAGCTATTTATGACAAACCCATAGCCAATATCATAATGAATGGGCAAAAACTGGAAGCATTCCCTTTGAAAACTGACACAAGACAGGGATGCCCTCTCTTGCCACTCCTATTCAACATAGTATTGGAAGTTCTGGCTAGGGCAGTCAGGCAGGAGAAAGAAATAAAGGGTATTCAATTAGGAAAAGAGGAAGTCAAATTGTCCCTGTTTGCAGATGACATGATTGTATATTTAAAAAACCCCATTGTCTCAGCCCCAAATCTCCTTAAGCTGATAAGAAACTTCAGCAAAGTCTCAGGATACAAAATTAATGTGCAAAAATCACAAGCATTCCTACACACCAATAACAGACAAACAGAGAGCCAAATCATGAGTGAACTCCCATTCACAATTGCTTCAAAGACAATAAAATACCTAGGAATACAACTTACAAGGGATGTGAAGGACCTCTTCAAGGAGAATTACAAAACACTGCTCAACGAAATAAAAGAAGACAAACAGGCCGGGCGCGGTGGCTCAAGCCTGTAATCCCAGCACTTTGGGAGGCGAGGCAGGCCGGATCACGAGGTCAGGAGATCCCGAGACCATCCTGGCGACAGGTGAAACCCGATCTCTACTAAAAAATACAGAAACTAGCGAGGCCCGAGGTGGCGCCATAGTCCCAGCTACTTTCCGGGAGACTGAGGCAGAGAATGGCGTGAACCCAGGGCCGGAGCCTGCAGTGAGCTGAGATCCGGCCACTGCATTCCAGCCTGAAGCAGAAGCCGAGACTCCGTCTCAAAAAAAAGAAGACAAACAAAGGGAAGAACATTCCATGCTCATGGATAGGAAGAATCAATATCATGAAAATGGCCATACTGCCCAAGGTAATTTATAGATTCAATGCCATCCCCATCAAGCTACCAATGACTTTCTTCACAGAATTGGAAAAAACTGCTTTAAAGTTCATATGGAACCAAAAAAGAGCCCACATTGCCAAGACAACCCTAAGCCAAAAGAACAAATCTGGAGGCATCATGCTACCTGACTTCAAACTATACTACAAGGATACAGTAACCAAAACAGCATGATACTGGGACCAAAACAGACATATAGACCAATGGAACAGAACAGAGCCCTCAAAAATAATACCACACATCTCCAACCATCTGATCTTTGACAAACCTGGCAAAAATAAGAAATGGGGAAAGGATTCCCTATTTAATAAATGGTGCTGGGAAAACTGGCTAGCCATATGTGGAAAGCTGAAACTGGATCCCTTCCTTACACCTTATACAAAAATTAATTCAAGATGGATTAAAGACTTAAATGTCAGACATAAAACCATAAAAACCCTAGAAGAAAACCTAGGCAATACCATTCAGGATATAGGCATGGGCAAGGACTTCATGTCTAAAACACCAAAAGCAACAGCAACAAAAGCCAATATTGAGAAATGGGATCTAATTTTTTTTTTTTTTTTTTTTTTTTTTTTTTTTTTTTTTTTTTTTTTTTGAGACGGAGTCTCGCGCTGTGTCACCCAGGCTGGAGTGCAGTGGCGCGATCTCGGCTCAAACTAAAGAGCTTCTGCACAGCAAAAGAAACTACCATCAGAGTGAACAGGCAACCTACAGAATGGGAGAAAATTTTTGCAATCTACCCATCTGACAAAGGGCTAATATCCAGAATCTACAAAGAACTTAAACAAATTTACAAGAAAAAAATCAAACAACCCCATCAAAAAGTGGGCGAAGGATATGCATAGACATTTCTCAAAAGAAGACATTTATGCAGCCAACAGACACATGAAAAAATGCTCATCATCACTGGCCATCAGAAAAATGCAAATCAGAACCACAATGAGATACCATCTCACACCAGTTAGAATGGCAATCATTAAAAACAGGTGCTGGAGAGGATGTGGAGAAATAGGAACACTTTTACACTGTTGGTGGGACTGTAAACTAGTTCAACAATTGTGGAAGACAGTTTGGTGATTCCTCAAGGATCTAGAACTAGAAATACCATTTGAAGCATCCCATTTCTGGGTATACACCCAAAGGATTATAAATGATGCTGATATAAAGACACATGCACACATATGTTTATTGTGGCACTATTCACAATAACAAAGACTGAACCAACCCTAATCCAATGGTAGACTGGATTAAGAAAATGTGGCACATATACACCATGGAATACTATGCAGCCATAAAAAAGGATGAGTTCATGTCCTTTGTAGGGACATGGATGAAGCTGGAAACCATCATCTGAGCAAACTTTCGCAAGGACAGAAAACCAAACACTGCATGTTCTCACTCATAGGTGGAAATTGAACAATGAGAACACTTGGACACAGGGTGGGGAATACCACACCCCAGGGCCTGTTGTGGGGTGCTGGGAGGGGGAAGGGATAGTATTAGGAGATATACCTAATGTAAATGACAAGTTAGCAGGTGCAGCGCACCAACATGGCACATGTATACCTATGTAACAAACCTGCACATTGTGCACATGTACCCTAGACTTAAAGTATAATAAAATAAAAAAAATTCAGATCGCTGAAATTTTGTGGAGATTAATTTGAGTAATAATAAAACTCTGGTCTCCTGTACAGCCAGTTCTGCATCAATTAAACTCCTGTATTGTAATTCCCCTTTTTTTTCTTTTCTTTTTTTTTTTTTTTTTTTTTTGCGACAGGGTGAAAGCACGTTTATTAAGAAAGTAAAGGAATTAAGTAAATTATTAAGAAAGGAAAGGAAAGGAAAGGGAGTCTTGCTCTGTCACCCAGGCTGGAATGTAATGGTAAGATCTTGGTTCACTGCAACCTCTGCCTCCTGAGTTCAAGCAATTCTCTGCCTCAGCCTCCCGAGTAGCTGGGATTACAGGAGCCTGCCACTATTGCCCAGCTAATTTTTTGTAGAGATGGGGTTTCAGCATGTTGGCCAGGCTGGTCTTGAACTCCTGAACTTGTGATTTACCCGCTTCAGCCTACCAAAGTGCTGGGATTACAGGTGTGAGCCACCGCCCCTGGTCACAGTTCCCCTGTCTTGATACATCAGCTTTTCTAGGCAGCAGGCAAGGAAAACCTTTTGAGTCATTACACCACCACAGTCCCCAAATGAAACAGTTACATAGCCTTGAGTTTTCACTCCACCTCTAGTCACCCTCTGAGTTATGAAGGTTCCTCCTGAAACTGGGGCCACATAAAGTAAGGGAGGAGACCATGCCTCATATTGTCTTATGCCCAATTTCTGCCTCCAAAGAAAGAAGAAGTAAAAACTAAAAGGCAGAAATGAAATCCACAGGCAGACAGCCCAGTGCTGTGCCCTGGGCCTGGTTAAAGATTGACCCCTGATCTAACCAGTTATGTTATATATAGATTCCAGACATTGTATGGAAAAGCATTTTGAAAATCCCTGTTCTGTTCTGTTCTGTTCTGTTCTGTTCCGTTCTGATTACCAGGTGCATGCATCTCCCAGTCACATACCCCCTGCTCAATCAATCATGACCCTCTCACGTGGACCCCCTTAGAGTTGTGAGCCTTTACTTAAAAGGGACAGGAATTGCTCACTCAGGGAGCTCGGTTTTTGGAGACGTGTCTTGCTGAAGCTCCTGGTGGAGTAAAGCCCTTCCTCCTTTAACTCAGTGTCTGTGGCTTGTCCTGCTACAAAAGGAGCACATTATTTCAGTCAGCACCATGCTGATCTGTGTTGACTCCCAGAATGGGAACAGGACAGTTTCCCAAACTTTAATCATTTCAGAAGCTGCCTTATGACTTTTGCCATTTCCACTTATCATCTGTACTATTCAATCCCTTTTCTTCAGGTTTTTAAAGATTAAATCTTTTTTCTTTTTTTCATTTTTTCTTTTTTGAGACAAAGTCTTGCTCTGTTGCCCAGACTAGAGTGCAGTTGTGTGATCTTGACTCACTGCAAACTCTGCCTCCTGGGTTCAAGCGACTCTCCTGCCTCAGCCTGCCACAGCACCCATCTAATTTTTGTATTTTTAGTAGAGATGGGGTTTCACCATCTTGGCCAGGCTGGTCTCGAACTCCTGACCTCGTGATCCACCTGCCTTGGCCTCCCAAAGTGTTGGGATTACAGGCATGAGCCACTGCGCCTGGCCTTAAATCTGTTTTAAAAAGAAATCTGGGAATTCACTATCACTCGACTTAAATAGAAGGCAACTGTAAAAACATATGCAATAAAATGATTAAGTTCTGACTAGATACAGTTTTAAAAGAAATTAGCAAAGTGGCTGGATCTAGGATTCAAACCCAGATTGAGCCAGAGACAAAGTCTTAACAACAGTGATTCATGTACCGCCTGAAGGTGCATTTAGGAAACCACTGGGGAGGAATGTAGTAGAATGGAACTTGCTGAGAATGAGCGCCAGTAAGGAATGGTGGAGGGTGGGGATGAAATTTAATAGGAAGCCTTGGAATAGGGTTGCCAGATAAATTACAGGACACTCAGTTAAATTTGGATAAAAGTATGTCACAACTAAAAAGGTATTTGTTTATTTGAAATTCAAACTTAATGGGAGGTCCTGCATTCTTATTAACTAAACCTGGCAGTTCTACCTAGGAATCAAGGGCATGATTCCAGCAGGAAATTTATCCTCAGGGAGAGGCAGGCAGTAGTTGCGTCTGTGAGGCCTGTGGTAAGACTAACCCCTGTCACCAGGCGGCAGTAGAGAACCGAGCAGAGCAGGGGGAGGTGCTGATGGTGGGGAGAGAAGAGCGGATGGGAATGGGACTTTGGGGCCGCTCTAGGTTCTCATGCAGAATCTCAAATCAAATCAGCAAAAGACAGGAACAGGCAGCTCACAGAAGAACAGCTTATACATGGCTAATAAATAAGAAAAGATGGGCCGGGCGCGGTGGCTCACGCTTGTAATCCCAGCACGCTGGGAGACTCAGGCAGGCGGATCACCTGAGGTCAGGAGTTCGAGACTAGCCTGGCCAACATGGCGAAACCCCGTCTCTACTAAAAATACAAAAAATTAGCTGGGGGTAGTGGCGGGCACATGTAATCCCAGCTACTCAAGAGCCTGAAGGAGGGGAATCACTTGAACCAGGGAGGCGGAGGTTTCAGTGAGCCAAGATCATGCCATTGCACTCCAGCCTGGGGAACAAGAGTGAAACTCTGCCTCAGAAAAAAAAAGAAAAAGAAAAAAAAGATGTATAGTCCCAGCCATAATTGAATTAACCTAAAATGAGTTCTTTTCCATCTCTCAGATTGGCAAAAAATTAAAATATCCAAAGGCCGGGCGCGGTGGCTCAAGCCTGTAATCCCAGCACTTTGGGAGGCCGAGGCGGGTGGATCACGAGGTCAGGAGATCGAGACCATCCTGGCTAACATGGTGAAACCCCGTCTCTACTAAAAATACAAAAAACTAGCCGGGCGTGGTGGCGGGCGCCTGTAGTCCCAGCTACTCGGAGGCTGAGGCGGGAGAATGGCGTGAACCCGGGAGGTGGAGCTTGCAGTGAGCCGAGATCGCGCCACTGCACTCCAGCCTGGGCGACAGAGCAAGACTCCATCTCAAAAAAAAAAAAAAAAAATTAAAATATCCAAAAAGATTACTAATATTGTGTTGTGGAAGTGTGAGAAAATACTATGTAGAGCAGAGACTGGTCACAAAAATTCAGGGATTGGAGTTTTTAAGGATAATTTGGTGGGTAGAGGCTCGGGAAGTGGGGAATGCTAATTGGTCAGGTTGGAGATGAAATCATAGGGAGCTGAAGCTGTCCTCTTGTGCTGAGTCAGTTCCTGGATGGGGACCACAAGACCAGATGAGCCAGCTTACTGATCTGTGTGGTGTCAGCTGATCCATCGAGTACAGAATCTGCAAACTATCTCAAGCACTGATCTTAGGTTTTACTGTAACCTAAGATGTTATCCCCAGGAGCAATTTGGGGAGATTTAGAATATTGCAGTCTCCAGCTGCATCTCTCAGATTGGCAAAATTTAAAATATCAAAAAAGATTACTAGTAGTCTGTTGTGAAAGTGTGAGAAAATACTATGTGAGTAGAGACTGGTGCATCCTCTTTGGATTAATATCAAAAGAAAAGATGCACGTAGCCTTTAATCAATGATGTAACTCCCAGGGATTTATCAGACAGATTTACTCTCCCTTAGATGTGGAGACATAAGAGGTTGTAAGTGCAACTTGGAGCTGGGTTGCTAGTCCATAAAGCGCCTTGGATATCAATGTTGACTCCGCCAGCTGTGATGTCACTTGAACACTGGGAGGAAAGAGGGGAAGCTCTGACTTAGGGAGCTGAATGTTATCAACCCCCTCTCGCTGCCCCCTACAGCTTTTTCCTCCCAACTGTGGCTGCTCTGGGAAGCAGAAGTAAATATTGATTTTTAGAACCATCTAGACCTGATGTCAAATCCTGGTTCTGTCACTTACTTGCTGTGTGACCTTGTCCTAGCAAGTTCACCTCTCCTTTTATTTTATTTTATGTTTTTATTGATACAGAGTCTTGCTCTGTTGCCCAGGCTGGGTACAGTGGCGCAATCTCGGCTCACTGCAAGCTCCGCCTCCTGGGTTCACGCCATTCTCCTGCCTCAGTTTCCCGAATAGCTGGAACTACAGGCACCCGCTACCATGCCCGGCTAATTTTTTGTAAAGACAGGGTTTCGCCATGTTGTCCTGGCCAGTCTTGAACTCTTGACCTCAGGTGATCCACCTGTCTTGGCCTCCCAAAGTTCTGGGATAACAGGCGTGAGCCATCACACCTGTCTTCACCTCTCCTTTTCATTCATTTAATGATACATGTACTCAAAAATATTTATTGAGAATTTACTACTATGCACTGAAATTTTGTGGTGAACAAGACAAAGTCCCCTATCTCTAAGAGCTTTCAGGCATAAAGGGTTGTTAGGGAGACACAATAAACAAGAAAACTAATAAATGGTGTAATATGGGAATGGCAGTAGGTGCTATAAAGACAATAAAATAGATGGTTGGGTATGGTGGCTCACGCCTGTAATCCCAACCAAGGCAGGAGGATCTCTTGAGCCCAGGAGTTTGAGACCAGCCTGGGCAATGTAGTAAGACCTTGTGTCTACTATAAGCAAAAAATTAGCTGTGTGGTGGTGTGCACCTGTGGTCCCAGCTACTTGGGAGGCTGAGGCAGGAGGATCGCCTTAGCCCGAGGGGTGGAAGCTGCAGTGAGCCGTGATGGTGTCACTGCACACCTGCCTGGGCAACAGAGTGAGACCCTGTCTCAAAACAAAAAACAAACAAAAATAATAAAATAAGATAAAATGATAGCGTGACCAGGGATGTTGCTTATATGTAATAGGAGATGGCAATTCTGTTTCACAGGGTTGACATCAAAATTACATAAGATACTACATATGACGCACTTAGCATTGTGCCTGAGACAGAGTATTAATTATGGTTACAATTACTGAATGTTTGTAATGTGCTAGACACTGTTCCAAATACTATGGATAGACTAACTCATGTAATGACTTTGTTTTCCAGATAAGGAAACTGAAGCACAGGTAGGTTGAATTACTTGCCTAAAGTCAGGGAATTAACAGAGGATAGAACTGTGACATTCTGGCCTCAGAGCCTATGGTTTTAACTGTTTTATTAAATATTAGCGTCTGTCTGTCTTTCATATCTTGATTAATGGATGATGGAGGGCCCCAAGGAGGGCATGTTCAAATCTGTAGGAGGTGTGGGGGTTGGAGGTGTGGGGAAAAGAAAGAGAGATCAGCCTGTTACTGTGTCTATATAGAAAGAAGTAGACATAAGAGACTCCATTTTGTTCTGTATTTGAGATGCTGTTAATCTATGACCCTACCCCCAACCTTGTCCTTGCAAGAGACATGTGCTGCGGTGACTCAAGGTTTAATGGATTTTGGGCTGTGCAGGATGTGTCTTTGTTAAACAAGTGCCTGAAGGCAGCTTGCTGGTTAAAAGTCATTACCATTCTCTTAATTTCAACTACCCAGGGACACGTACACGGCCAAAGGTCGCAGGGACCTCTCCCTAGGAAAGTTAGGTATTGTCCAAGGTTTCTCCCCAAGTGATAGGCTGAAACAATGCTGCTAAAAGGTTTATGGAGATGTTTGCATATGCATCTCAAGGCACAGAATTTTCCTTTAAACTTATTCATGTCACAGAGGTTTTTGTTCTTATGTCTTACTGCTGATTTCCTCCCTAAAACGATTCTATTGTCCTGCCACTCCCTTATCTTTAAGATGGTAAAGATAATTATCAGTAAATACTAAGGGAACTCAGAGACCGGTGCCAGCGTGGGTCCTCTGTAAGCTGAGCGCCGGTCCCCTGGGCCCACTTTCTCTTTCTCTATACTTTGTCTGTGTGTCTCATTTCTTTTCTCAAGTCTCTCGTTCCACCTAACGAGAAACACCCACAGGTGTGGAGGGGCAGGCCACCCCTTCAGGAGGCCAGGTGGGACCCAAGGCAGCTTGTGGAGCAAATGCAAGGGCACTGGAAGGTGAGTCACCACATAACCTGGTGATGCTACTATATGACAAAAAAGTGAGAATTGAGGATAATGGAGTCATGAGATAACGGGATAAAGAAGGTGTCTTAACTGGCTCAGGCTCTGGCGGTCATAAAAAAATATAGTTGACCCTTGAACAACATGAGTTTAAACTGTGCAGGTCCACTTGTATATGGGATTCCCCCCCCCCAAATACATTGAAAACATTTTTTGAGATTTTTGACAATTTAAAAATACAGATCAGCCAGGCATGGTGGCTCATGCCTGTAATGCCAGCACTTTGGGAGGCTGAGGCGGGTGGATCACCTGGCATCAGGAGTTTGAGACCAATTTGGCCAACATGGTGAAACCCCGTCTCTACAAAAAGCACAAAAATTATGCGGTGTGGTGGTGGATGCCTGTAGTCCCAGCTACTTAGGAAGCTGAGGCAGGAGAATTGCTTGAACCCAGGAGGCAGAGGTTGCAGTGAGTTGAGATTGTGCCACTGTACTCCAGACTGGGTGACAGAGCAAGACTCCATCTCAATAAATAAATAAATAAATAAATAAATAAATAAATAAAAATAAAATAAAAATACAGATGAACCATGTAGCCTGGAAATAAATATCAAAAACAAGAAAAAGTTTGGTATCTCATGAATACATAAAATACATGTAGATATTAGTCTATATTTTATCACTTACTACCATAAAATATACACAAATCTATTATAAAAAGTTAAAGTTCATAAAAACGTATACACACATAGACAGCACATGGCACCATTTGAAGTCAAGAGAAACGTATATAAATGTAAAGATGCAGTATTAAATCATAACTGTATACAATAACAGTAGGATATATTATACTACTATAATAATTTCCTAGCCACTTCTTGTTGATGTTGTGGTGAGCTCAAGTATTATGAGTACCCACTTAAAACAGTGTGTGATGCTGATCATCTCTGAGTGAACAAGTGAGCAATTCATCTTTCCAGTAAGTTACACATCACAGTAAAAAGTGATTTCTGAGGGCAAGCGCGGTGGCTTACGCCTGTAATCCCAGCACTTTGGGAGGCCGAGGCGGGTGGATCACCTGAGGTCAGGAGTTTGAGACCAGCCTGGCCAACATGGTGAAACTCCATCTCTACTGAACATACAAAAAATTAGCTGGGCATGGTGGAAGGTGCCTGTAATCCCAGCTACTTGGGAGGCTGAAGCAGGAGATTCGCTTGAACCCGGGAGGTGGGAGGGTTGTAGTGAGCGAGATCACATCACACTGCACTCCAGCCAGGCACAAGAGTAATGTTAAACCAAAAAAGGTGATTTTGCTGCTCTGCTTTTTGTTTTTTGTTTTTTTTGAGACGGAGTCTGTGTCACCCAGGCTGGAGTGCAGTGGCGACCTCGCTCACTGCAAGCCCACCCTGTGTTCACGCCGCATTCCTCCTCTGCCTCAGCCTCCAAGTAGCTGGGACTACAGGCTCGCCACCACCCGGCTAGTTTTGTATTTTAGTAGAGACGGGGTTTCACTCCATGTTAGCCAGGATGGTCTCATCTCCTGACCTCATGATCCACCCGGGCCGGCCTCCCAAAGTGCTGGGATTACAGGCTTGAGCCACCGCCACCGCCTGCTCTGTTGTTTTTGTTTTGTTTTTGTTTTTGTTTTCAGACAGAGTCTAGCTCTGTTGCTCACAAGTGCAGTGGCGCAATTTCTGCTCACTGCAACCTCCACCTCCTGGGTTCAAGCACTCTCATTCCTGAGCCTCCAGAGTAGCTGGGATTATAAGTGTGTACCACCTCGCCTGGTTGTTTTATATATATATATGGTATATATATATTTTTTTTTTTGAGGTGCTGCGCCGACGGAGGATGAGGCGACGAGTCGAGAAAGCGGGAGTAGAGGGGCGTAGCAGGGGTCTGAGGTTGGTAGTTAGTGTAGGGATGCAGGGAGTATTTGTTGAAGCAGGACGGTGGATTCTTTGACTTGCCGAGAAATTCCATTAGGAATGGGAGCAAGACATACCATAAGGCAGAGGATTAGTATGGGAATTAGAATGGAAGCATCTGCTGTACTACAGGCAGCCATACCGGTCCGGCCAAGGGCCGCTAAACTGCCGGTAGCTGTGTCCCCGGCACCATGTCGTCGTCTCGACGCCACGCCGGTCGGTTTCGCAGCTTCAGATCCCAACCGCCACCCGTCCCTCGCCTAACCCAACCCCGCAAGAGTTTTAGGATAGAGTTTGGTTACACCAAAAGTAGTCAACAGGGCTGCCTGTCCTGCTGAGCTTATGTGCAATTACACCATGAAGAGCTTCTACATGAGAGTAGCAAAATGAACCCCCGTCCCACCTACCCTCTCAATCTCCGCCCTCCCGATCTCTGTCATCTGTCTCTCCCCACCTCTGCCCCTCTCTGCCCTCCACCTCCTGCCTCACCCTGGCCGCCCCTCACCAACCCCCAGGCCTCCTGGCTTCTCCCTACCCCTGACCTCAACAGGACTGAGGCAGTAGAGGCTCTTGGGGAGGCTCCATGCACTGCCTCTGAGTGCTTTAGATGAGCCTTGCCTTGGCTGAGTCCCCAATCTATATTATGCCATTTAAACCCGCACGACCGGAGCGCAATCCGGCCGTCCGCGACCGCGCCCGCAAACCCAAATGCCGGTGACCAGCAGGAGCAAATCCGTAACCAGAGCGAACCACAACAAACGAATTTAATGTACGCAGAAAGAGTTCAACATTGCCAAATCACAAAGGGCACCCCGCCGTAAGCCAGGTCTCTGCTGGAAACTGGATTGCTGGGATGGGTCGGAAGGAGGGGTATCTATGGAGTGAGGAAGGAAAAGCTAAGAAAGAGATGAAGAATGGTGAGGAAGGAATTTGAGGAGGGTGTTGATCTGAGTAGAACTCTAAGCAGCAATTTGAGAAAGGGAAGGGGAATTAGATGTTTTGATGCCAGGTTAAGATGTTTTATCCTAAGAGGGGTGGGATAAGAGGGCATGGGATGAGGAAAGAGGGCAAAGCATGCATAGTCCAGGGCAGTAATTTAACACTGGAATCTGGTAAGGCTAGGATTTGCCTAATGCCCACCCTAACTACTGAGACAGTGGATGCATTGGCCAGGACCCATAGGCTGGGCTAAACAGAATAGGCAGCCCTCAGGATTGATGAGTAGAAAAGAAATTGGCTTACCTGGGCCATCTGTAGAGTTACTCCTAGGCTCCGGCGAGGTGACTCAGGGTCTCCGAAAGTGTGGGCACCCCTGGGGTCATCGGCCCAGGTGTGGAGCTGGAAGGAGCCCCTTCCGCCTTTGAGAGGAGAGGCACCACGTTGAGGCGCAATGCCTGCCCTGCTGGCGGGCAATCAGACTCCAGTGTCCTTCCTAAGCTGGCAGGTTGGGTGGCCATGGCGGTGGTGGGTGGGTAAGCAGGATTTGGACACCTTTTTCCCAATGCCCAGTTGTGCCATACCTCAGCATGGATTTACAGAGTGGCTGCTTGGCCTGGGACACTGGTTTGCCCAGTGTCTCTGTCTCCGTGATGGAGTAGTGCAGGAGCCTCCTGGGAGACTTGCCCCTGTGTCTTCCCTGCTGGTAGAGGGTAATGCTGTTGAGGGTAGCATGAAGCAGGCGACAGCCTCCCTCCCCGTCCTGTTCCTCTGAGTTAAAAACTTTAAAGGCTAATTTTTCTATGGAGGGAGGGTCGATTTTCTCAACATCTCGAGACGTAACTTGCCACGTCATACCGCACGTCCCACGCGATGCATCCGTTCTACAAAACCAGTGCCTCTGTAAGGCACCCAAGTGCCTGCAGAAGTGGAGTTGGGGAGGAGGAGGATATCTCGGAAAGAAGAGGGAAAGCGTTTGGTATACTGGCGGTTGGTGAGATATTGAATTATACTGTCTTCCCACGCGCCAGGCCGCGCTGGTAACTTCAATCTGGTTCTATGGACGGGATGCTTCAATCTCTCCCAACATTGCGACAGCATGAATAAACGCCACGATCTGCATGCTGCCCGGCGGCCGCAGAATGCACTCTCTCCGCTAAGAGTAAAGTAAGAATGACATGCAAGCCGCCAGGTAAAGGCTATACGCTCCGGGCCTGGTGCACGCAAACCTTCAATACAGGCGGGGCTGTTTCGAGCAGCCCGTCATTCTTCAGCCTGCCGCCGGCGCGACGACCAACCACCGTCCCTTTCGCCTCACCCGTCCAACCCTACGCCCAACCCGCCTGCCCAACCCACTCACACGACCAACGTCCTACTCTGCATGCTCCATATATAAGAGGAGTGGCTGAGGGAGGAGGCGTCAAGGGTGTGGGAGTTTCCATAGGGGAGGGGTGAGAGGGAGTGGCTGGGGCGAGGGCGCCGGGGAGGCGTGGGAAAGCCCGGGCAGGGAGGGGGCTGGAAGTCGGGATGGAGGTTGCTGCTGCTCTCGCCATTTGAAGGGAGTCTCTCGCTGGGTGAGCAGGAGTGAGGAGAGATGGTGAGTGACATGCAGGAAGCGCAAGTCCTAAAAGTTTTGGACATAGATAATTCTGACCACTTTCCCCAGCCTCCTCTGGGTGAAATTAGAGATCTAATCTAAAAATGTTACGGCCCAAAGTGCCTTCTTCAGGCGCTGCTGAGACTGGGCTGGGCCGGGGTCTCAATGCTGAGACTGGCCACGCACAGGAGAAAGCAAAACCGGAATCAGCTTCTACTCTAAGATCTCACAAAATTGCAAAGCTCTTTGAGATTAGTTGTAGCCATTCCCAAAGTGCGCCCCAGGTATCTTTGACTGGGATTTCCCATTGCCTTCTCTACCTATAGGCGGAAACCAACTCTACCTGGCTACAAAGGCCCTTTGGAGCCACTAGAGACCGGGAGGCCCTGAGCCGGAATGGAGATTACCTCCAGGGCTGACGCCTGGCCCTGGACGGGTTCTCATGGACTGGAATGGAGTTCCTTTGGGCAGACGCCTCTACCTTTGGGAATCCTCCCAGGGTCACTCCAGGACTAAAACCTGGGCCCGCGAGACTCTGGCCAAGGAGTATGAGAGGGAGGCGAGATACTCACCCCAGGAGACTTGGAGGTGTGGAAAGCATGCTCCAGGGTCCTGTCTGTCTCACAAGTGAAGGAGGAGGCTCCTCGGATCTTAGGGGGCCCTGAGGAGGGGTCTCCTCCCGGCTTTGGCATGCTACAGTGGAGAGAGGGGAAATTAGCCGCTTGCTGTAAATCTTGAGCTAGATGTGGGCTCTAAGTTTTGAGGGAGACACTCAAGGGGGCTCAGAGGGATTTTCACCGTGAGGTCCTACTGTTTTAACCACTCAGGAAATGGAAATCGACCTCATGGCGGCAAAGCCGATCCCCGTCACGCTGCCAGGGACCGGCCCTGGTTTCACCAACGGAGAATGGACGGGATAAGTGCAGGGAGCGGGAGTGCAGGGTGAGAGAGAGAGCGGGAGGGAGGAGGAGAGGATGGGAATGGGATGGAGGGAAAGTAATAGGGGTGGAAGCATGGCCAGAAGGGCCTGCAGCTGTCACTGCCTGCCCGTGGCTGGGCTGCTGGTGTTTGCCCTCACGGCGGCGCCCACCCTTGCATGCTGAGCAGCCGGCCCCTCCCGGCCTCCAAACCGCCCAAATTTTGTTCACCTGCCCAAATCGCCCTTTACTCAAATTCCTGCCCACCCCTGCAAGGTTTCTATGCCCATTTGCTCTGCCCTGGATCATAAACACACCTGATTCATGTCCCTAAAATGTTCCATCCCATCCCACAGCCCAAGACCTCACACCGGCAACCCAAATGACACACGACACAGGGCCCACAGGCACGGGTGCCTTGATCCTCCGGGATCGACATCATCCTGGAGCATGCCTGCTGATCTGCATCTTCCCACGCACGGGAAAGCTGGTGAGGAACCTGGAAGCAACATGCCTTCTGTTCACTCTCCATCTTGTCCTTCACCTGCTGCTGCTTCAGAGCCGCACGGCAACGGTCCCCATCCTAGTCAACTCTACCATACACTGGATGGCTTAAAAACCAGACATTCTTTTCTTACTGTTCTGAGGCTGGAAGTCCAAGATTACGGTGTCAGCATAGTTGAATTCCACCCCTCATGAGGGCTTCCTTCCTCACATGGTTTGGGGTTGAGGGAGTGAGAAATCACAAGCAGCTCTCTGGTGTCTCTTATTATAAGGGCACTAATCCAACATGAGCACCCCACACTCATAACCTCATCTAATCCTAACCTCCTCCCGTAGGCCCCATTTCCAAATACCATCACATTGAGGGTTAAGGCTTCCACATACAAATTTTGGGGGACCACAGTTCAGTCCATAGCAGAGGGGGTTGACAGGACTTGTGGAATTCATTGCCAGAATCATCTGGATCCACAAAGCTCTCCCCCGTCAGGAAGATAGCAGATGAAACATGATAGGAAAAATATCAAGTCCTGAATTTAGATCCAGAAAAGTGTGAAGTACAGGATGGAAGAAAATATTTTGGAATTTAGTTAACTGCAACCTCAGCCTAAGGCAGCAAGGGCAATGTGATCACCAAAACAGCTGACTCTTCCCCTCTGGTCACAGGCAAGCACTTTTTTTTTTTTTTTTTTTGAGATGGAGTCTTGCTCTGTGGCCCAGGCTGGAGTACAGTGGCTTGATCTCAGCTCACTGCAACCTCCACCTCCTGGGTTCAAGCAATTCTCCTGCCTCAGCGTCCTGAGTAGGTGGGATTACAAGCACTTGCCGGCATGCCTGGCTAATTTTTGTATTTTTAGTAGAGACGGGGTTTCACCATGTTGGCCAGGCTGGTCTTGAACTCCTGACCTCAGGTGATCCACCCACCTCGGCCTCCCAAAGTGTTGGGATTACAGGGGTGAGCCACCGTGCCTGGCCTCTCATACCACTTTTTAAGGTCACAGCTTAGGAAGCTTGGTTGCCACGTCCAAACAAATCTTGCCATCTGCAACCTTCTTCCCCAGATATTTCCCAACAGCCTCAGTTGTCTTATTGTTTGTGTACTTTATGAAACATTGATATATTAATTTTAACTATTACATAACTTGCTGCAATACATTAGGCCTTTGTATAGATAGAAAGTATCAAAGGGTCAAGAAAAATGCATGAAATAAAAATTTAAGGCCGGGCGCGGTGGCTCAAGCCTGTAATCCCAGCACTTTGGGAGGCCGAGACGGGCGGATCACGAGGTCAGGAGATCGAGACCATCCCGGCTAACACGGTGAAACCCCGTCTCTACTAAAAATACAAAAAACTAGCCGGGCGAAGTGGCGGGCGCCTGTAGTCCCAGCTACTCGGGAGGCTGAGGCAGGAGAATGGCGTAAACCCGGGAGGCGGAGCTTGCAGTGAGCTGAGATCTGGCCACTGTACTCCAGCCTGGGCAGCAGAGCGAGACTTCGTCTCAAAAAAAAAAAAAAAAAAAAAAAAAAAAAAATTTAAGGCTGAGCCACTGTGCCCGGCCAGTGATTTATATTATATTCTTTATGCTTTATTATGTTTTCTAAACTTCTCATAATCAATATATATGTTATTATTTTTTTTTTCTGAGGCGGAGTTTCCCTCTTGTTGCCCAGGCTGGAGTGCAATGGTGCAATCTTGGCTCACTGCAACCTCTGCCTCCTGGGTTCAAGTGATTCTTCTGCCTCAGCCTCCCACGTAGCTGAGGTTATAGGTACCCGCCACCATGCCTGGCTATTTTATTTGTCTATTTATTTTTTTGTAGTTTTGGTAGAGACGGGGTTTCACTATGTTGTCCAGGCTGGTCTCAAACTCCTGACCTCAAGTAATCCACCCACCTCGGCCTCCCAAAGTGCTGAGATTACAAGCATGAGCCACCACGCCCAGCCTATGTTACTTTCATAACCATAAAGGTTCTTTATAATAGCCTATAAGGCAAAAAATAATTCCCCCAAGTTTTGAAAAGGGCCACACTGGGATGACAGAATCATGATACTGGAAGGAACTGCTTAAAAATCTTTTGAATGGGTCTTCGTGCCTCCCCTCCACACTCTGCTGCCAGTACTCCAGTTCAGATCTTCTGCATCCTTCTTGTGGACTATTGCAACAGCTTCCTAATTGCTCTCCTTGCCTCCAGTACTGACTATGCCCTCCCATTCTCCACATTGGTTGCTGCTAGAATGATGTTTCTACAATGAAAATCTGATAATTCACCCACTATCTGAAAATCCTCATGGCTGCCCTGAACTTCATCACAAAGTTGAAACTCTTTAGCAGAGCAGGCCCACCCCAATCTGGTTCTCAAACACACATCTCTTCCTGCTTCCTTGCCCACCATTCTCCCTGGTACCCTAAGCTACAGACACACATAGTCATTTTCTGTCACTCCTCTGAATCTTTGCACACGTGCGATATTCTGGCTGGTGAACCCTGCCTTTTTTTTTTTTTTCCTGAGACGGAGTTTTGCTCTTTTGCCCAAACTGGAGTGCAGTGGTGTGATCTTGGCTCACCACAACCTCTGCCTTCTGGTTTCAAGCGATTCTCCCGCCTCTGGAGTAGCTGGGATTACAGGTACCTGCCACCACGCCTGGCTGATTTTTGTATTTTTAGTAGAGACAGGGTTTCGCTATGTTGGCTAGTCTGGTCTCAAACTCCTGACCTAGTGATCTGCCCGCCTCGGCCTCCCAAAGTGCTGGGATTACAGGTGTGAACTACCGTGCCTGGCCCCAACCTTGCCTATCTTTTAAGCTATCAGATGTCCCTTCCCTAGGAAGCCTTCTCAGACATCTCTCTCTGAAGGCAGCATTAGTTCCTTTCAGATATCCTTTCTTGGTACTCAATCTATTTGCAGATTTATTGATTCTTACGTCTGTCTCCCACATAAAGATGCACCTCCTTAAAGACTGTTATGTGTTAACTTTTAAATAAATGCTCATATGTACAAGGCCCTGTGGTAGGCATTGGCATATCAAAAAATAAATTGTTTTCTTGGCTGGGCGTGCTACCTCATGCCTGTAATCGCAGCACTTTGGGAGGCCGAGGAGGGCGGACCACTTGAGGTCAGGACTTCGAGGTCAGTCTGGCCAACAGGGTAAAACCCCATTTCTACTAAAAATAAAAAAATTAGTTGGGCGTGATGGCGCGTGCATGTAGTACCAGCTACTCAGGAGGCTGAGGCAGGAGAATTGCTTGAACCTGGGAGGCAGATGTTGCAGTGAGCCAAGATTGCACCACAACACTCCAGTCTGGAATACAGAATGAGACTCTGTCTTAAAATATGTATGTATGTGTGTGTATATATATACACACATACATGTATATATATGTGTATATAGATATACATGTGTATATGTATATATATACACACATGTATGTGTTAAAGGTGGGTGCATACAGGTGGGTGCATACAAGTGGGCACCTGCCACCATGCCTGGCTAATTTTTGTATTTTTATTAGAGACAGGGGTTTCGCCATGTTGGCCAGGCTGGTCACGAACTCCTGACCTCAGGTGATCCCCCCTACCTCAGCCTCCCAAAGTGCTGGGATTACAGGCTTAAGCCACTGCGCCCGGCCTATGACTGCTTTCAATGCAGTCTCACTTCCACAGTGTGAGCGTTTGCTTGACTGGCTCTCCTGCAGCAGGTGGAAGTCATTTAAAACATTTCCCAGTACAACGGAAGTTTAGGTGCTTGTTGCAGGGGCTGTGTGTGTGTGTGTGTGTGTGTGTAGTAATAAGCAGAATGGTCGATTTTTCACTTCTAGAGGGATGGGGAACTGCTTTGCATCCTCACCTTGAGGTTGGGAGCCATCAGGACTTGGGGCAGGGAAAGGAATATGGTCACAATTCCAGCTTTTTTGTTTACTGTTTAAACCCTATTGTAATATATGAGTGTTATATGCTCCCAAAAGCCTCATCTTCTCTGAATGGGAGGCAGGAAGCCAAGGAAAGGGTTGGGAGAGGGCTGAGGTAACACAAATAACTCTCCCGACCGCTGGACAGGGTGCCTCAGCCTCATTGCCCTTTGCTCTGCTTCTGGTCTGTGGGGAGGAATCTCCCTGAAGGCCTGGCAAGCTCTCGCTGTCCCTGCCCATTTTTCTGGTCTTGCGAGATTGTAGGAGAGTGAGGCAGGGTGGAGGAGGGAAGCTGAGGCCATGGTCATTGTGTCAGCCTCTCCTGCCAGCTGGTGAGCTCCATGAGGACAGGGAAGGTCTTTGTTCATGTCTGTGCCCCAGATATACCCTGGCCTGTTATAAGTGGGTAATAAATACCAGTTACATTAATTATATATATATATATATTTTTTTTTGAGACGGAGTTTTACTCTTGTTGCCCAGGCTGGAGTGCAATGGTGCAATCTCGGCTCACCGAAACCTCTGCCTCCTGGGTTCAAGAGATTCTCCTGCCTCAACTTCCTGAGTAGCTGGGATTACAGGTATGCACCACCATGTCTGGCTGATTTGTATTTTCAGTAGAGATGGGGTTTCGCCATGTTGGTCAGGTTGGTCTCCAACTTCTGACCTCGGGTGATCTGCCTGCCTTGGCCTCCCAAAGTGCTGGAATTACAGGTATGAGCCACTGTGCCTGGCCTAGTTACATGAATTAATTATCATATCTGAGTGAGGCTAACTAGAGGAAAGGTCTGGGCAGGGGAGATGAGTGTCTGGGAAGATGGGGTCTCTGAGAGAAAGAGTTAGGGAGGTCTGCTTTGCCCTATTATCCCAAGACTGGTTCTCAGGCATTGAGGAGACAATTATTAATTCAGGGTCCTGGGGCTTGGTGGGTGGGATCTTCTAGGTTTTTTTTTTTATTTCCCTTGAAGGCCATTCTCCTGCCCAATCCCCAGACACTTCTTTCTTATTTCTACTTCCTCATACTAACTTCCCAACAGGAAGGAAGAAGCAGTTCAAAGGTGCACCCTTGAGAGCTTCGGGTCTGGATGGGGTGGGGGTAGAAGGGACTGGAATCAGTGAGAGGGCTGTACTCAGAGACCACAACACAAGGACTTCATAAAAACACTTGGACTTCATAGAGTTTGCAACTCTGAAACTTGGGTGTTGGTGGTCATCTAATCCCACACACCTCACTGAGCGGGATTCCATCTGGGGCATCCTGGTATTAAACCCTGTTAGAAGACTCTTGGTTTGGCAGCTTTATAGTTAGAGAAATCCACTTGTGTCTCAAGGCCTGATGATGCCCCCATCAATATGTCAGAAGCATTTGAATCAGAGTGACTCCATCTTGAATAGAGGCTGGGTAAAATAAAGCTGAGACTTACTGGGCTGCATTCCCAGGAGGTTAGACATTCTTAGTCACAGGATGGGATAGGAGGTTGGCATGACTGGTATCACAAGATACAGGTCACAGAAACACTGTTTATAAAAGAGGATGCAGTAAAGAAGCCAGCCAAGGCCGGGTACGATGGCTCATGCCTGTAATCCCAGTACTTTGGGAGGCCGAGGTGAGTGGATCACTTGAAGTCAGGAGTTCAAGACCAGCCTGGCCAATGTGGTGAAGCCCCATTTCTACTAAAAATACAAAAATTAGCTGGGTGTGGTGGCAGGCGCCTGTAATCCCAGCTACTTGAGAGGCTAAGGTGGGGGAATCACTTGAACCCAGGAGGTGGAGGTTGCAGTGAGTTGGGATCACATCACAGAACTCTAGCTTGGGCAACAGAGTGAGACTCCATCTCAGAAAAATATATAAATAAATAAAAATAAGGAAAAAAGAAAAGAAGCCAGCCAAAACCCACTAAGACCAAAGATGGTGATGAAAGTGGCCTCTGGTTGTCCTTACTGCTCATTATAGACCATTTATAATACATTAGCATGCTAAAAGACCTTGTAACCAGGTGGTAATACTTTCTCGTGTTCTCTGCCATCAAGAAGATAGGAATTTTGGAGTTCATGTTATCATTTGCTCTAAAAACTATCTCGAGCACTTAAAAGCCTTTGCAAGCTCAAGACTGACTGCTCTAGGCTCCTTCTGGGAAGAGCAATGGAAACTGCCCAACGCTGTAGCTTAGTAGCTAAGCCATGACAATTTACAAATGCTATGGTAATGTCAGGAAATTACCCTATATAGTGTAAAAGGAATTGCCTGCCCCTTTCTCAGAAAACTTATGAATAATCCACCCCTTGTTTAGCATATAATCAATAAATAACCCTCAGTACACTCAGCTGAGCAGCCCACGCTGCTGTTCTGCCTATGGAGTAGCCATTCTTTTATTCTTTAACTTTCGTAATAAACTTGCTTTCACTTTACTCTCTGGACTTGCCTGCAATTCTTTCTTGCATGAGGTCTAAGAACCCTCTCTCGGGGTCTGGATCAGGACCCCTTTCTGGTAACATCTTCCTGGCAAACCACGAAGGGACTATACTGAAGACACCCTTGACACAAAGGAAAATTGTCTGCCCAGCACCAATTGTCCGACTTTGGGTAAGTGGTGGGGTTCATTTTACCTGGGTAAAAAATGGGATTGGGTTCGAGGCCCAACTTAGGGAGGTTAGAGTTTTTCCTAATATTTAAGGGGTTAGAGGCCCCCCCTCAGTAAAGTGCCTCTTGGTTAAAAATGGATTTGGCACAATGGGATGTTAACCGCTATTCTCATTGAACTAATCTGCCTTGTACTCTTTGCTGACTACTGTGGGTGTCAGAATTCGGCACGTATAGCATCACTGGACATGGGGAGCTTTTTTTCTCCCCAAAGTGTGACAGTTGACAACTGAAGGGACTGCTGGTAAAGATCCCTTCATGATGTGTCGCTGCAACAGGTGAGTCTTTCTCTGCTCTCCCTGATGTTCTTGCCTTCCCCACCCCACCTCAGGCAATGCTTTTCTGTCTCTCTCTCCTTTCCCTTTCTTCCCACCTTTTCTGTCACCCAGGGCAACTGTCCACTCTTCCATCTTGCCCACAGACCACGTGTTGAAACTCCTGGTTGGAAGTCATTCCACCCCACTTTGAGTGGATCAAACATGACAGGGCCCAACCTGGGGCAAGTTTGAGCCTTGCCAGTTTGATAATGGGCACTAAGCAGAGTGGCTAATGTCTAGGTTTTATCACACGTATTTTTCTTTTTCTTTTTTTTTTTTTTGAGACGGAGTTTCACTCTTGTCACCCAGGCTGGAGTGCAATGGTGCGATCTTGGCTCACTGCAACCTCTGCCTCCTGGGTTCAGGCAATTCTCCTGCCTCAGTCCCCATGATCCACCTGCCTTGGCTTCCCAAAGTGCTGGGATTACAGGCATGGGCCACCATGCCAGGCCTGTCACACATATTTTTCTCTGGCTGGAATAGAAAATGTAAATCGGTTACCCCATGCAACCCGTTGGGCAGCATCTTACAAAATCAAGAGGCTTTTTGCCTGTGATTCCATAAAATGGTAAAAGATGATTCTCCTTTGTAAGGTGGCTTGACCCCCATAGCTATGGTGCAGCAAGCCGGGCCATCAAAGTCGTTTAGAGAAAAAGGGAACCCAGAAACCTGGCATCCTGGCAAAAGGGTAAGAATTTCTTACCAGTCAGACTTCTGACCTCTTTGTGCAAACCTGTTGAATAAATGATAAAAATCACTGTCTCTCTTGCAAGGGAATTGATTAATAAGAAAATGGATTTCTGAGGCTAGTCTTAAGCTGTAGTGAATCTGGTGTATTTTGTGTTTTGAATTTGTCTTTGCCATCCTGTCATGAAAAGGTGTGCCATAGAATAGGATGTGGGCTTAAGACCTCTATAAACCTGCTACTCTAGCTGGCCCAGCAAACTAGTCAGATATAAGCTTTGCTGCAAGTCCTTGAAACAAACAAAAAAATGGGATAAGGTTTCCTTGTTATCTTGTTTTATGTCCTTGGGAGCTTGACCTTGTAACCAGGTGGTAATACTTTCTCTTGTTCTCTGCCATCAAGAAGATAGGAATTTTGGAGTTCATGTTATAGTTTGCTCTAGAAATTATCTCAAGCACTTAAAAGCCTTTGCAAGCTCAAGACTGACTGCTCTAGGCTCCTTCTGGGAAGAGCAATGGAAACTGCCCAATGCTGTAGCTTAGTAGCTAAGGCTTTGTCTTTTCACAATGGCAGCCTGGGTTCAATTCCTGGTTGAGAGAATGAATCCTTTCTGGTTTGATATCTATGTGACCTTTGCCACTTATTGATTCTCATGAACAACTTCTGACTTCCCTTCTTGAACCTTCCTTTCTCTGAGTTACCTTTGGAGATTCTAGATTTTGTAAAAACTACTAACCACCTCTTTGAAAATAGCTTGTACACCCGTGGTTAAGTCGTAACCTTAGTTAAGGCTTATGGGAGGTTACCTTTGGTAAAATTCAAAAGCCAGAAATATTGGCTGTTTGTCCTGGCTAGAGTCTGCTAATAAGAAATTTGGTTAAGTCAGTTTAATTAAAAGCATATATCCAAGCTGTACATATATTTAAAAGGCCTTTGTGTTTTTCTTCTCTTCTTGGATCTTATTTTCCCAAAGAAAAAAATTTTTTTTCTTCTCAGTCAACTGAACTGTTTTTCTCCATTTCATCTTCTTGCCATTCTTGATGCACACATGAGAGGACCTAAGATACTTTCTAACAGCCTGGGACTCCTTTGGAAAAACAGAGGCACCACATTCCCATGCCTTCTTATAAGCACGTTTTGGGGAAAACCTCTGTTTTCGTTGTGAAACCCCAGGAATTGAGAGTGGAAAGATCCCTCTCAAAATCCAAGGCTTTGTTCTGTGTTGCATTGGGTTATCTGATGATTTTTATGTTTGGGGGTATCAGAAATTACTTCACACTATAAGAGAGCTTTGATGTGTAATAACTAGGCAGGAAATATACTTTTAGGGATGGCTAATGGCAATTATGGGGAAATACTTAGTTATTTGCACGTTTGACTGAGAGAAGTATGCTCCTGGCTACCAGGAAGATATGGAAACATCTCCACTCCTGGACTGAGAAATAAGACTCTCAGAGGGGATGGGCTGATTACAGAATGGGCTGATTGGCTTTGGGTTGCCTCGAAATAAAAGGCACTGTAAAATCATCGCACTGTCTTATTTTGTAGTGTTTCTTTTTTTTTTTTTCTTTTTCTTTTTTTTGAGACTGAGTCTGGCTCTGTCGCCCAGGCTGGAGTGCGGTGGCCGGATCTCAGCTCACTGCAAGCTCCGCCTCCCGGGTTCACGCCATTCTCCTGCCTCAGCCTCCCGAGTAGCTGGGACCACAGTCGCCCGCCACTTCGCCCGGCTAGTTTTTTGTATTTTTTAGTACAGACGGGGTTTCACCTTGTTAGCCAGGATGGTCTCGATCTCCTGACCTCGTGATCCGCCCGTCTCGGCCTCCCAAAGTGCTGGGATTACAGGCTTGAGCCACCGCGCCCGGCCAATGTAGTGTTTCTTTTGGAGATCCAGGATCCACTATAGAAATGGGACCCTTGGTTTTGGGGATCTGTTTTACCTTCCAGCTGTGCTTGCTTATTACGCCCTAGAAACTGCATGTTTTCCTGGCCCTGTTCCTCCACAGGCTTCACCCTGAAGCCAGCAATCTAATTAAGAAACAAAAACTGACAAATGAAAAAATCTTATAACTACTGAATCTTCTGTCTGTCTGTGTATTATGTGTGTTGTGTGTGTGATGTTTATATAAAAGAGCTCTAATTTGGCTTAAAAAATAGCATTTAAATCAAATATTTTCTCAGAAAAGTAAAAACTGTACTGTCTTAGTTTATGTGACTTTAGTAATCTTTGGGAAATAAAGACAATTTTAAAGATTATTGGCTAAAAATGTCTTCATAATTCAGACATTTGGTCTAAATTAGGCAGACTGCATATTAGGTTTGCTAAATTCTTTAGGGTCATAAACTGCTTCTCCGCCATTTGAAAATTATTCAACTTGGCCGGGCGCGGTGGCTCAAGCCTGTAATCCCAGCACTTTGGGAGGCCGAGACGGGCGAATCACGAGTTCAGGAGATCGAGACCATCCTGGCTAACACGGTGAAACCCGTCTCTCAAAAATCTGAAAAAAAAATTAGCGGGCTGAGGGTGGCCGGCCTGTAGTCCCAGCTACTCGGGAGGCTGAGGCAGGAAGAATGGCGTGAACCCAGGAGGCCCGGGGCTTGCAGTGAGCTGAGATCCGGCCACTGCACTCCAGCCTGGGCAACAGAGCCAGACTCCGTCTCAAAAATAAAAACAAAAAAAAAAAAAAAAAAAAAACAAAGAAAATTATTCAACTTACCTGCTTTGGAGCCATTAGATTCTAGATAAGGCCTGGGGATATGTGGAGTTAGCCTCGTCCCCTAACATATGCCGGAAAGAGTCAGACCTTACCTGCACCTCTGTCTAGTGTTCTAGGCTCCACACCTGGTACATAATTAAAATCACTTACCAGGGTTTTCATCAAACATAAAAGTTGCTAAGAGTTCACAGTGTAGCATGTACTTGAGACTACTAGAAAAACAATTTTACATGCAATGTGTGTAAGGAAAGTAGAATGTACTTTTGGTAAAAGATTATAAGAAGGCATGGGAATGTGGATTTTTTTTTTTTTTTTTGCCTAGTTTAGAGAGTTAAAGGATTGTTTTAAGTTAGATAGGTTAAAGCTGAATGTTTAAGCAAGTTGTGAAAGGTTTGTGAAAGATTAACCTTATAAAAAATTCTGTGTGTGAACATATGGCTAAAGTTAAAGGGGTATTATTCAATTTTTACATAAATTGAACATTGGACTAAAAGCACAACAGGGCTGCACGTGGTGGTTCACACCTGTAATCCCAGCACTTTGGGAAGCAGAAGCGGGCGGATCACCTGAGGTCAGGAGTTTGAGACCAGCCTGACCAATATGATGAAACCCCATCTCCACTAAAAATACGAAAATTAGCTGGGTGTGGTGGCATGTGCCTGTAATCTCAGCTACTTGGGAGGCTGAGACAGAAGAATTGCTTGAACCCAGGAGGCAGAGGTTGCAGCGAGCTGAGATCGCTCCACTGCACTATAGCCTGGGCAACAAGAGTTAAACTCCGTCTCAAAAGAAAAAAAAAAAAAAAGCACAACAGGGGTTTTTTAGAGCATTGATCTGCTCTTTAATAGAAAATTAAGAGTTATTAAAAAGATTTATGAGAATCTTACCTTATGGTCAAACTGATTAAGATTGGATATTATTTGTCTATAAGGTTTTATTGAGAATTGGGCGTGGGCCCGGCATGGTGGCTCATGCCTATAATCCCAGCACTTTGGGAGGCTGAGGTGGGTGGATCTCCTGAGGTCAGGAGTTCGAGACCAGCCTGGCCAACATGGTGAAACCACCGTCTCTACTAAAATACAAAAATTAGCCGAGTGTGGTGGCACACACCTATAATTCCAGCTGCTCAGGAGGCCAAGGTATGAGAATTGCTTGAACCCAGGAGACAGAGTTTTCAGTGAGCTGAGATTATGCCACTGCACTCCAGACTGAGTGACAGAGCGAGACTCTGTCTCAATTTAAAAAAAAAGGGGGGTGCCGGGCGCGGTGGCTCACACCTGTAATCTCAGCACTTTGGGAGGTGGAGATGGGTGGATCATGAGGTCAGGAGTTCAAGACCATCCTGGCCAACATGATGAAACCCCTTCTCTACTAAACATACAAGAAATTAGCTGGGTGTGGTGGTGCCTGCTGTAATCCCAGCTACTTGGGAGGCTGAGGCAGGAGAATTGGTTGAACCTGGGAGTCGGAGGTTGCAGTGAGCTGAGATCATGCCATTGCACTCCAGCCTGGGTGACAGGGTGAGACTCTGTCTCAAAACAACAACAACAACAACAAAAAAAAAAACAGAAAGAAAAAAAAAGAATTGGGTTTGATGTTAATGGTATGCTAATGCAAAGGTGAAATTTGGCTATCTCTTGAACAAGATTTTCATGTAACAGTAAAATATAATGAAATATTTTTATTTGCTTTTTGAACAAACTACAGGAAAAATAAGGGAAAGAAAAGAGACAGATTGTCTAGAAAGCTAAGTCTTTCCTCTCTAAATGAGTAAAGCTTTTTGCCTTTTTGAGTTACCGTTTTGGCTAAATAAATGACTTAATGGAGACCTAGGACTTGATTTTATAGCATCAGGTGTTTCAAACCTTCGGTATTTGACAAAGTTTCCAAAGTCAAATGATTTTCTGACCTAATTAATCCTTTAGATACTAGTCCCCTAAAGTCCAAAAATGTCATATTTGGCTTATTTGGTATATTAAAATCATTCAGGAAGCACTGTCAAATATGAAATGGTGTTTTGCTTTCTTTAGACTGTATTTGTATAAATGTTATTGGTATGCATTCCAAAATTATGATAAACTATAATTCTGATATGACTTAGTGTATGCTATCAGCAACAATTACGATTGTTATGTTAAATTATTGTGTGCCACAAAGGTAAGCAAATTTCCTTGTCAGTTGTGTCTTTGACTTTCCCCTAAGACTTTTTGTTGTCCACAGATAATTGTTGTATTGTTTTGATTCTCTTTAAAAGGTGGTTTATTTATTATTATTATTATTATTATTATTATTATTATTATTTTTGAGACAGGCTCTCACTCTGTTACCCAGGCTGGAGTGCAGTGGTGTGATCTCAGCTCACTGCAACCTCTGCCTCCTGGGTTCAAGCGATTCTCCTGCCTCAGCCTCCTGAGTAGCTGGGACTACAGGCAAATGCCACCATACCCAGCTAATTTTTGGATTTTTAGTAGAGATGGGGTTTCATCATGTTGGCCAGGATGGTCTTGAACTCCTGACCTCAAGTGATTCGCCTGCCTTGGTCTCCCAAAGTGCTGGCATTACAGGTGTAAGCCACCATGCCCAGCCTAAAAGGCGATATATAATCAGCTATAGGATTATGACAGATGCTCTTGAATGCAGGTCTCTGATAACTGTGGAAAATGGACCATTAAAATAGAGAGGAAGAAACTTCCAAGACTCTCTTGAAAAACTAATGTGTACATAAATGTTGTGCAAAGCAGGGGTTAGTTGCATAGACTGAACTAATACAAGAACAAAATAATCTTTTTATGACTTTTTGCTTAAAACATTTCCGATCCTTTCTGTTTTGCTTTTCAGAGTCAAGAAAACTTTTCTTTTGAGCTATTTATAGCTTTTAACAAAAGTATAGTCTTGTGAGGAAAATTTGGAGCATGCCTCTTTCTCTCTGGTTGATTGCTCCAGAATTTGAAAACTATTTGTGAGCATTCTTAACTTATGGCAATATAGTTACTTGCATAAGTGCAATAGGAATCTGCTTTCTTTTATAAAGGACACAATTGGAGACACTGGTTATTTTACCAAGGCTTTGACTGGAATGGCAAGCTTTCTGATACAACCAGACTCCTTTCAGGAATCAAACTTGACTTACAGAGCCAATAAAAGCCCCTTGGGAACACTGGCCTCATACCTTGTATACACAGTCCCTGTACAGGGTTCCTGACTTGTGACAAGTAAGGAATGTCACTTTTTGACTGGCCAAGTAGCTCTAAGTTATCTTGGGACCTCAAGAGGTATGAAATTTATCCAACTCATGGAGCTATTTGGTGTTATAAACCCATAACTGGGCTCAAGTCTTTAAAAACTGAGATTCCTTATGGAACAAAGTTCCATCAAAGCCAATTAAAAAAAAAGAGCCTATGTGGTGAATAATTATTCTTGCTGTGCTTTATGCAAATAATCGGGCCAAGTATAATCAAGGAAATTTGTCCCATTATGATTTGTTTTTAATAAAAATGGGAGACTGGAGAGAGAAAAAATATGTTTCCACAACTATGGTACACCTGTTATTTATTTATTTATTTATTTATTTATTTATTTATTTATTTATTTATTTTTGAGATAGAGTCTCGCTCTGTCGCCAGGCTAGAGTGCAGTGGCGCAATCTCAGCTTACTGCAACCTCTGCCTCCTGAATTCAAGCAATTTTCCTGCCTCAGTCTCCCGAGTAGCTGGGACTACAGGTGTGTGCCACCACACCCAGCTAATTTTTGTATTGTTAGTAGAGATGGGGTATCACCATGTTGGCCATGATGGTCTCGATCTCTTGACCTTGTGATCCACCTGCCTCAGCCTCCCAAAGTGCTGGGATTACAGACGTGAGCCACTGCACCTGGCCAGTACACCTGTTATTAAATTCTCATCTCATCAGTTGTTTTTGAGTGTTTTCTGCAATTTAGACTGACCCTGCTTATTCCTGTGAACCAACCAGTGATCTCTGACTGCAGCTCAGAAGAAACAAGAGGGGTCTGGGTGCAGTGGCTCACGTCTGTAATCCCAGCACTTTGGGAGGCTGAGGCGGGTGGACCATGAGGTCAGGAGTTTGAGACCAGCCCGGCCAACATAGTGAAACCCCATCTCTATGAAAAATACAAAAATTAGCCAGGTGTGGTGGCCCGCACCTGTAGTCCCAGCTACTCAGGAGGCTGAGGCAGGAGAATCACTTGAACCTGAGAGGCAGAGGTTGCAGTGAGCCAAGATTGTGCCATTGTACTCCAGCCTGGGTGATAGATTGAGAGTCCATCTCAAAAAAAAAAAAAGAGACAAGAGGGATGGGTAATGTCAATCTCTGAATCTAATTCTGGCATGAATATAATTCTGATTAGAATTAGCTAGCAACTCCATATCAGCTTGGTTTCACCAGTTGCCCAGTTCATGGAAAGCCTTCTTATTTAGTTTACTTGGGATAGTTTTACTTATTTTGCTTTACTATTGTGGAATATATTACTGTTGTACTCTTTGTGTAGGAATGCAGGATAAGCTTAGTCAACATTTTCTTAAATTGAATACTTATTAATCTTCCTGATTTCACCTTTTGTCAGAACTCAGAGTTATGAATGGCCCTCAGCATACCAGTGCTTTCTGACTGAGCTCCTCTCTACCCTGGATACAGAAGATCCTAATAGTAAGGCAAGAATATCGTCACCTTTATTCAACCTGAAGAAGTTGCAAAAGATGGATCTTTGTCCCTCTACAACCCTTAGAATTAAGGGTCCCCTTGTAAAGGGAAGGGGAGAAATATATCAGGTATTAGAACCAGAGTGACTGAGGCCGGGCACAGTGGCTCACGCTGGTAATCATAGCACTTTGGGAGGCCGAGGCAGGTGGATCGCTTGAGGTCAGGAGTTTGAAACCAGCCAGGCCAACATGGTGAAACCCCATCTCTACTAAAAATACAAAAATTAGCTGGGCGTTGTGGTAGGTGCTTGTAATCCCAGCTACTAGGAGGCTGAGGCAGGAGAATCACTTGAGCCCCCAGGAGGCAGGGGTTGTAGTGAGCCAAGATTGCGCCACTGCACTCCAGCCTGGGCGACAAGAGCGAGATTCTATCTCAAAAAAATCAAAACCAAAACCAAAAAAAAGAAACAAAAAAACCCAGAGTGGCTCCATCTTGATTAGGGACTGGGTCAAATAAGGCTGAGAACTACTGGGCTGCATTCCCAGGAGGTCAGACATTCTTAGTCACAGGATGGGATATGATGTTGACAGGACTGGTATCACAAGATACAGGTCACAAAGACCCTGCTGATAAAACATGATGCAGTAAAGAAGAAAGCCAAAACCAATTGAAACCAAGAGGGTGACAAAAGTGATCTCTGGTTGTCCTCAATGCTCATTACATGCTAATTATAATACATTAGCATGCTAAAAGACATTCCCACCAGGGCCATGACAGGTGGCAAATAAATGCCATAGCAATGTCAGGAAGTTACTCTATAAGGTCTCAAATCGGGAAGAACCGTTAGTTCTGGGAAGTGCCTGCCACTCCCAGAAAACTCATGAATAATTCCTCCCTTGTTTAACATGTAATCAATAAATAACTATGAGTACACTCAGTTGAGCGGCCCCTGTCACTGCTCCGCCTATGGCTATGCCATTCTTTTATTTCTTCACTTGCTTTTTTTTTTTTTTTTTTTTTTGAGACGGAGTCTCGCTCTGTCACCCAGGCTGGAGTGCAGTGGCGGGATCTCTGCTCATTGCAACCTCTGCCTCCCGAGTTCAAGCGATTCTCCTGCCTCAGCCTCCTGAGTAGCTGGGATTACAGGTGTATGCCATCACGCCCAGCTAATTTTTGTATTTTTAGTAGAGACGGGGTTTCACCATGTTAGCCTGAATGGTCTCGATCTCCTGACCTCATGATCTGCCCTCTTCGGCCTCCCAAAGTGCTGGGATTTCAGGCTTGAGCCACTGCACCGGCTTTTTTTTTTTTTTTGAGATGAAGTCTCACTTTGTTACTCTGGCTGGAGTGCAGTGGTCTGATCTTAGCGCACTGCAATCTCTGCCTCCCAGGTTCAAGTGACTCTCCTGCCTCAACCTCCCAAGTAGCTGGGACTATAGGCATGCACCACCAAGCCAAAAATTTTTTGTATTTTTAGTAGAGATGTGGTTTCATCATGTTGGCCAGGCTAGTCTCCAACTCCTGACCTCAAGGGATCTGCCTGCCTTGGCCTCCCAAAGTGCTGGGATTACAGGCATGTAATCCCATGCTTGGTCTATTCCTTTACTTTCTTAATAAACTTGCTTTCACTTTATTCTATGGACTTTCCCAGAATTCTTTCTTCCACGAGGTCCATTAACCCTTTTTTGGGTCTTGATCAGGATCCCTTTCCAGTAACAAATAGGCAAAGGAAGGGAAAGGAAAGAAGAGTAAGTATCTTGTGGGTAAGGGGCTATGCTGGCTGTGGTGTAGCAGGACGAGCCGCAGACAAAACTCCTCAGACACCGGATTAAAGAAGGAAGAGGTTTTTTATTCGGCTGGGAGCATCCGCAGACTTGTGTCTTAAGAGCCGAGCTCCCCGAGAAAGATATACTTGGCCTTTTTAAAGGCTTACAACTTTAAGGGGTCCACGTGAAAGGGTCGTGATAAATCGAGCAAGCGTGGGAAACGTGACTGGGGGCTACATGCATCAGCTAACAGAACAAAAAGTTTTACAATGCTTTTTTCATACAGTGTCTGGAATTTACAGATAACACAAGTAGTTTAGGCCAGGGTTTGATGTTATTATTATTACTTTTTGTTTAACTCCTGGGGCCGAGTGGTGGTGCCAAGGTTGTCTGGCTATTTATCTTACTTTTGTTTCTTTCTCGCTTTCCTCCTGTCTTGTGAACTAGGCAAGGTGCAGGGAGGAGGGCAGCAGGAGTAGTAGTGGTCTCCTTCCTTAATGGTACATGCATCAGCAAACTTCCTTTCACGCCACCCCTGCCAGGTTTGCTATTTTATAGAAAAGGAAATTGAAACTCAGAGGGTTAAACAATTTGCCAATGCCACAAGGCAGAAGAAGAGCCTTAAACCCATGTTTGCCTGGCCCCAAGCCCAGAGGCTAACCGGATAGCCCGGAATATCCTTAGGTACACTGCCCCACATATTATCTCAGGACGGCATCAATATTTAACCCTCACCAAGGGTCTGGAAGAAAAGTTCTGCTAAAATCTTTGTCCTTTTCCAAAGTGCCTCCAGGAGCAGACTCTGCGTCATTGACCACATCGACCACTCCAGGGTTCGCCTCCCTGACCCAAGCGGGCTTCAGCATGACAGAGGCCTTCTAGAGTGGATGTTGTTAGAGGATGGGTGGCAGTAGGAATCAGCCTAGGATTCTAGGCTGCTGATTCCTGTAAGCAGGAGGGGCAGGAGGGACCTGGAGGAATGCCTGGGCTGGGGTTGGGTATGTGGAGCCTCCCACAGACCCTGGGCCATGGGGCACACAGTCAGTAATGGTGATGGTTCATGGTCATTTATCTTCAAAGCTTCTGGCCCACCACAATGGGGAAGCAGAACCAGCACCTGCCACCTGTTCCAGAGGGAGGGAACAAAACCACAAAACCCACAGATCATCTGTGAACATGTACTTCTCTGGGTGTGTCTGTCTCTTTCCCTGTGAGTATACTTGGAACTAGGTATATCTGGGTGTGCCAGATACATTCTCAGCATATCTATCTATCTGTGTGTTTGTCTTCTTCCTTCTTTTCCTTTTTTCCATGATTCTCTTACATGTTTGTCCCCCAAGTACTTGTTCTAGTCCTCTTCTCTACTCCCTCAAGGCTCCTCTCTGGTTCATCACATCCACAGACTTTCAGTATGGTTGAGACTTCCAAATCTTCCCTGTGAACCCAAGCCCTAGTTTTGTATCCAGTTCCACCCTAACATTCTCCACTTGGCTGACACACATTCAGCTCACTCCTAACAACTCAACAACTGACGCCCTCACACTGTTATCAGAACATCTGAACTTGTCACACCCTCCTTAACATCTCTGATTTCTTCACCATATCTACAGGTGCAGTGGGGGTAGAATCGGGTTTGGGTGGTGACCCTGAGAGTTGGTTAAAAGTGCTCTGGAGGCCAGGCATAGTGGCTCACGCCTGAAATTCCAGCACTTTGGGAGGCCAAGGCGGGTGGATCATGAGGTCAGGAGATCGAGACCATCCTGGCTAGCATGGTGAAACCCCATCTCTACTAAAAATACAAAAAATTAGCCGGGCGTGGTGGTGGGCGCCTGTAGTCCCAGCTACTCGGGAGGCTGAGATAGGAGAATGGCGTGAACCTGGGAGGCGGCAGTGAGCCGAGATCGCGCCACTGCACTCCAGCCTGGGCGACAGAGTGAGACTCTGTCTCCAAAAAAAAAAAAGAAAAAAGTGCTCTGGAGGCCTGGAACAGAAAAGAAATTAGCTGAGATCCAGCATCAGGTCGGGAATAAGATAACCAGTTTAGGACTGGATTATGATTTCAAGCAGGACAAACTAAGTGAGGAAAATATCCTGTGGCAAAACAACAGGGGTCAGAGATGAAGGAGAGCACTGGGTGAGAAGAAGCCCCATGGGGGAAGTGAGGCAAGCCCAGAATGATGATGCGTCATCATGTCTGTGCCTTGCCCATGTCTCTGGTGGGTGACAGCGGGCACAATTAGAGATGCTAAGGAACAGAGGACAATTGGTTTAGTGTCATCTACTACATCAAGTCTAAACTTCTTAGTGGAAGTTTCATATTTATTTATTTATTTATTTATTTTGAGACAGAGTTTCCCTCTTATTGCCCAGGCTGGAGTGCAGTGGCACAATCTCGGCTCACTGAAACCTCTGCTTCCTGGGTTCAAGCGATTCTCCTTGAACCAAGTAGCTGGGATTACAGGTGCTCACCACCATGCCCAGCTAATTTTTTTTTTTTCTAAATTTTTAGTAGAGACAGGGTTTCATCATGTTGGCCAGGCTCGTCTCGAACTCCTGACCTCAGGTGATCCGCCCACCTTGGCCTCCGAAAGTGCTGGGATTACAGGCATGAGCCACTGCGCCTGGCTGAATAGAACCTTCAAGACCTGAATTGGCTCATGCTTCTTCAGTTTCACCTTCTCACTCCCCAGCTCGAATCAGTACTACAGGTATTTCCCTGAATTCAGTGTGTCTCTTGTGCTTTTATGTACACATGCAATTCCTTCTGCCTAGAATGGCATGTCCATTGGTGTCTGCTCAATAAAGACTGACTCGTTCTAGATTTAACTCTAGCTTCTGCAATTGCTCCAGGTGCAATTTATAATTCTGATGTCTTTTTTAATGCCACCTGTGACACCTTCATACTTCGTTAGGTCAGCTGCCACATTGCGTAATTGTTTACTTGCCTGTCTGAAATGAACTGTAAGCTCCATAAGGATAGAGAATATATTTTACTCAATATTTTACACCCCCGCACCTAATACAGTGGCTAGCACGTATTAGGTGCACTGTAAACACTTGTTGGATGAATGAGTGAGTGAACGGGCTCACAAGCACAGGGAAAATTACAAAGCTGTGTGAAAAGGGCCATGCTAATAGGTTGGAAAGGAAGAAATGCCAGTTCCTACCAAAAGGAAGAAATGCCCATTTTCAGGCAGCCATATCCCACTTTTCGCCTCCTGCAATATGCAATTCAAAATAAAAACACTAGTAAATAGTAAACACTAGTAAATAGTAAATAAAACTTTATTTTTGAAACAACAAATCTCAACCATGTGAATGAAGTCAGAATAAACTCTTTCTCTTTGGGAAGAGGGTGGTGCCTCTGCTTTGTGGGCACCTATATCAGCCAGGGTGCTGGCACACTCAATAATTTAAGTGAAGTTAATGACTATTTGCAGAGATGAAACTAGCCATGGGTGAGGAGGCATCTAAAGACTAGCAATAGCATTGGGCATGGTGGCTCATGTCTGTAATCCCAGTACTTTGGGAGGCTGAGGCGGGTGGATCACCTGAGGTCAGGAGTTCGAGACCAGCCTGACCAACATGGTGAAACCCCATCTGTACTAAAAATACAAAATTAGCTGGGCGTGGTGGCACACGCCTGTAATCCCAGCTACTTGGGAAGCTGAGGCAGGAGAATCGCTTGAACCCAGGAGGTAGAGGTTGCAGTGAGCATAGATGACACCACTGCACGGCAGCCTGGGTGACAGAGCGAGACCCTGTATCAAAAAAAAAAAAAAAAAAAAAAAAAAGACTAGCAACAGCAGGAAACTGTTGCCACCCCTGGCCTGAAGGTATAGGGAGGGAGCCTGGGGCTGTAGCCATGGAGAAGCAAGGCCACAGCCAGAATCTCAGTCTGGTCCATCAGGACTCATCCATGCTCTCCTCTCCTGCCTCTGAATTTCACTGGCTGAACCCAACCAGAAGCCAGGGCCCTGGTGATCCCTGCAGATAGAGTCCATAGAGCTCAGGCTCCCAGAACAGGGTAGAGAAGAGCCAAGAATGAATCTAGGTTGTGGGAGGGCAAATGGAGAAAAACCGGCATTGAGGGTAGATGCCTCCGCTTTGTAGGCGACCTGTGAATATGATTAGTTTGCCTACTGGGTAATCAAGCACTGAGTGGAACCCTGTAGATGGGAGTTCTGAGTCTCATGTTTTGTATCGTTAGGTATTTGTGTGTGCAAGCTTCTTAAAACTTGTGCCACTAATTAGTAGGTCTTGGGTGGGGCAAGGGCATCTAAGTTTTTAAAAGCTTCCCAAGTGATTTGTACCTCTTGGGTAGGTACCTCTTGTTAGGAACCACAGATATAATCCACCTTCTCATTTTTATAGAGAGGCAAACTAACGTCTAGAGAAATGAAAAATGCCCTGACTTGGCAATTTCTGTTTGAGAACTATCCCTCAGGTGATGTTAGAGGGTTTGGCTGGAAAACTGGAATATTTGCACCTTCTACTAGCCCATTTCCTCCATTTTATTCATGAAAAAAACTGAAGCTCCAAGGATGGAATGATGTGCTCAATTATACAACCACAGTAGTGAGTCACGGAGAAGGAAGCACTAGGGCTAAGAATGGCATTTCTAACTCTCAAGCCAGTGTTCTCGCTAGGCAGCACACTTTGTAGAAATGTGTGTGTGTGTGTGTGTGTGTGTGTGTATGTATGTATGACAAAGCCCTGGGGCAGCAGTTCTAGTCCTTCATTATGGTAAGGTGCTCTCCCTGAAGCCCCTAACTGGAAAGAAAGCGGAGTAGGCAGAGGTCATTGACTCTTAGAATTCCATGCTGGAGGGGACTGGAGGGGATGGGGGGAAGATCTGGGTGACCCCTGTTCCAAGCCTTGACTCTCACTCTTTTTTTTTTTTTTTTTTTTTTGAGACGGAGTCTCTGCCGCCCGGGCTGGAGTGCAGTGGCCGGATCTCAGCTCACTGCAAGCTCCGCCTCCCGGGTTCACGCCATTCTCCTGCCTCAGCCTCCCGAGTAGCTGGGACTACAGGCGCCCGCCACCTCGCCCGGCTAGTTTTTTGTATTTTTTAGTAGAGACGGGGTTTCACTGTGTTAGCCAGGATGGTCTCGATCTCCTGACCTCGTGATCCGCCCGTCTCGGCCTCCCAAAGTGCTGGGATTACAGGCTTGAGCCACCGCGCCCGGCCTAGACTCTCACTCTTGTTGTACTGGGCTCTGAAGCTCTGGTTGCTAATTCCATCACCAGAAGAGGACTATCACCCCTCTGAATGGGTGTTGGGACTTTAGGGAAAACTGGGTAGGATCCAGAAGACAAAGGAAGAGACCCATTGTGGGAGGGGCCTACAGGAGACTTCAGCCTGTGGGTCTCTGCCCAAACAGCACAAGGCTCAGGACCAGCACAAGGGCCTGTGTCACCATGCAAGGATGTTTGAAACTCCTTTATGGCTGCTAATTAGGGCTGGTCACCCCTTTCCCATCAATTCCCAAAGCCTGACACACAGCTACTGCCCTTCTACAGCAGATTACAGACCACTTGTCCATCCTTTGAGATATAGCTGAAATCTCCATCTCCAGGATTGCTAGACTTAAATTTCCTAAAACCAGCAGGCCTTCCTCTTCCCCATCCTATACATGTCAGAATTGGGTGGAACCTTAGAACTCACCCGCTCATCTTCTAAGCGAGGAAATCAAGACCAGAGAGGGGAAGTGATTCACCCAATCTAACAGCATGGAAGTGGCAAAACTGGGACTAGATTTCAGTCCATCTGGCCACCTACCTCTCCATCCATGTAATTCCAATGATTCTGAACATGCACGGCTCAGAATGAGCTTGTGTTCGTTTAGTCTACGTAAAATCAACATTAAATCAACTTGGGACGTATTTTTGGCAAAGTTGGCTCACGCTTCTTTGGGTCCTTAAGTATACTCAGGTCTACCTGTCTGTCATTCTTGGGGTGCTCTTGTATGTGTGGCAGTCGTCTCTGAGTTGTAAGAGGTGTGTGCCTAAGGGCAATTATCTGTGTTTGTTTCTATATTGGGGTCATGGGTCTACGAGCTGCTGTAGAGCCCCTGTATATGTCTCTATTCTTACTTGGAGAATATATGCCAATTTGTGGTTATTGGTTTTGGATCTGTGTACTTGTTGAGTGCTTAAGGGTAAATATGATTCTGTATGTGTGATGTATATGCTACGATTATGGGTCCATGGCTGCTGCATACCTATATATGTGCCGCTTTTCAAGTCGAATGTTTTGTGTTCACTGATGATTTGGATGTGCGTTTGTATCCAGTGAAGGCTGTGGGTCCAGTTGCAATTGTATCGGCGTGGACTGCATGTTTAAAGGCTTAAGGGAATCTGTCTTTGCCTTTTGCTCCTGGGTTATGAGAAAATGTATGTGGCTGTGCGTCCAGGACAGCAATGTGTTTGTCTCTGAGCCAAGCTCAGTCCTCACCCAGGCACTGGGATCACGGTCACGTTTACGTTCCGTGGACGCCTTGGCACGGCCTCCCAAGGGGGCGGGGCCTGGGGGTCCCCGCCTTCTGACCCCTGGGAGATGCTTCGTTTCTCCGAGCAGCAGCCGAGGGCCTGGCCGGCGCCGCCAGCCGGGCCCCGCCCCCCGGGCTCCCGCCCGCTCATTGGCCCTGGCCGCGGTGACGTCACGGGGCTAGCTGACAGAACCCGGGCGCCTGGCGCTCGGGAGGTATTGTCCGTCCCTCCGCGCTTTGGAGAGTCGTCGCCGGCTCACCTGGCCGTGGGCGCGTCCTGGCCGCTGCAGCCGGGAGCGGGGTGCCAGCCGCCGCCGCCGCCCCCGCCATGGTGTCCCCGGTCACTGTGGTGAGTGAGCGAGCGAGCGAGCCAGTGCCCGGCGCGTCTGGAGCCCACCGGCCTGGCCACCGGACTTAGGCAGGCCGAGCTGCTAGGGGCCGAGGCGGGGCGGGGGTCCCGCGGCGGCCGGCGTTCCCCGGCGGGAGGCGGGCGCTGTCACGGTCTCCCACTCCTCAGACTCGCGGCGCCCCTCCTCGCTCGCCCCTCCTCGCTCGCCCCCAGCCCGCCCGCGGGAGGGAGGAAAACACTGGCCACGTGACTCGGAAGCGTGACTTTGTTGATCTCCACGTATTTGGCGCCGGTCGGCGGGGTCGGGGCCCGGGAGAGGGAGGGGACCGCTGGCGGCCGCCGGGTTCTGCGTAGGCGGACCACGGGGAGGCGTGGGGGCGGGGAGTGCTGGGAGGATGACGGGGACCTCCTGGGAATGCCGTCCCAAGTTTGTTTCCTAACCTTCCCCATTTTGTAAACAAGTTGGCGGACGCCCCTGAGTCTAAGGAGCGCTGATAACGCGCTGGAGGAAAAGGGGGCATTCTCTCTGACATCCCCTGCTTTTCAGACTTTCTCAGCTCGAGCCTTTTGTCTCGTCTCCCCATCCTCCTTATTCTACTATTGGCTTCCCTATAACTATAAGAGTCTCCCCAGCTACTGCTGGTATCTCCTTCTAGAAAATATGGGGCTGGGAGAGGCCATGGAGCGGAGGTTAATGCTCCCAGGGGCTGGCAGGTGGTTGTTGGGCATTGTGGGCCTGGGCATCCCCTCCAGCCTCCTCCTCTGACCATGCCCCTACCCTGACCATGCCCCTACCCTGACCAGCCTTAATTTCCATGGGAAGTAGAAGTCATCTCTTCTCACTGCTCTTACCTCTGGCAGAACAAGGAAAGGCTTGGAACCTGGACCCACCCATCTGCCTCTTCCCAATCCTCATCATCACAGTCTGATTAGTCCTTAAGTACCTGGTGGTCTGGGAGTCTGAGTGTTTCCCAAGTCCTGTGTTGGACAGCTCACTTAGCCAGAGACACAATCACTTTGGGCAGAGTGTGGGTGTACAGGGAACCCCAGCTGCTCCATATCACCCTCAAGGAATCTGTTAGCAGCCCAAGGGAGTTTCAAGGATCACAGATTCAGAATATCGCTGCAGCCCCCTCCCCCAGCTTGGACTCTGCCTGCAGTGGCCTTGGGGACAACCTTTCTTTAGCTGCCCTCTACTAATCCGGCTGAGACCAAGTCAGCTGCTCTAACTTCCCCCTCTCAGTTCCCCATCTCCCAGCCTGTCTGCTGGCTCCAGATCAGAAGCTGGGAAGAGAACCCCTCCCCCCCTTCCTGCCTCTTTCTGGTGTGGCTTGAGTTGTTCTTGTTCTCTGGGAAATGAGACTGACTGACACACACCCTCCCTTCCCTCAATCCTTGAAATATTTGGTGTTTGAGGGACAATTTTCTTGCTCCCAACTCATGGGTCCGTTTGTCTAGCCAGCATCCCTAGCATAGCTCTCCTTGCCCTTGATGCCACCTTCAGGCTGGGGCAGGTGGAGTGGAGGCTGAGGAACAGATTGATTGAGGAGAGAGAGGCTGTGGTGGCTGAGGTGGTTGGCATTGCCTGCCTTCCCACATTCCTGGCACACACCTGGTGTTGCCAGGGCCCTAAGGCTGCACCCTGGCCCCATGCTGAGGATCACGAGTTGGCCAGTCAGGGCGTCTCTGTGGTTTCCTACTGACTTCACTCCATTCCAGACAGCTGGGGGCTGTTGCTGGCAGAGAGGGGGGCCAAAGGGGCCCTGAGGAGGGAGAAGGAGGGGGCAGGAAGGGAGAAGCACACTAGGCTGCCGAAGGGGACATTATTCCAAAGGTTGTTTGCTGCCCAGTGAGTGACTATTCCGGCCCAGCCCCAGGGCCAAGAGTGGAGGCAGACAGCAAGGACAGTGGAGCCCTTCCCCCTCCTAGTATACTGAGCCTCAGGGCAGTGATGGGTTTGGCCACAACCTGCTGGTTGGTAGAGGCAGGTCAGGCGGGGTTTCTCTGTGTCAGTCTTCTCAGGTTGGGGGTGGAAGTGAGGTGGGGGTATGGGTGGGAGTGTCTCTGGGTGGATGCCTAGGCTGAGGATGCTGGCTTTAAGCCCCCAGGTTCTGAGTGCTGCCCTTGTCCTGTGTCCTCCAGGTGAAGAGTGAAGGACCCAAACTGGTGCCGTTCTTCAAGGCCACCTGCGTGTATTTCGTGCTCTGGCTGCCCTCATCTAGCCCGTCGTGGGTCAGCACCCTCATCAAATGCCTGCCCATCTTCTGCCTCTGGCTCTTCCTTCTGGCCCATGGCCTGGGATTCCTGCTGGCCCACCCTAGTGCCACCCGCATCTTTGTGGGGCTTGTCTTCTCTGCTGTAGGTGACGCCTTCCTCATCTGGCAGGACCAAGGATACTTCGTGCATGGTCAGTGGCCATAGTAGTTGCCTGGGAGGAGTCCTTAGGCTTGGGGATAGAGGGGTCCTGGGGCTGTGGGCAGAGATTTGGAAGAGGGAGTTCTTGAACCAGAGTATGGGGAGCCTGAGGGTTTCTGAGACCAGGGACTGTGAGGGTCCCTGTTAGGGGATGACCTCGCAGGGGAACTAGTGATCAGAGTCCTTCAGGGGACTGGGGTGGGGGTCTTTAACTTTAGATTTTCTTACCCCTGTTATCCCAAAGCAAAGCTGCTGGGTTATCCCAAACACTCCACTCCATCCCTACCCCCACCCTGTTACTCATTCTTCATCAAGCTTGCCCTCAGCTGCCTTCGCCCCTCTTACCCCCAGGTCTGCTGATGTTTGCTGTGACCCACATGTTCTACGCCTCGGCCTTTGGCATGCGGCCACTGGCTCTTCGGACAGGTCTGGTGATGGCAGTGCTGTCTGGTCTGTGCTATGCCCTCCTCTACCCGTGCCTCTCAGGTGCCTTCACCTACCTGGTGGGGGTCTATGTGGCCCTTATCGGCTTCATGGGCTGGCGAGCTATGGCAGGGCTGCGGCTGGCCGGGGCAGACTGGCGCTGGACAGAGTTGGCAGCTGGCAGTGGTGCATTCTTCTTTATCATCTCAGACCTGACCATCGCCCTCAACAAATTCTGTTTTCCTGTGCCCTACTCTCGGGCGCTCATCATGTCCACCTACTATGCGGCTCAAATGCTCGTCGCCCTGTCAGCTGTCGAAAGCCGGGAGCCTGTGGAACACTACAGACTGAGCAAGGCCAACTGAGGTGCCAGGGTCCGGTCACCCCTCTCTCCTCCTGGGGCTGGGGCCCAGATCCTGGGAAGCTGCAGGAGCTGGATCAGGATGGCTGCAGTGCCATCCTGGGGCAGCAGGTTCTGCCTGAGGAATTTGCAAGTTTGAGTGGGGAGGCTGGAAAAGGATCTCCCTAGTGGAACTCGTGGTCCAGGACAATGCTGAGAGCTAAAAGAGCCAGCCTAATCCCTGACTGGAGCCAGAAGTAGACATCTCCCCACCTCTACCCCATCAGGACTTTCAAAAGCCCTCCTGGAAGGTGATGGTGCTCAGCTTCTTGATACACCCCCTTCCCCTACCAGGTGGAAGAGTCTGACTCCATGTGTTATGCCTAGGACCAATGGCAGTGGTTCGTCCACTCCTCCCCTTTTTCATCTGCACAGAGTTGAGGGAAATGGGAGAATCTGTGCTGAGAAGACTTAGACCCAGGAGCCCCTTTCACAGGCCCCTAGTTGGGAAGACTGGATGAGAGTGGAGCCTCCCTTTTCCCTCTTCTATCCTTGTTACTTGAACAATCTCAATCTCTAAGTGGTGGGTGGGGATATGAAGAGGTGTGGATCCAGGCTAGGCAGGAGAGAGAACTTTTTTGGTCTCGGAGCTTGGGGTCTCAAGAATTCAAGTGGCCCCATCTCTCTCTCAGGCAAGCCCAAAGCTCAGGTCCCATATACCACCCTTAGATCCTGTCCCCAGGGCTAGGGTGAACCATGCCAAAGGAGGGGGCCAGCTTCTGTGTGTGTGTGTGTGTAGCCTGTCTCCTAGTCTGCCTATGTCTTTCTCTGCTATATGTTTCTGTCCTGCTGTCTGTCTGTCAAAAGTCTCACAGAGAGAGGGCCTCAGGGAGCTGCTGAGGGGTGCTGAGCCTGGCTCAGGGAGCTGGGACCTCTCCCCTCCAACACACATACTCACAGGGCTTTCCTCCTTGCCCCTCCTACACTAGGAGCAAGAGGAGGGGGCTGAAATGACACTCTGGGGTTTTAAGACCCAAGGCACATTCAATGCAAGGGGAGCAAGGATGGGACAACTCCATCTTCTGCTGCCCATGTGAAAAAAAATAAAAATCAAGAGCCATTGGCTGCTCTGCTTGTGGGCCTGTGTGGCACATGCCTATCTTGGAGAGGGCATGGGGGCATGGTGCCAGGGGCTCTGGCTGTCCTCACAGCCTAGTCACAGTCCTGGGCAGTGCATCTTGGTGCCAGGCTGGCTCCCTGGCTCTGGTGACACTGTGCTGGTTGGAGTGTGTCTCACTTCCCTGGTGTAGGTGAGGATGTGGTTTAGAAGGATGGGGGATGGGTGGTATTTGTCACTGTCCAAATTTGTCCTTGTTGTACTCCCCTGTGCACAGGTGCCCAGCACCCTTGGTGACATTTAGTTATCCAGTGTCACCTATTGCTGCCCACCTCCTCCCCTCCCGACTCGAGACCTGCTGCTTCCTTCAAAATGATCCAGATTCCCTTCAAGCATCTCCCTCATCTTGGACTCTGGGCTTAGTTGAACAGCTGGGAGCAATGGGATTAGATTGACTGATTCATTCATTAGATGTAAAGCCCTGGCAGAATAATGTATCACTCTGCTCCAGGAGCATTTGCAACTTAACAGGCAATGCCCTAACCCAGAAGTGGAAAGGGAAGCCTTCGGTGGTGGTGGATATGCCATCAGTAGAGGTGTTGCACATTTGTGGGAATGTGATTTAGGAGACTCAGGTGTCATGGGTGGTTGGATGAATCAGTGATTTCCAAATTAGTTTTTACAGAGATTCCTGGTAAGGGGTTAGCGAAGGAATAATGAGAGAAGGCAGGCTCAAAGACCCCCTATCCTTATTTCAAGTCCAGTAGCTTCTTAGGTTGCGTTTTTTTGTTTTATTTTGTTGTGGAAGGAGTCCACTGAAAAACGTAAGTTTGAAACAGTGAGCTGGATGATCAATCCTTTCTAGCTCTGAACCCTGGATACTAAAGAGGGAAGATCTTGATCCTTTCAAACTTCAGAACTCTGAACACAGACCTACCTAGTGTGAAGAAATGGGAGATAGCAGGATGGGGAGAAGGATGAAGTCAGCAGGACTTGCCTCCAAGCTCTGAGGGGAGGGATAAGGTGCCATGTGGATGTGGAGGAGGGGAAGGGAAGTCTAGGTCCAGTCACAGGAAGGCTGGTCACTGCTTTGTGGGTGGGTTTGGACTAGGCTTTCAGGGGTCCAGGTCTGGGATTCCCTATCATGCAATCACATCCATCCCCTTGGTCCCTGCTGTATACCACCCTCAGGAACAGGAAAGGATGAATTTAGTTTATTGCCCCATCCCTCCACTGAATGTTTACGTTGACAAACACCAGAGAGCAAACTGGGCTTCCTACACCAGGCCATGCAGAGGACCGGCCAAGAAGCTCCACATCGTAACAGCCTCCTGATGCCTGGACTGGGCTGGAGCTCACATAAGGTGCTTTGATTTCTTCTGCAGACTCTCGGTGATGGATGCTACAATTGACTTATCATCTTTGTCTGAAAGAGCAAAGCAAGTATTCATTATATTAATGATGCTGGGGACCAGGGAAATTCCAAACTGCTGGACTTCCTATGCAGGAAACCAGGAGCTGGACCCTGGGACCCTTAATCTTGGGTTGGCAGAGCGGAAGGGGCGAGAGCTGCCATTTATCTAGCAGTTAATATTTGCCAGGCAATTCTGTACTATCTCATTTAAACCTCACAGTCCTATAAAGAAGATGAGAAAACAGGCTCAATGAGGTAGCTTGCTAAGGTCACATGGCTGGTCAGTGGCAGAGCCAGGGCCCTGGGCCCACATGCTGTGCTTACAACCAGAGTTGAGTTATCAGGGATCTCTTTAGCTGTGGAATGAAAGCTGGATAGCGCCCACAGTGCCTTCCCTGGCCTAGTTCTTTTACACAGCTCAGCAGCCTCTCTGGAGATACTGTCTCAGTGCCAGACACTTAGCTAAGCACTCAAGAGACAGAGCAACATGACAAGGTCCTTTCCCCAAAGAAAGGTATCTATAACTGGACAAAAAAAGGTTTGTAACCATGGAGACCACAGCAATGGAGTGTCATGGAAGGTTCAGGAGTAGCAGAAGATGAGATGAGAGGTGGGGGAGGGGGAAACCTTGTTGGTTTGGGATTTTACCATGAAAGGAAAGCCGGGGGAAATTTAAGCAACAGCAAGGCAGGCCAGCTTTGCATTTAGAGTTCATGCTGCTAGCTGTGTGGCTATGAAGACAGTAGACTGGGAAGGAATAAAATGCTTCCCCCATGTGTGCACACATGAGTAGAAACATGGCATGCATGTACAAAAGGGAGGGTTCCCTTCGCTCCTCCCCTTGTTTGTGCCCCCCACCTGCCCTTATCCTAGACCAGTTTTAATTTTGATTGCACATCAGAATCACCCGCAAAATTTTGTAAACACAAAGGTTATTTCCAGAACCCTGCCAGAGAGATCGTGATTGGTGAGTCTGGTTGAATCCTGATCACAAGTATCTTTTTTTTGAAGGCAGGTCTAGGCTCACCAAGAGTTGCAAACCACATCTTATCTAGGGATTGAGAACTCTTATGTCTGCAGGGACCAGGCATATAACAAATGACATCGAAAGGATGGGAGAGTGGTAAGAACTGTGGCCAACTAAGAATGTTTGCACCACCTGTTGGTAGTCAGGTCAAAAAACGGTGCCAGCCAAAAAAAGAGCTGACCAATGGCCCACAAGACCAGCCTTTTGCGCCTCTCCCCCTCCCGGAGACCGGACCCCGTGGCGCCCTCACCATAGACGGTGAGCATGCAACTGCTGCAGTCCTTGCCCAGCTCGTTCTCCACCAGCACGCAGTAATCGCCGCTGTCCTTGAGCGTGCAGGTGGGGATGACGAGGGTGCACACGCCGCTGGTGGAGTTGTACCAGAACTTCGAGTTGGCTGTTATGTTGACGTCGCCCTTGTAGAGGGTCACTGTGGGTCGCGGGTTCCCAAGGAAGGCGCAGGTCATGGTGCAGTCCTGGCCGCGGAGCACCGTGTGTGGCTTGAGGGGCGTCAGGAAGCGCGGTGCCTGGCGCCAGTCCTTCTTCTCGTAGGGCTTGAGCTTGGCGCTCAGGTCTTCGACTGCGCGGGCGGGGCGGGGCGGGGCGGGGCGGGGCCGGCCGTGAGCGCGCCCCAAGGCCCCCACCCACCACCCACATCTTAGAGCTCAGCTTACACGAAACCCCGAGGACCTAGGCCAGATTCCCAGCGCCACTAACTCTGGGGGCCCAATGTTACACTGGTTCCTAAGGGCTCCCCACCAGCCCCCAGACCTCCCCCGGACCCCCCAGCTCCGTCCCCAGCCACTCCAGGGTTCTGCCACCCAAGCCATGCTTTCCCATACACCCGGGGCCAAGATGTCATTCCAGCGCCAGCTTCCTGGACCCTGTTATTCCCAGCCTTTAACTCCGCCTCCAAGCTTCCCCTACGTCATATCAGCGTCCACAGTCTCCCGTCTTATCCCTTTAGCTCCTCAGTTGGAGTTTCCCGATGCAGCCCCCACCCTTAACCCCTAGTCTCCAGGGATCCCAGCCATCCTCCTGGCTCCCTAGAGCCCTCCCCTGTTCTCTGCCCGGTTAGACCCTCCCCTCAGCAGAACGCAGTCTAAGTCTGTGCTCTAAGTCCCTCCGCAGCCCCTCCACTGTCGTCTCCGCCCCCAAAGGTACCTCCCCACCTCCACTTTAGTCTCACCCCTAAGTATCCCGAAGAAAGCCAACATTTCTTTTGTTTTTTTTTTTTTTTTTGAGACAGAGTCTCGCTTAGTCGCCCAGGCTGGAGTGCAGTGGCGCGATCTCGGCTCACTGCAAGCTCCGCCTCCCGGGTTCACGCCATTCTCCTGCCTCAGCCTCCCGAGTAGCTGGGACTACAGGCGCCCGCCGCCTCGCCCGGCTAGTTTTTTGTATTTTTAGTAGAGACGGGGTTTCACCGTGTTAGCCAGGATGGTCTCGATCTCCTGACCTCGTGATCCGCCCGCCTCGGCCTCCCAAAGTGCTGGGATTACAGGCGTGAGCCACCGCGCCTGGCCGAAAGCCAACATTTCCTTCTCTCCGCAGCGTCCCAGATATTAACTGTTCTATCTCAATGGTTTTCGGATTTTATCCTGCCTCTTGGGCACCCTTTGCGATCCTTATGTCATCCCCACCATCAGGGCACCCAGACTTACTCTGGTCTTTATTGATGAGCCAGGTGTCCTTGGAGTCAAGTGGCTCACTGTCACCGATTTCATTCCGAGCCACCACTCTGAAGTAATACTTCCTGCCTGGGAGCAGCCCGGTCACTGTGTACTTGTTGCTGAAGACACGCTCGGCTGCCGTGTACCAGGTGGCGGTGCTTGCATCCCGCTTCATGATGACATAGTGAGCCTCACTGTCCTCCTGCACATCTGGGCTGTGGTTCCAGGTCAGAGTCACTGTGTTGGGGACTTCCTCAAACAACCGTAGGTTTGTGGGGGGCCGAGGGAAATCTGGAAGAGTTGGAAGATCTGTCAGCGACCTTGGGGGACCTGAAGTATTGTGTCCCCAACCCAGCCATCTGCCAAGTCCGATGGTAGATAAGATGGGGCAAGTCTCGGGCAGCTGGTGTCTTGGAGTCGGAAAACTATTTCTGAAGTCTGCTTTGCCATTTACTAGCCTTGTGACCTGGGGTAAGTTACTTATCTGAAACTTCTTTCCTCAGTTGCAAAATAGAGCTAACAATGACTATTTCATAGAAATAGTGGGTAAAGAGCCTGGCATGTAGTTACTGTTCAGTAAAAGTGAATCCATTCCTTCCTTGGGGGTTTAGAGCTTTATTTTAAAGCTCCCAGCTCTCTTTAAGCGGTCACCCCAATTTTTAATGGATTCATCTCCATTTGTCCCTCCTGCCCCTCACTCATTTCTACTCTCTCTGCTGACCATACTCTGTATGATAAAGTTTTGCTCTGGGTTGTCAAAGAAATCTTCATGACCCTAAGGCACAACTTTCCTGTGGTAGGAACTCAAGCAGCACTGGGGAGCTGTACTTTGGAGAGTGTGCAGGGATGGGTCCTGGAGGCCTCTGCCTTCTCTCCATACCTGCTACGCGCACATGGATGTCATAGTGTGCTTCTCCAAACTCATTCTGAAGCAAGATTCGGTACACCCCTGAGTCAGAGCGCTTGGCGCTATTGATGAGGAACTGGGAGTGGTTTTTGCTCTTGGTAATTGTTTCTCGGCCCTTGGTGGGAACACCATCTTTCTGCCAGATCACGTCAGGTGGTGGTGAGCCCTGAGTAGTGACAGGAGATGGCACAATTGGTCACGCAGATGATATTTGGGGGCAGGCCTTCCTCCATTGTCGAGGAGTTTCCCGCCAGGCTGTCGCACTAGAGGTCTGGTGAGGGGCAGAGTCAGAGTCAGAGACTGTGATGGCTACAATAGCCATTTTGGTTATTGGAGAGTGTATGGAGGTCAGGGTCAGGGACAACTCACGGAGAAGGCTGCATGGATGCAGAGGGCTGTCCCAGCGCGAACCACCATGTGACTCTTCAGCCGGGCACTGAGGTCAAACTTGGGTGCAGCTGAGATGGAGGAGACAGAGGTGGAGGCATGGATCTCTCTTTCAAGAAGACTCTGCTTTAAACCTCCTCATCAAAGCCTTCCCAACCTCTCCTCTTTTATGCCCCCACTACAGGCCATACGGACATCTAGCTGCCCTGCAACACTGTGAAACATTTATTTGTTTTCTTATCTGTCTCCTTCTACTAGTATGCAAGACCCTGGAAGGCAAGTCCTGTGTCTTGTTTCTATATTCTTAACACCTCCTTTTGAAACTGCCATTGCAACAATTATAACAGTGAGAAAATTATGACAGTGAAAGAGATCTGATCTAACCAACCCCCATCTTACCTTTAACCTCCAAACTGCCCTTAATAATTCCTGGTTTCGGCCGGGCGCGGTGGCTCAAGCCTGTAATCCCAGCACTTTGGGAGGCCGAGATGGGCGGATCACGAGGTCAGGAGATCGAGACCATCCTGGCTAACACGGTGAAACCCCGTCTCTACTAAAATACAAAAATAGCAGGCGGTGGCGGGTGCCTGTAGTCCCAGCTACTTTCGGAGGCTGAGGGAGGCGGAGGAATGCGTGGGCACCAGGGAGTGAGCTTGCAGGCTGAGATCCGGCCACTGCGCACCAGCCTGGGCTACAGAGGGGCCCTGTCTCAAAAAAAAAAAATAATAATAATAATAATAATAATAATAATAATTCCTGGTTTCAGACCAAGCTAACGTTGGGAGAGACATTTTTTAAGTTTATAGTTTAGATGATAACAGTCCTTCCCCTAAACTAAATCACCTTTGCGAAGCTAATGAAAGGCCACCAGGTTAGGAGGATGTGAGGAGCCTGAATTCTGCTAAGGTGTAGACATAAAAGATTATCAGCCATTATTCCAGAGATCTGCAACTCCCCAGCTACTCCTGCAAATACATCACTATTGTAGAACCTAAGATTGGTCGTTGAGATGTCTTTTCAGGTTTTTGCATTTCTGACGACTGATAGCTCCACCTGGACCTGCTGAGCCCCCCACCCCACTGGTCCTGTGGTCCCACTCAGAAGCAGACTCCCTGGCCTCTGAATTTTTGGGGAGTTGATTTGGGTAATAACTCCGTCTCCCATACGGCATGGCTGGCCTTGTGTCCATTAAACTCTTTGTTGCAATGCTGTGGTCTCAGTGAACCGGTTTTGTGTGTGCAATGGGCAAGAAGAACCCATTGGGTGGTTATACTTTGACACACAGTGGATGCTATTTGGCACACAATGATTGCTTTAGTGGGGGTGCCCCTGAAGTTACCCGTAACTTTGTCCAGGCACAATAACTATGGATGACTTTTTCATGATCATAGCATCATCCAATTTTCCTGTGGGATGAGGCCCCAGAGGAGAAGGTTTGGAGGTACCATGTTGGGCATGAATCCCCAGCCCTCTCTGTCTCCTCACCTGGTGGTGGCATGGCACGGACCCCCTTGTCTAGCTCCACAGGCTCCCCAACCCCAGCCTCATTCACAGCCCGGATTCGGAAGAAGTATTTTTGCCTCTCGGTGAGTCCTCCCACTGTGTAGCAGGTGCCTGAGATGGGGATCTTTGTGCACTTGGACCACTCCTTTGTGTCTCCAGTCCTCATCTCAAGGATGTAGCCAGAGGGTGGGTCTCCCTCTGCAGGCTCCCGCCAGGCCAGGGAAATGCTGGAGTTGGAGGAATCAGATACATGCAGGTCCTGGACCAGGCCTGGGGGTTCTGGGGTAGAACAGACATGTAGTCAGCGCCCCCCGCCCAAACTCATCTCCACTCAATACTCCTGAACCCCATCTTTCACTACTTCTAGCTCCAGATCCCGCAGTTAACACCCTCAGTACCTAACCTTATACACTCAACCTCCAAATTCAAATTCAGTTGTCTTACTGTTTCAACACTTTCATCCTTAAACTCAATACCCCTTAAATTCAACATACCCCACACATTCAAAGCTTCTATATTCAAAACCCCAGCCTTTAACCCAACCATCTCCACCACATCCACTTCCAGGCAGTACCCTCACCTTGCTTCCTAAATGCAACACCCTCCAACCATCTACCTCACACCCTTACTCAACCCTCAGCTTGCCTCTCCTACCTCACCTAACTAGAAATACACGAAATTTAAAAAACATTTTTGTACCCCACCTCCTCACTGTCCCTGACTCTCAGTCTTTATTTGCTGACTTTCTCTTGCATGTGAATCTTGTCCCTCTATGAGACTGGCAGTTTCCAGAGTGTAGAGACTGTGGTACCGCCTGTCATACTTCCCCAGGGAAGAAATTCTTTCTCTACTTTGAATGGGCTAATTCCATTATGTGTCAGGACCTGGCAGCCCCATACTCACTAACAGGATCCTTGACCACTACTGAGCTGGATGGCACACTGGGCTGTCCAGGGCCTGCCTTATTTACAGCTATAACTCGGAATTCATATTCTGTGTCCTCCAGGAGACCATTCACAGTGCACTTGGTGCCTGAAATGGGAAGATGAGGGGTTGTGAGGCCAGAGGCATCCATGGGGTGAGAACAAGAGTGAGAGACATAGAAGAGGAGGTCATGGGATGTTGTTAAAAATTCCAGAAGAGCTGGAGGAGGGACTCTGTCAGCAGCTAATGGGTCCACTCAACAAGACCACCTTTGGCCCCTCCTGGGCCTCTGTCCCAAGGACCTCACCCTGGATGGGGTCCCTGTTGACTGGCACCCACAGGTTACTGCCTTTCTTCCTTCGTTCTACAATGTAGCCAAGCACTGGGGCTCCCCCATCCTGGGTAGGGACATTCCACGTGATGGTCACAGTCTCTTTAGTCACATCAGTCACTTGAGGCTGGGAGGCAAAACCAGGAGGCTCTATGGGGGACAGAGAGAGCACAAAGGTTAGGAAGGGGAGCATGTAGATAGTTGCCCACCTCATGCTGACTTCTGCCTCCCCTGCTTAAATAAACTCAAACCAGTGATTCTTTTTTCTTTTTCCTGTTTTAGAGACAAGGTCTCACTGTGTTGCCCAGGATGATCTTGAACTCTTGGGCTCAAGTGATCCTCCTGTCTCGGCCTTCCAAAGTGCTGGGATTACACGCATGAGCCACCATGCCTGGCACAAATGATTCTTAACTTTGCTTGCACATTAGCATCAAGTGGGAAGTAAAAACAAAAATGAAAACAAAACAAAACAAAAAAACCCTACTAACAACAACTAGTGTCTGGGTCCCGCCTACCCATATTCTATGCCTGGTGTGAATGGCAAGTATTATTAGCATTATTAAAGAAACCAAGTGATTCTAATGTATAGCCAACATTGAGAATCAGTGACTTAAACTTTTCCACAGTGTGACCCCCAATCCCATTATTCTCAATCTACTGTCCTGACACGAGATTTGGAGATCAGTTGGGAGAGGTATAGCAAGTAATTAACTTGCAGTAATAATAATATTATTATTTTTGAGACAAAGTCTCACTCTATTGCCCAGGCTGGAGTGCAATGGCACGATCTTGGCTCATTGCAACCTCCGCCTCCTGGGTTCAAGCAATTCTCTTGCCTCAGCCTCCTGAGTAGCCAGGATTACAGGAGCCTGCCACCACGCCCAGCTAATTTTTGTATTTTTAGTAGAGACAGGGTTTCACCATGTTGGCCAGGCTGGTCTTGAACTCCTGACCTCAGGTGATCCGCCCACCTCGGCCTCCCAAAGTGCTAGGATTACAGGTGTGCGCCACTGTGCCCAGCCTGTAATTATAATTAAAATGCCAATGTTGTCAAGGGTTTTCTGTGGGGAAAAAGTTAGAGTGGTTTCAAGGTTATCCCTAAAGCAACATCATGCTCACTTGGATTCTGGGATGACTTCTGGGATGGAGAAAGAAGTGGAGTCAGTTCCCTGAAGTTGTGTACGTCCTGGGTATACCCATGGGAGTGTGTTGTGCATGTGATATGACTGGACAAAGTTGAGAATTCCTCCCCAAAATGATGTTCTGTTTTTACTCTGGAATCAGTCCGTCTCATGAGACAGCTAGAGAGATGTTCCTGTGGAATTCCCCACAGATCAGTGTTCATCCCTGGCTGAAGGCCCCCACGCTGACCCCTGGGTTCCCCACTGAGCACCAGGCTATCTCACTGACCTATGGGATTTCCTGCAAACACTTCTTCCGTCTCCAGTGGGTCACTCACACCTTCTGAATTGACTGCCAGGATACGGAACTGGTAGGCTTTTCCCTCTTCCACCTTGTTGGTGGAGAAGTTGGTGACTTTGCCATCCACCTCGCCTATCTTAATCCAGGACTTCTTGCCAACTGCCCTCCGTTCCACTATGAACTGTGTCACAGGTCGTCCACCATTGTCCTTTGGGGCCTTCCACTTCATGTGCACACAACTACCTGAGAGCTCCAGGAACTCCACCCGACCCTGTGGAGGCTTCGGACGGTCTGGGGACAGAGAACAGCTTCAGAATGGGGCGTTGGAACAAAGGATCAGAAGAGCCTCCTCCCACTCATCAAAGGTCTGCCCAGACTAGGGTATAGCTGGATTTTGAGCTTTTTGGACCCTTTGCCCCTCCCTGTGTCCATCATCCCTCCTTCTAAGACTTGCCCAAACAGTTTGATCCTTGCCCCCGTGAGTTTCCCATCTGCCTAACAATGGGTAGACTAGAGACCTTAGGGTCCCCTGCCCTTAGCTGATCTCCCTGTCCCCTTCCAGACCAGTTCTCCCCTTCTGAGCTTTGAGAACACCAGTGCTTTCTAGTACCACCGTTTACCTTATGTTATAATTACAGTCTGTCTACCAGTTTCACACCTTTTGGATTGAGGAACTGCTGGGGATACTTCATCTCTGTGTAGCCAGCAGTGAGAACACAGAGGAGGTGCTCAGTCTTGCTGCTGAATTGAAACTCAAACTTTCCCATCCCACAGCTCGATGGAAATGCAGGTGGAGGAGGTGGTGATGGCGTGTATGTGGCATGTTGAATGTAAGTACATTCAGGCCAGCTCCTTATCTCTTTCCTTATATCCTCATGTTCAGACAAATCCCAAATCCCATTCCCAATCCCCATTCCATCTTTCCCACGTTATTTTGTCTCCAGCTGTATCTGACCTCCCACCTCACCCTGTTTCACTTTCAAACTCACTACTCTTTCCAATCAACCTCACCTCCAACCCTAAATCCACCCCTTTTTTTGTTGTTGTTGTTGCTTTTTTTGTTTGTTTGTTTTGGAGACAGAGTCTTGCTCTGTCACCCAGGCTGGAGTGTTGTGGCCTGATCCTGGCTTACTGCAACCTCTGCCTCCCAGGTTCAAGCGATTCTTGTGCCTTAACCTCCCGAGTAGCTGGAAATACAGCTGTGTGCCACTACGCTTGGCTAATTTTTGTATTTTTAGTAGAGACCGGGTTTCGCCATGTTGGCCAGGCTGGCCTCGAGCTCCTGACCTTAAGTGATCCACCTGCCTTGGACCCCCAAAGTGCTGGGATTATAGGCGTGAGCCACTGTGTCTGGCCAATTTCACCTGTCTTTCACCTCATTTCCACCTTACCTCCTATCAAGTTTTCCTCTTCAAGTCAATAACAATACTTAAGTAACATATCTGAAAGTATATTATGTCCTGTGTTCTTAGCTGTGCACTTTAAATTCACTAGAAATGGATACTAGAAAAAAAATCACCCTGTTCTAGGTAAGAAGCTGAGGCTTAGGGAGGTTCACTCGACCAAGAGCTAGCTGGGAAGTTAGAAAGCAGGCTCTGACTGCAAAGCCAGCCTTCTAGGCCCATTCCCAGCCCAAACTTCAACTCTATCTCTGGCATCCTCCTCAGCCTGCCTTCTGCCCTGAGTCTGGGCAGCAGATGCCCTCAGTTCAGCCCAGCCCAGACCAGCCCTGCCCTTACCCAGCACACTAAGGTGCAGAGTGGCTGTGGCTGAGCCGTGGTCATTCTTGAGCTTAAGCAGGACGAGGCCACTGTCTTCACGCACACAGTTGGAGATGGTGAGCAGCGCCTGGTCTTCCCCGCGCTGCAGGGACACGCGTTCCTCCTCCGTCACCTCCATGCCATCCTTGTACCATGTCACTTTGGGCAGCGGTTTTCCCCGGAAGGGGACGTTGATGTGGGCCGTGTGGCCTACCTTTACGGTGATGGGGTGTGCGGCCAGTGCCTCCAGTACTGACGGGTCGATGGTAGGAGGATCTGTGGGGCGGGGCGGCAGGGAAGGCTTGAGCATTGGCATGGAGGAGCCCATGGGGCAGGGGAGAAGCCATGAGCTTGTGGGTGGGCCAGGCATAGTTGAGCTTTGCCTGCCTTGGACAGATCCATACCTGCGATGAATACAGAGGCTTCACTCTCCGCGCCCTTGGCCCGGAATGTGTACTTGCCCTCGTGCTCAGGGCCCATACTGGGGAAGATGAGCTTGTGCACTGCACCCTGCTTCACAATCTGCACGCCTGGCAAGTCCGTGATCTGGGGGCCAGGGGTGGGCGTGAGTGTGAGCATAGGATAGGTCTACCTCCTTCACCCCCTTCCCTGGCCCCTGCTTCAGACCTCCTTGCCGTCCTTCAGCCACACACCCTCCACCTTCTCGTCGTTTAGCACTACACACAACTCAGCCGGGCTCCCAGTGGCTGCGTGCACGTCGGACATCCCGCTCTTCACTGTGGCCAGGCGCTCTGGGGAGAAAGGTGGGCAAGGTACTGGCTCAGGATGTTGGGGTGGGAGGGACTTCTGGGAAAAGGGCTGGTGGCGATGGTCATGGGACTGGTCAGGGGTGCTGCGTCAATCAAAATAATTTATGATGAGCAGGTGGCTTGCCATTGTGGTCCATAGGTCATTGGGGGATGGTCAGTGGGGGGAACTGGAGGAATAGGTGGGAGGGGGATGGGGAAAGGTCAGTGGCTTGGGAAATGGTGACCAGAAAAACTGGGAGATGGCTAATGGGGCATTGATTAGTGAAGGGTGGTCAGCAGGGACTTAGGATGCTGGGTTGAAGAGGGAAATAGATGGTGAAGATGCAGGCGGTCGCTGGAGTTGGGATGTTTAGTTGTGGTTATGCTAGACTGTGGGATACATAGGGTCATTGGGGGTTGAGGGTGGCCAGGGTCTGTGAAAAGTGGTTTATGGTTAGGTAGTAGGAGATGGTTGGGATCAAGATGTCTGGGATATCAGGGTTGCTGGGGATGGTTAGAGTCTGAAAGTGAAGGACGAAGTCAGGAAATTTGGGACAGAGTCTGGAAGATGGGGGATGATAGTGTCTAGGAGGTATAAATGTTCAGGGCATGGGAGGTCAGAGATGGTCAGAATTTAGGAGGTGAGGGTGATCAGAGTGGGGAGACACAAGTTGGTCATGGTTTGTGGGAGGGTTGGAGTTAGTGGGAGGGGGCAATTGATGTCCGCTGTAAGGGAATGCCAGGGTCAGGTGGATTGGTCAGTGGGGATTGATAGGGCAGGTGTTACCCTCTACAGTGACGATGGCAGTACTGTAGTATTCAGTAGGGTCTCCATCCTGCATGGCCACCACGGTGTACTCGCCACCATCACTGAGCTGTGCATCCTCAATGACCAGCTCTGCTCGCTTGCCCTCGTGGTTCATGCTGTACTTAGTGCCATGCATCAGCAGCTGCCCATCCTTCTTCCAGCGCAGTGTCACATCCTTGGATGTCAGTTCACACTCCAGGCATGCACGGCTCCTCTCTTTCACACGTACATTTTTGAGGTTGCTCTCAAACTTAATGGGGATGCCTGTGGATGGACAGACACTTGGGCCTGCTCCTAAACCACAACATCTTTTTTCTGCAGCTACAGAGCCATGAGCCCTGTCCCTCCTTCTGGCCCCAGAAAACACAAGAACTTGTGATGTTGAATGTGTTTGTGTGCAATATGTGACTCACAGAAGTACCTGACAGGGAGAGTGCTAGCTCTGGCCCTGTCTTGCTAGTTGACTATATAAAACTCATTTACCTGTCTTGAGTCTCAGTTTCCTCATATGTAAAATGGGGTGAGAACTTTTACAGTTCTCACTATCTCTAATGCCCCCTTGGAGCTCCAGCCATACCTGCATTGTCTCTCTAATGTCTGGACATTTATACATGCTATTAACTCTGCTGGGGATGTTCTCTACTCTCCCTCATTCTCTGAAAGTGGAACTCCTTTTAGTTCTTGGTAAAGCTTGGACATCATTCATTATATTATTTCTGACATTGCCAGGTGATGACTTTTCTTTGGTCTTCTACAGCCCTTGTGACTCCCTCCGTCACAGCAATGATGATTCCATGTGATATAGATTCCAGGTGCAGTTCAGATGTATGACATGCTCATTGGTGTACCTACATTATGTGGGAATTCCCAAAGTAGTTGTGATAGCAGAATGTAAGTAGTCAAGAGTGACACAGATGTGCTGTAATATATGACATTAGAGACATAGACTAATACTTTCTTGGTCCACGATCTCACAGCTGATAGTAAGATCCCAGTGTGTCTTGACTCTTGGAATAATAACTGATATTCTAATTTCATTTTCATACCTGCCTCCCCTACTAGACTAGGGGTTAACAGAGGGGAGATCCCTCTATCTTTCCAGTACCTCTCACAGGGCTTTGCAAAGAGGAGATGGATGGATAGATGGATGTATAAATGATGACTACCTGCATGGAGGTTGCTGTGTCACAAAGCCCACCCCTTAGGCTGTTGCCCAACGACTCACGGTCAATAGTGAGCTGGGCCTTTTGCACCAGGTTCCCCGCCTCAGCAGAGAACTCGCCGCTGTCACTGAGTCTGGCATCCTTAATCTTAAGCGTATGGGTCAGACCATCTTCGGACACTGTGATTTCATACTTGTCATCCCTCTTCAGCTCCTTCCCATTGAACTTCCACACAAAGTTGGGCTCTTTCTTGGAGAGGCGGACCTCAAACACAGCTGTCTGGCGCTCTGTCACTTTCAGAGGCTTCATCTCTCCCAGGAACTTCAGTGGCTCATCTGCAGCAAACAGCAGGAGGGGCAGTCATTGGGCTGGTCCCTCGTGAGGGGGTAGAATGGTGAAGAGGGGACTCACGTGTCACTGGCCTCCTGTAGCCCATGGCTGGGGGGAAGCACCCTTCCTTTGGTTTTGTTTTCGAGCCCTTCTCACCTGGAGTCCCCTCCTATGATGTTCACGTGGTCTTCTCCCCAGTAACGGTAACAGCAATTTTAAAAGCACTTTTGTGGTTTTAGATATGTTCCAGGCACCATTGTAGCCATATTAATTCATCCGATGATCATATAGGTAGATTCCATTATTCCCCATTTTGTAGATGGGGAAACTGAATCAAAGAGAAGTTAAGTAACTTGACCTAAATCACATAGCTCATAAGTGGCAGAAACTGGGATTTGAACTCTAGTAGTTTAGCTCCAGAGTCTGTGTTCTTTTTTTTAACTTATTATTTTTTTTGAGACAGGGTCTTGCTTCATCGCCCAGGCTAAAGTGCAGTGCAGGATCATGGCTCACTGCAGCCTCAGCCTGCCGGGTAGCTAGGACTACAGGTGTGTGCCACCATACCTGGCCAATTATTTATTCATTTTTGTAGAGACAGGGTTTCACTATATTGCCCAGGTTGGTCTTGAACTTTTGGCATCAAGCGGTTCTCCCACCTCAGCCTCCTAAAATGCTGGGATTACAGGTGTGAGCCACGACGCCTGGCCTAGAGTCTATGTACTTAATCACTATGCTGCACAGCCCCAAGGTACTTATTGTCTCATAGTCCTCTCCCTTACATCTGATGCTTCCTCCCTCTATTGACTCCCATCCCCACACAATCCTTTCTTGCATAGTCCCATAGTCCTCTTCAATATCCCCATGGACCACATCCCTGGCCATTCCTCTCTTCCAACCCGACATGTCCTCCTTGTGCCCTTGCATGCCCCCACTCATACCCAGCACTGTGAGCTCTGCACTCATCCGCTTATCGCCCACGGACAGGCTGTAGATGCCAGCATCGTTCATGTTCACGTTGCTAATAACCAGCATGTACTTGGTGCCCATCTGCTTCACATCGTACTTGCCCAGGGAGTACTGGATCCTCAGTGGCTCAGTACCCTGCCTCATGGAACAGGTAGGAAAGCTGATGAAGGGCTTTAGGAGGAGGCTTCCAGAGGTCTCTATTCCCCAATGCCAGCCTAAGCTGGAGGGTGCATGTCCAACCCTCAAGACACACAGAGGTTCCTATGATCTCTATAGCCTCATCATCTGGCTTGGTGGGATCCAAGATCCCTGCCTCCCCACAGGCCTCCTCACAGGCCCGAGCTCTTAATATGCATGAGTTCATTAGATGCTTTCCCTTAGAGGCAAAGATCTTCAGTGACCTTTAAGACTGTCTAATCAAGCCTTTCAATTTAAAGATGGGTAGACTGAGGCATAGACAGAGGAATGTGACTGTCTTACGTCACACAACAAAAGGGTGAAACAATTAACAGTAGAGCCCAATTCCAGCCTCTTTCAACCATACCAGGAGGCATCCTCTTGATGGGATGGAAGGAGAGGCTAAGGCTTATGGATAGTGAGAGAAGGGGGTAGAGAGGAAGAGATATTGCCAAGGTGGACCCTGGCTAGGCATCCCCCACCTTGATCCATATCATCTTGACATTGGGGTCTTTCAGCTCCATTATGCAGTCAAAGACCACTGTGGTGTCAACCTTGGTCTCTTTGTCTTCCAGGGGCTTCAGAATCCGGATGGCCTGAGAGATTATGATAATAAAATGACAAGTGTCAGTGGTACCCAGAGCCTGCCTAGACTGTGTCCTCAATCCTGGATAAACTCTTAAGCGTATGGGGAGAAATGACTAGGCTAATTAGATAACAACCTGCACTGCTCCACTGATCAATTTAAATATTTAGGAGGAGAGGAATATTATGGGGGATGAGCAAAAAAACAAAAAAAAAACAAAAAAAAACAAAAAAAATCATTCATAGAATAGTCACTATGTACCTGGGCCTATTATATAGATTCTCTAATTCCAATGTAGATGCTTAATGAGTTGGTTGAGTGAACCAGTGAATGACAGCAACAACACACAAACAAATGAAAGAAGGAAGTATAATTTTCATTTTGTAGATGAGGAAACTGAAGCTCAGAGAGATGCCCAAGTTCACACAGCTAATAAGGCAGTAGAACTGGGATTTGTTTGTTTGTTTGTTTTGAGACAGAGTCTTGCTCTGTCACCCAGGCTGGAGTGCAGTGGTGTGATCTTGGCTCACCACAACCTCCGCCTCCCAGGTTCAAGCGATTCTCCTGTTTCAGCCTCCCAAGTAGCTGGGATTACAGGTGTGCGCCACCACACCCAGCTAATTTTTGTGTGTGTGTATTTTTAGTAGAGACAGGGTTTCATCATGTTGGCAGGCTGGTCTCGAACTCCTGACCTCAGGTGATCCACCCACCTTGGCCTCCCAGAGTGCTGGGATTACAGGCGTGAGCCACTGCACCCAGCCTAGAACTGGGATTTGAATCTAGGTCTATCTGACTCCAAGGTCCATGCAAGTATATCAGGGAGTGGTAAAGACAGAAGTAGAAGGAAGGTGACTTGTGCTCCCTTGCTGCTTTCAGAGTAGAGAGTATGCCTCTGAGTATGTGTGTGCAGAACTGGGGAGACCTTGCTGCTGAGAAATACACAGGCACTAGCACTTTGGGTGAGGCCCTGCCCCTAGCCTGCAGGCCCCTGCTCCCTGCAGGGTACTGACCTCCACCTCTACTTTCTTCTTCATCTCTTTGAGCTTCCTGAGCAGCCCCCGAAAGTCGGTGAAACCGTACTCCATGCAGACCTTCTCAAAGTCTTTCTTGGGCACTTTGGACAAAATCTCCAGCATCTCTTTCTCATTTACCACCTTCTTCTGCTGCTTCTTGGGAGCAGGGGGTGCCCTAGGAGAAGGAGGAAGGGACTAAGCTTGTACACAATGCCTCTCCCAACCTTGAGAAACCCCTCCCTACTCCATAGATTCTTGGAACTCAGGGCCCTGTGGAGAGGCCTTTGAGAGGCTTCAGCCCGGATGAGGAGACAATATCTTGGGCAGAGGGACCTGCCAGCCTCACCGCTTCTTCAGCATCTTTTTGAAGTCCATTTTCTCTTGACCTGAGGACACACAGAGGGACAGGTTCAGACAGGGGGAGTCTGGCCCCTAAGAAGAAAGGCCAAGAGGAAGGGGCCAACTCACCTTCTGTTACCAGCAGAGATACAGTATAGATGGCATCTGCATGGTCATTGCTTGCAATACACTTGTAGTTGTCAGAGTCATCTGAGGTCAGTGGCTCCAGCTGGATCAAAGTCCGGCCATTAGAGGGGGAAGGAAAAGGAACCACAGGGAGACTTTCTGTGAGATAAGGAATGAGGCCTTTTTTTTTTTTTTTTTAAAGGGGCCAATAGGAGCTGAGTGTTGGGTATACGTGTGGAGGATTGAGCAGCCTATATGATTTGGAGGTACCAGCTAGCAGTCAGTGCGAGTATGCATGTTTGTAGCCTGATTCCATAGCAATAAAACTGTCTGCTTCTCCATCAGACTTTCCCCCTTGGCTGTGAGCTCCCAGAAGGCAGGACTTCCCCTGTGTTGTAACTCTATCTGCAGTTTCTGGCATCATCTTGCTGAGTCTTCATTTAATACAATTTACTCCTCTGTACCAGGCACTGGGCTGAGCCCCAGAAGGAGCGGTGGTGAGTAAGGCTGATTTGGTACCCGTCTGCATGGTGCTTGCGGAAGCCTGCTAGGCTGTCAGAAACCAAGACTCTCAGAAAGTGTCTGCTGAATGAATGAGCTTGTGTAAGAGGTGGCCAGTAGGGGGACCTGGGGCAGCTCCTATGTGTTGTGCGGGGCTGAGAGTCCAGTGATGATGGGTCTTTGGGAGGAGACTACTTCTGTCTGTGGGGAAAAAAGGAGGCTCTTTGCCTTTCACAACGGGAAATCGGGCCAGGATCCGAGTGATTATAGGATCAGAAGTAATTATAGGCCTAGATCTCTGTGACCCATCCCTCTCTTTCCTCGAAGGGCTTGGAGCCAGGGGTTGCAGCTGGGCAGGCCCGGCTCTCAGAAAGTGATCCGGAAGCTGATTAGACCTAAGGATGGTCTGTCCTTGGGGAGGCTGTTCTAGAGGGTTCAGCTGGAGAGTCCAGAGCCCCTGACCCTCAACCCTACTCTACGGACCAGTCCCTGCGGCACCTCTCCACCCACAATGGTCCCGCCCTCCATGGCTACGGCCACCGTCTTGGTCCCGCATTCCTTTTGGCTCACTCGCCTTGTGGACACGCCCCTTCACTTCCATTGGGCCCCGCCCCACCACGTTCTGGCTCTGCCCCTGCTCTGCTCTGCCCTGGGGGTACTTTGGGTCCTCTGCTCATTCGGGAAAACCCCAGTTCCTGACTCCGCCTCTCTTATCCTGCCGCAGTTCTCGGGCCGCCGTTAAGGCTCTCATTGGTGAGGAGACTGGCGGCACGCCCTGGGGGTCCCTGCCTCTGGCCTTCTCCGTAACTAGACTCCGGCTCGGCCCCCGCACCTTCAGCACGTGTTCCTTGTTAATGCTGTCGTAGAATATCTTGGCGGACTCCTTGATGGGGATGCCGCTCTCCCTCTTCCAGGAGATGTAGGGTTTGGGGTTCCCCTGCACCCGGGCTCGGAACACGGCTTTGTCCCCTGCGATGAGCACAGGACGCGTTTTCGCCTCTTAGCCACCAGGCTAGAGCCTCTGCCACCCTCTGCCGACTCCCCGCCTCCTCCCAGACACCTGGGCCTGGCCCCGGGCAGGGGAGGAACCCTCGGGCAGGCTCTGCCAGGGTTTAGCATTAGAGGTCGTTGGGGTGGAAGGGAGGTTGGGGACACTCGATTAGAAAGCGAAGCACTGGGGGCCTGGGGAGCCATGGGCAGCAACACACCCTCGGGCGCGGTGACCGGGTGAGGCTTCTCCACGAACTCTGGGACGCTGTCGCCCGCAGGGATGTTGGAGCTCCGGGTCACCAAGCTGAAGAACTCCACTGTGCTCGAGGACTTCCTCGTCACGACCTCCTCTGTGGAGGCAGGCGAGAGGTCAGAATGGGCTCCAGGTAGAAGCCCAGCTCGCGATGGGAGGACTGAGCTTTCTTGAGGGGACGGTGGAGCATGGGAACAAAGGGCATTTAGGGAAGTGGGACCAGGACCAGCTACGTGGGGAGAAAGCAGGGTGCGTCGATGGGCCATTGTGTTATGGCAAGTTTCAACCACTAGGGGACGCGAACTCCTTTCCCACACCTCAGTGGTCCATTACCTTTATGGGGCCACAACCCTGAGTCCTATTTTTTTTTTTTTTTTTAAAGGTGGCTTCTCTTTTGGAATTTTCTTGGTCTCTTAGGCTTCTCTCCTGGAAGTCCTGGTCCCCCAGTAGCATTAAGAGGGGCTAGGCCTGCTTCTGCCTGGGAGGTCTGTAGCTTGGCTGAGCTCTGCTCTAGATTTTCTCCCTGCCATTCTGTGGGTTCAGCATTCATTGCCTTGGCAGTAGTGATTCTTGAGTGAGGGACAGGACACATTCCCACTCCAGTGGGGCTATATATGGGAATATCCTTATCTGAAAGCACATCTTCAATGTGGAAATATAATTTTATATTTGGAAGACAAAAAACTTTTTGCAGCATAAAACTACAGAAAATCTTCTTGGCTGGTGAGTTATCAATTCATAACAATTGCTCCGAATCATGGAACACTTTCCTTGAGTCAGGAACTGTGCTAGGCACATATCAGAGGTGATTTTATTTAATCTCCACAGTATCCCACTGAAGTAGGTGCCTTTAGTATCCCACTAATCTGACAGAGGGGGAAAAGTGTGTTAAGAAGCTTTCATGGCCTGCTTTTAAATAGGAACCAGAGGTCTCAAACAGGCAGAATGCAGGGGATACCTGGCCTGCAGATGTCTTTTATGTGACCTCCACAATGTTTAAACAAAAAAGTAGCCCTACATCTGAAATAGAAAGATTTCACATAAAAATTCGGATTTCTGGATTCTCAACACTGGACTTGTATTCCCATATGGCAACAGTCAGTGGGAGGTGAATAGTGGCTGCCCCTTTAGATGGGATATACCATCTAGTTTACCCCAGTCTCTTCCCTACATTTATGTTCCCTGCCTGGGCCCTGTTGGTCAGTGGTCTTCAGCTTTGTTTGCACATTAGAATCCATGGAGAACTTTTTAAGAAATACCTGATTGAATGGTCTGGGGTGAGACTCAGGTACTGCCATATTTTTGCCCTCCTCCCACCCCCTGCTCTAAGGTGACTCTGATGTGCAGCCAGGGCAGAGAATCACTGCTATAAATCACTTGAGTTTGGAACTTCTGGTCTAGACCATATGCCTTGAGTCCCAGCTGTTCCACTTGCTCTGCCTCACTGGCCAGGAGGTGTTGGTTGGTATAGAGTATTTATCTGGCCTTGACTTCTGTGCACAGAAGACTTTGAGAGACTTTATCCATTTGAGGCTTTGAGGGAGGAGCAATGACTGTGAGAAGGGGTATCCAATGTCTCGGCCCCTGGCCATCTTTTAATCTCTTTCCACTAGAGACATGACTAAAACACTCTGTTCAGCTCTGAGACCATTTCTCAGCTTTCCCTTGGATCTGCCCTCCTCCAAGTCTGGCCCCAGTGGGCTAAAAGCCTGGAAGCTAAGGTCACCTTCTTGTTTATGTGTTCACCTTCTCTCTCCACTGGTAGCCCCAAGTCTCCTATTTCTTAAGTGGAGCAGGGTCAGCATTACTGATATGTAGATAAGGTGGCTACCCTCCTAATTTCCCCCATGCCTGAAGTTCTACCTTTGGAGACATAATCCGTTCACCTATGGCTCTGATCTCCTTCAGCAATTAAGAGCTTATCAATCATTCACACACATCCACACGATTGATCTTTTCTAAGCTGTTTTCCTGGAGATCTGATATGTGGTGTACATCCAGCTGACTGAAGCTTTAACAAAGCCCAGATTAGAAGCACACATTGGGTGGGGGTTGCTGTTGGTATTGTGGGCTCCTGAGGGGCCCATTAGTGGCACAACAGGGGCCACCCAAGGGATAGGTGTAGAGGAAGAATAGCTGCCCTTCCCGATCCATTCCCTGCCCCCATTCCACTTGCCTCCCACGATCTTGGTTGTCTGGGAGAAGGTCTGCACGTGGGTGGTGGAGCTGGAGAACTCCATGGACACGTGCTCCTGCAGCATCTGCTGGCTGTGAATGGTTGTCATGGTGACAGCAGGCGTGGGCACTCACCTGTGAGACTGGGGAGAGGATGTGGCCATGAAGGACAAGATAGGGAGTAGGAGGGAGATTCAGAGATGTTATGTGTGTATTCAGACATAAGAGGAGATGGAAGCACACAGGAGAGGGCCAGGAGAGCAGTCAAGCTCTCTTTTCTTCATTTCCTAGCTCCCTTTTCCTGGTTAGTTACCAGACCCAATAGTCCTGTCCTCTCACTGAGCAACTCCAAACTATTCCAAGGTCTCAGAGGGAGGGGTTATAGGGTTTAGACTTACCCAGCCAACCAAGTAAGGCCTGGAGGGAGTTGAGGATACCTATTGATAGCTACATGGCACTAAGGAGGCAGTGCTGGATGTTTCATCAGAAGGGAATGCAGTCAGACCTAAGAAAGAACTTCCTAAGACATACTGGAGTGGGCCTTAGAAGGAAGCTGTGGCTCTTATTCCTGGGCCCTGGGGAACCCGGATGCTAAAACAGATGACAAAACGTTGCTACAGTTCTGCTTGTGTTTGCGACATGGTAAAGGCAAAGGTTTAGTTTTTCTTACATTTTTCTTTGAACTGGTAATTCAATCACATAAAGAATAAAACAATATAAAAATCCATATGGAGAAGCTCCCACCCACTCCTGTGTCTGTCTATCTTACAACCTTCCCCATTGCAATAGGTAGCCCGTCTCTAGGCTCCTTCTAGACCTCCGTCATGCAAATAGGAAAACTCATATGCTCTTGTCATCTTCCTTTTTTTTAGGTAGCCCATTATACACACTATTCTGACCCTTTCTTTTTTCATTTAATATGTCTTGGAGATTTTTTCCATGCCAGATGATAGAGTTTCCTCATTCCTATTCAGAGTACCATGTTATCTCAATGAATGGATGTCCCTCCATGTTGTATTTAACCAGCATTGCGGTTTTTTTTTGTGCGATCTCGGCTCACTGCAACCTCCTCCTCCCAAATTCAAGCGATTCTCCGGCCTCAGCCTCCCCAGCAGCTGGGATTACAGGTGTATGCCACCATGCCCAGCTAATTTTTGTATTTTCAGTAGAGACAGAGTTTCACCTTGTTGGCCAGTCTGGTCTTGAACTCCTGACCTCAATTGATCCACCTGCCTTGGCCTCCCAAAGGGCTAGGATTACAGGTGTGAGTCACAGCGTCTGGCCAGCATTGCAGTTGTTTTTTTTTTTTTTTTTTGAGATGAAGTCTTGCTCTGTTGCCCAGGCTGGAGTGCAGTGGCGCGACCTTGGCTAACCACAACCTCCGCCTCCCGGGTTCAAGCAATTCTCCTGCCTCAGCCTCCCAAGTAGCTGGGACTACAGGCACGCACCACCATGCCTGGCTAATTTTTGTATTTTTAGTACAGATGGGGTTTCACTATGTTGACCAGGCTGGTCTCCAATTCCTGACCTCGTGATCCGCCCACCTCAGCCTCTCAAAGTGCTAGGATTACAGGTGTGAGCCGCCATGCCTGGCCCAGCATTGCAGTTTTTAAAGCCCTATTTTGTATATGAGGAATCTGATGTCTGAAAGAAATGACCCTAAGGTCACTCAGACTAGACTCCTAGCTCGTGACTCCAGTCCGGAGGTGTCCCAGAGGGCTCCAAAGCCTTCTTTAAACCAGGTAGTTAGGGGTTAAACTCTATTTCCTCCCTCCACCCCCTAATATATCTCTGCCTGGGCTGCTTCTACCTTTGGGTTCTGAGACTATTCCCCTGTCCCTATTCCTGCTCTCTACCCTGTAGTCCCCTCTGGGCTCAGAAGGTGGTCAGCTTTGTCCCCTTCCTGAGGGAGGAGGGGAGACTTACCTTCAGCACTGACCAGTCCCTCCCAAAATTCGAATGCTGCGTCCACGGCTTTGGAGGCTCAGCTAGTGCCTGGACTGTACGGTGGCCCGTCTCCTTCTTCCTTTGCCCCAACAGTGAGGCTACCAGTGTCATCTGTTCCTTAAATGTCTGGCCCCCTGGGGGTGATTCCTTACTCAGGCTCTGCAGCTGTCTCAGCTAGATGGCACACTGCTTGGTTGTGGGGGGAGGGGGGAAGAGGGAGGGCAGTGGAGAAGGGAGGTGGGAAGCAAAGCTGGATCCAGGCTGGGGGAAACACTGAAGGCCAGGCAGGAAGGAGGCTGAGGGTGGCAGTCCAGGGGTACTTTTTCTGTTCCCTTGTGGTACAGGTTTTGGCTCTTACTGCTGCTGGGGACCTCTCTGAGTGGAGGGGCTCAGGATAGTGTGTGTGCATGGGCACACACTCAGGTACATGTGCATGCATAGTCCAGCAGGGCTCAGGGAGCAAAGCAACAGGTCTGTATTTTTCAGGGACTGGGACTGGGACAGGGTGAACTGGGGAGGGCCTCTGGGATCTGCTGCTTTGCTACACAAATCCAGGGGGTGCCATTCATGTTGCACTCCTATGTGTGGTTCATACACAGCCTGAGTATCTTTACAAGGCCACCCTGGGGAAGGACAGGGAAATGTTAGCTCTCCTTCTTCCCACTTCAACAGCCCAATCTCCCTAATCTGGGTAGAAGAGTAGGAGGGCCCATCCTCTGGGGGTTGTAGGGAGGTCTCTACTCTTGAGGGTGACTGGAGAGTATGGCCACCTCTTCTCAAGGACCTCCATCTGGGCTGCTTCAGCCACCTGTTGTTTTCTTTTTTTTCTTTTGAGATGGAGTCTCTCTCTGTCACCCAGGCTGGATGCAGTGGTGCAATCTCGGCTCACTGCAACCTCCGCCTCCCAGGTTCAAGCAATTCTCCTGCCTCAGCCTCCTGAGTAGCTAGGATTACAGGCATGCACCACCATATGCCTGGCTAATATTTGTATTTTTAGTAGAGATGGGGTTTCACCATGTTGGTCAGGCTGATCTCAAACTCCTGACCTCATGATCTGCCCCCCTCAGCCTTCCAAAGTGCTGGGATTATAGGTGTGAGCCACTGTGTCCAGCCCACCCTGGACAGATTTTCTCATCATCTGTAGCACACCCCACATGCCTGGACCCTGGATCCCACCCAAGGTTCTGGCATCTTGTAAGGACTTTTCGGTCAGCACCCTTGCTCTGGACCCCTCCTTCTGCCCTGGGGTGACCCCCACCTGCCAGCAGTGGCATCATGGCTACTTTTGCTCCATCCCAGGGGGGCAGGGGACAAGAATAGAGCAGGAGTGTCCAGGATGGCTCAGGATCTCAGTCCACATGCAGATTCCCTGGGCCCCTTGGGAGAAGCTACTCTGAGCCCAGGCCTTACAAGGGAAATTACTGGGCTGCAGCTGCTGTTGGGACCTGTGGAGCCCACAAGGGATAAGTGTTTGGCCAACAGGAAGGGGCCTGGGTGTGACCTGAATGTCTACTTGCTCTAGCCTTGGCTTCTCTGGCACGTCTGTTGGAATTGGTGACCTGCCAGCCACTGTGCCTTCCTTGGAAGCCTTCCACACCTGTCCTTGAGGCTCCACACCTGGCCCAGAGCATCTGTCAGGGCCAGGGCTGAGGCTGTGAGAATCCTGCAGAATGTTCCCAGTTTGGCTTTACAAATTTGGACTCGCTCCAAACTCCCAGTCTCCACAAGGGGCTCCAGTGAGCAGAAGGGCCAAGCTCTCTGTGTGCTCATGCTGGGGAGGGGCACAAAGACCCAGGTACAGGAAGGCAGGCAGTGGAGGGGAGAGGCAAATCACACAGACCCAGGTGGTTAGTTTTGCTCAAAATGCTCCGTTTATTGCTCTATTCAATGACCACGAGCGAATTATAAAAAGACACCAAATGTCTCTGTCTGCCATGGGATAAATATTTAAAGTCAGCAATAAAAACACGTGGCTCCAAGATAACACACGTTGCCAGAGTCATGCATGCCCTCCTGGTGGGCTCTCAACACACGCATGGACATGGGAACACACGCAGAGCGACACGCAGTGAGACTTCTGGGAAGGCTTTCCCACAGTGACACGAAAAATGTCTCACACAGATCTGGGGCCGAGTCCCCACCCAAACCTTGAGCTCCCCTCCCCTCCCCAGCAGGGCCCAGATCCTCTGGGTTCTCCACGCCCCATCTGCCCCCTTCCTCGCCAGTGCCTCACAGGCTGGGCACCCTCCTGAGGGCATCTGACACCCAGAGGCCACCCTGGCTGTGATGCCCACTCCAACCTAGAGACCTCTCCCTCAGCTGGAACTCTGGTAGCCCTCCGGAGCTCCCCATGCCTAACTCCCAGTCATCTGCCTTTTGGGAGAAGTGCGGGTGAGGCCAAGGCAGGCAAGTCCGCCCAGGTTGCTTAGGGGCTGGAGCTCATCACCCCTTCCTGGCCGAGGAGACACAGTGTCCGGTACAGACAGCAGAGATGGACGGACAGACAGAACACACTGCAGCAGGACACAGAGTGTGGCACGGAAACGTTCTGGATCAGGTACTGATGGGACCATCGTTAAAAACTGGGGCCCGGGGTCTCTGTGGTGTGGATCAGGCCCTGGGGCCCCAGGCCCGGCCTGGCATGTCCCTCCCCGACCCTGCCCCCACTCCTCAATATGTACAGTAGGAAGAGCAATGCTGGAGGGTAGGGGCCAGGCCAGGCTGACAGAGAGGACAGAGGGAGCTGACTGAAGGGGAGGAAGCGGGGAGCAGGCCCAGGACCCAAGGCGGGGCCCTGGGTGAGGGCCGAGACTCAGGCTGGGCAGTGCCCAGAGAACCTTGCAGGAGAAGCGCAGTCATTCTGGGGACTGGTGGGACAGCTGCTTTTCGTAGAGGCTCATGACGTGGTGCACAAACTGGTACTGCTCGCATGTCTGGATCATGCCGCCCCTGCCCGGCAGAGATGCACAGTGGGGGCAGGGTCATGGAAGGATGGGCTGTGGGAGGGTGCCTCAAAAGCCATGGAGTAGCCATCACTTGCCAGGCCTTGTCCTTGTGCATCACGGAGAGACCAACCCTTGCCAACCATTACCCTCTGCCCCTTCCTATCAGGGACACAGATGACATGTCCTACCGCTTTCAGCCTCTCAGCCTCTGTCCTTTTGTCCAGCAGCTCTGCTTTTCTTCCCTCTTCATCCGGCCCCCCACCATCTGGATCCTGCCTCTCTACCCAGCTGTTCTCGCTACTCCTTGTTTGCCCATCAGTCCATGCCAGTGTTTTCCATCTGCCCCTCGCCCCCCAATGCACATGTGGGTCTCTCCCTCTACCCCCTCGAAGCTCTAGCTCCCCTGTGTGCCCAGCCCCCACCCGTGGGCTGACCTGTCCTGACGGAGCTGGCACGTGGTCTTCAGGATGTCCACCACACCCTCCTGCCGCAGCTGCTGGCAGCAGATGCTGGTGGCAATGAAGCAGCCGGTCCTCCCAATCCCTGCACTGAGGGCCGAGGGGACCGGTGGGGTGAGGGGCAGGGCAGCCCAGCGGGTGGGGGGCTGCCCCGCTCCAGTGGCTGGCTGGGAGGACCCACCTGCAGTGGACGATGATGGGGGCACAGTGGGGCCCCTCCTGCTGGGTTGCCTCCTCCACCTCCCGCACCAGGTGCAGGAGTGGGGGGGCCCGGTCTGGGGTCTTCTGGTCGGGCCAGGATGTGAACCAGTAATGCTTCAGGCCTCGCTCCTCAGTCCCACTCTGTCGAGGAGACAGAGGCCCACCCCGGGTATGTGTGAACTCCTTCAGCTCACAAACCAGCCCAGAGATAGAGATGGGATGGGAGGAAGAAGAACACAGGAAGCACACAGAGAGTGGAACCCCTTAACCCTTCCATCTAGGCCATATTGCCCAGTGGCACCAGAGACCCAAAGCCAGCTCGGTTTTGGGGGTTGGTCAGTGGTGTTGGCGTGGATCTTGTCTTTGGTCCTGCCCCAACGACTTCAGGATCGTCTAAGAGGGGCCAAGAACCCCTTCTCCAATTTATTACTGTCTCCGGGGCTCCTTATCTTAACAAATGGTCCCCCAGTCATCCCTTTGTCACATAACCCAGCCCCAGGACTACTCTTCTCCTCTTGCTGTGCCTTGCCTGCGTGACTCGCCTCTATCTTAGTGCTGCAATTGGTGCTGTAAGTTTTACCACCTCTTCACACTCCCCGCTTCACTGCCACCTTGACCTTTATCATTGCTTGAGTGTGGGAGATTTCTGCCTCATTCCCAACTGTCTCAGATCCACAGAGTCAAAATAGTCTGTGTACAACACACTTCTGGACATGCTGCTCTCCTGCTGCAAACACATGGCTTTGGACTGAATGTGTGTGTCCCCCTAAGTTCACATGTTGTAACCAAACCCCAATATGGTGGTATTTGAAGGGAAGGCCTCTGAGGTGATTAAGTCATGAGAACGGAGCCCTCACAAATGGGATCAGTGCTCTTACAAAAGGGGCCTCAATGATCTTGCACTCCTTCTGCCATGTGAGGACATGACCCTGGAAGTGGGTCCTCACCAGGGTCATGGTGCCTTGATCTTGGACTTCCCAGCCTCCAGAACTGTGAAAAATAAACCTGTTGCTTACAAGCTCCCTGGTCTATGGTATTTTGTTATAGCAGCCTGAGCAGACCACAACATCCTTCAATGTCTCTCACTGCTCTCAGAATAAGACCTACTCTTCTCAGTCCTTCGCCTGGCTAGGAAGACAACTGCTACAGGGCCTGCCCTTCCAGATACACCTCCTGCTCCTGTGTACTTGTACTCAATGCTCCCACACTCCGAAAGGTTTGTAGGTAAAATCTCAGCAGCACATGCAAACACATGTGCACACACACATGCACACAAGTGTTCCATCTTCCATGTCCTTCGTTTTATTTTTTTCTCACTGGGAATGCTCTCCTGACTTGTTTGCCCCTGGTCAACTCTTACTTATCCTTCAAGACCCCATTCGGCACCACCACTTGCAGGAGGCCCTCCCTGAGCACATTAGCTGGCAGAGTGTCCTTCTTTTATACATATATATACACACACACACACACCCCTATATATATATATATTTATATTTTATATATATTATGTATTTTATATATTTATATTTTATATATATTATATATAGGTATATATAGGATGCGTATATCATATATACATATGATATAGATCCTATATTCATCCAATTTAACATATGATATACATATCCTATATTCTATATACCTATCTCTAGCTCAGTACTGACCATCTTATACATGCTTCTCGAGGAAAGAGTCCAAGCTTTGAGAAGCTCTGTGTTCACAGTACCCAACCCAGAACCAAGCTCAGGCCAGGTATTTGTAATGTCTTATGGACAAAAGTAAATTCCCTCAAACTCCAAGAAGACCCGGTTTGTCCCTCATCATCTCCATGGCATTGAGAAGGTGAGCAGCCCTGCCTCATCTCAGCCTGTCTTTCTGTGGAATTTCTACTCAGGAAGCCATTTGCTCAGGTCCTGGGTTACCTGGCTGTGACAGCAACCACTACCTCTGTTCTTGACTTCCTGGCCCTTCATGCCCTCCAACAAGACCTGGATCTTAGAGCTGCTTGGAGAGGGGGCACTGCTCTTGGGGGCTGAGATGCTTCGACACCCTACCTAGCCCCTATCCAGTGGGAGAGGGAGCAGCTCAGAGGGCCAAGTCTCCGGTCTTGTGCTCAGTAACCCCTGTGGCTGTCAGCATCAGTGAACCTCCTTGGCTCCTCCTGGATAGGGCATCAGCTTCCTGGTGCCTGGCTCGCCTCTTCCAGCCTTCCCTAAACATGGGTCTTATTTCTCACAAGCAGAATCCACTAATCCCGATTTCAAAGGAACAGTCTCCTCTATGATGCTGATCCTGGAAGAAGCACAACTTCAGGGTGGGAGGATACCTTCCCCCACTCTTCTGGGCTGTTTTGTATTGCTCATATTTTGTGTGTCTTCCTTTTTCTTGCTGTTTTCTGCAACCACAGCCTCCCTATACCACCCCAAAGCAGCAAAGAGTGCCTGCCCTCTTGTGGACAGATTGGGCACTACAGGCCAGAAGCCCAGCATCCCAGGTGAAGAGATGTTTCTAGGGAGGATCTCAAAGTCATGATGAACCCTCAATTATAAAGACAGTGCTGGAGGCTGCTGAAGTCCCCTCATCCGGACAGTCCTGGCCTTGGGTACATTTGAAGCATAGCTAGAAGGCATTATGAATGACAGAGTAGAAAGAGAGAGGAGCCCAACAGCACGAAATACAACTGAGGACTGGGAAATGCAAGGGGTTTGATTCTACCTCTGGCCCCCAAGTCCTTCACCTCTCACTCATCCATAGTTATCAGAAAATCTGGGAGTGACACTGGCTTTTAGGTCAGTTACAGTGGACTTTGGGGACCTGTTCTCTGTGGAGTCCCCAGTTAAGCCCCTACACTCATCCTCAGCTTCGCCCAGCCCTGCCCCAGGCCTCACCTTGAGGGAGATGAGTCGCAGCCGGTAATCCTCCGTGTGAATGACTTTCTGCACAGTGATCTCAACATCGTCGTACACCACCTGCTCCTCTGGCCAATACTCGGTGCATTTCTGCAGGGGCCCAGATCAGGCTGCCATACAATCCTGTTCCCTTCCCACACTCTCCCCAACACTCTCCCAGGCCAGCGGAGAGATACACAAGGGCAACAGGGTTGCTGCTACAGAGTGTTGGGTTCAAATCTCAGCTGCAAACTCTATAAGCTACTTCCCCTTCCTGAGCCTCCGTTTCTTCCTCTGGAAAACAGAAGTGCTACCATCTGAAGGACTTTCATGGAGATTCAGTTAAATGGGCCAGGAGTACAGGAGTAGCCAGCATCTGTCCCGGCAGGCTGGGAGGCAGCAGAGTGCTGTGTTTGAGGTCACAGGCATCGGAAGTGGAAAGACCACCTCCAGGCATGCCTCTATGTGTGAGGCCGGGGCAAACGACTTAACCTCACCAAGCCTCGCATCTCCTCATCTTGGCAGCAGGGTGAACACCGCCAACCTTGTGAGATTGTCATAAAGATTAATCTGAGAACAAGACACTTAGTGTAGGGCACAATGTAGCAGGCACTCGGAATGGGGACGGGGGTCCCTACCTCATTCATCTCCTCGATGTTGGTGATCATGACAATGATGGGTGTGTGCTCCTGCCACACCATGCGCCAGAAGTCGGCGACCGTGCTGACGATGGGTCCCTGAGTGGCGATGTACACCTTCTCCTCCCCACCGTAGCCCTGCGGCCAGCCAAGTCCAGGCTGTCAGGGTCAGAGGCAGTGCTCCCAGGACCCCATCCCCACACTCAGGCTCTTCCCAGAAGCTGGCAGGAGTCAGACTGGTGTAGGGACAAGGCTGGAGGATGGATCCCATCGACTCAAGCCTCCCCTTCAGCAAGAGGCTGTCAGGGTGGGAATACGTACCCGGATGTAGTTGGCATTGATGTAGGAACTCAGGGGGTCGTCAGGGTCTGGTGAGGTCAGACACACTCTGCTGTGAGGGTCTGGGGTGGTAGGAGACAAGTAAAGCTGGAAGCTGGGCCCTCTGGGGCAGGGCCCACCTTCTCTGGCCTATTCCAAGATACTCATATTTCTTCTGTGACCTTAGCAGTTCTTCCTTTCCTTGCCCAGCAGCAAAACATTCACCCATTCATGGTTCATTTTGCAGGCGAGGACTCAGGATGAGGAGGAGGGTGGAGACAGAGAGGTGTCCCCGGGTCTCCACCTCTGTCTCTATCCTTAGCCTGTGCCCCTTAAGTTGCCCTATACTCACTGCGTCTTAGCTTCTGGAGAGGAGACAGCTAAGTCAACAATAGAATTACCTAGGGAAATTCCTGTACAGATCTTGGACAGCAAGAGACAGCTAGCTTGAGTACACACTGTCATTGACTTGCTGTGTAGGCTTGTAAAACACATAGCCTTTCTAAGCCCCAGTTTTCCTATCTGTCAGATGGAGGCAAAGATGTCTACTTCCTTGGGCTGCTGGGAAGACGAATGAGAAAAGAGAAGTGAAAGTTCTGTATAAACGGTAAAGTGCTTTATAAGTATAAAGGGCTGTTCAGATGTGGGAATAGAAAGTTGAGGGAGGCTATTAAGATGAAAACGATAGTCTCCCCTATCTGAAATAAGACTGGAGGGTCTTAGCCTCATGTGCACATATGCAAAAAGGGTTTTTTTTCCTTTCAATTTATTCACATGTCAAATCCCATAGTAAAAGGGGCTCTCTCTGTCACTCAGGCTGGAGTGCAGTGGCACGATCATGGCTCGCTGCCGCCTCTAACTCCTGGGCCCAAGTGATCCTTCTGCTTCAACCTCCTGAGTAAGCAGGACTACAGCCATGTGCCACTGCACCTGGCTAAATTATTATTTTTTTTTTTGGGTAGAGATGAGGTCTTGCTGTGTTGACTAGGCTGGTCTCCCATTCCTGGCTCAAGTGATCCTCCTACCTCGGCCTCTCAATGTGCTGGGGTTATAGGCATGAGCCACTGTGCCCAGCCCCCACCCTGCTCTTCTTCCTGAAGTAGATTTTGTTTTGTTCCAGCTAGAGCCTCCGTGCATTGACTATTCAGTCAGCCTGCAGAGGCCGAGACTGAGGTTGTATGGGCTAAGGGGGAAGCTGGCTGGAGGCCCAGAGTCCTGGGTTCTGGTTTAGTTTTGTCATCAGCCCACTTGTCCAGGACTCAGTTTACTTCCTGTAATAGGGAGGACTGGACTAAAGACTTCCAGTGTGCACATTAGGAGGCTCTCACAGGCAGTAGAGGGGAGTCATTAAGAGTCTACACCGCTGAGTCAGAGAGGCTAGGTTCAAATCCTGATTCTGACTTACTAGCAGAGTCAACATGGACAATTTACTTCATCTCCCTGTGCCTTATCTGTAACCTGGGGATGGTCATTCCACAGTGACCTTGCTTGTCTTGTAAAGAAGTTAACTTTAACAACTAGAGTCCTTATAGCTGTAACTAGGACCAACACAAAGTATCAGCTGCTGTTATTACTGTCATTATTACAAGTTCCACAGGTTAAAGGATAAAAAGAAGGATCCTAAACCCGGTATGAGAAATTGGGGAGGTAAAGGGCACAAGCTTTGCCTCTTTAGCCCAACCCCACTGTCTAAGTTTTTGGCAGGTGATTTGGAGGCAGTTCTTGTGAAGAGGGGGTGTAGAGGGTGGCAGGGATGGAGAGGAGCGAGGGTAAGCGGGAGGGGGCTTTTGGGGGACCTGCAGCAGAGGAGGGCAGGAAGCTCTGTGTGGGCCATCTCCCATCTCCCTGTCTGCAGGCAATGCCGTTCTGTCAGATTCACATGCACAGCACAGGGTAGGGAGTGGTGAGAGGTGAGGCTGGAGAGGAACTAGGTGACAAACGGTCTTATAAACCAGGCTTAGAAAGCTGGATTTAGGCTGGGCATAGTGGCTCATGCCTGTAAGCCCAGCACTTTGGGAGGCTGAGGTGGGCGGATCACTTGAGGTCAGGAGTTCAAATCCAGCCTGGCCAAACATGGTCAAACCCTGTTTCTACTAAAAATACAAAAATTAGCCGGAAATTGCTTGAACCCAGGAGGCAGAGGTTGCAGTGAGCCGAGACTGTGCCACTGCACTCCAGCCTGGGCAACAGAGTGAGACTCTGTCTTAAAAAAAAAACAAAAAGAAAGATGGACTTAAACCTGAGGATTAAAAGGGTGACAATAATGATGGAATTAATTAGATTTCTGTTTTGCATCATTTTGGTGGCAATGGTAGAAGATGGAGAGGAGAGTGTGGGAGCTGGGAGCCAGAAGACCAGTTAGATGTTTACTGCAGGCCGGGCGCGGTGGCTCAAGCCTGTAATCCCAGCACTTTGGGAGGCCGAGGCGGGCGGATCACGAGGTCAGGAGATCGAGACCATCCTGGCTAACATGGTGAAACCCCGTCTCTACTAAAAATACAAAAAACTAGCCGGGCGTGGTGGCGGGCGCCTGTAGTCCCAGCTACTCGGAGGCTGAGGCAGGAGAATGGCCTGAACCTGGGAGGCGGAGCTTGCAGTGAGCCGAGATCGTGCCACTGCACTCCAGCCTGGGTGACACAGCGCGAGACTCCGTCTCAAAAAAAAAAAAAAAAAAAAAAAAAAGATGTTTACTGCAATGATCCAAGTAAGAAGTGTCAAGGATCACAGGGCTGTCCAGCCTGGCACGGCTCCAGGGGGCACTTATGTCAATCAATGTAATCTATGTAAATGGTGTCCCCTGGAATTGGGCAACATGAAAGCCCTAACCTCAAAAGCATCATTTGGCAGTGAGGCTGAAGAAGAGGATGTAGATCTGAGAGACATTATTCATTCATTCAAATAGGTGCAGAGCCCAGCATGGTGGCTCATGCCTATAATCCCAGCACTTTGGGAGGCCAAAGCAGGTGAAGGTAGCCTTGAGGCCAGAAGTTCGAGACCAGCCTGGTCAACAGAGCAAGACCTCCATCTCTACAAAAATTAAAACAACCCAAATAGGTGCAGAATGTCTACCATGTGCCAGGCAGCACTGTTTTGATGCTTTGGACACAGTGGAGAAGGGGAGAGAAATTGCTCACAGCATCTTGTTCTCAACGCTGCCTGTGGGTTACTGGTCACTCTGCCTGTAACTGTGCATGGACCTCTCTCCCTCACTAGGCTGGAAGCTCCTTGTGCACAGAGTCTGTGTCCTATTTACAACTAAATCCTCAGTTCCTGGGGCAGGAGCTGAGGAAACGTGTGCCCAGTGAATGAGAGAACAAACCTCAGCGTGTCCTGGATCTGAGAGGCGGCGCTGCTCAGCCTCACCTGCTCTCTGCCTCCCAACCCAGTCTCTGCAGGCACAGGGTCCATTCTTGCTGGACACAGACAAAATTCTTTATTGGGCTCAGGGCATGGCTGGAGGCAGCTCGAGCCTCTCGGAATGCAGTGAGGACTGCATGGAATCCTGGTCTGCTCCCACCTTCCCCCAGTGGCCATTCTGAGTGGCCAGCAAAGTATAAGGTTCTAGGATACTCAAGTCCCTCCCTCCAGGTAGGGCTGGGATGGGGGAGGGCAAGATGAGGGAAGAGGTGAGCATCCCTGAATAACGCATCCTGGCCTTAAATGGCGCTTTGTTTAACCGGAACTACCTAGAGACTGTGTAACCATAGCAACTACAAGTCGATATTTTAAAAGTTAAAAATAAGTCATGACATCTTACATGTTGTTGGAGATGCTGATGGCAAAGCTGCTTTTTAAAAGCCTTGCTACTCTACAAACTGAATTGGAGCAGGTTTATGCGGATTCACTTTCAATAAGGGCCTGGGGTCAGAATTTGGCAAGGGTGGCAGGCTCATCGAAGCTTGAAAAAAGTTATCTGAAAATGACACCCCAGGGCTGACAGAGGAGCATCAGGTCACCTGGTCTAACTAACCCCAAAGGAGGAAAACTCCTTTCAGACCTTCTAGGGGACTGCTCATGCCGCCTCACTTGAATACACTAAGTGACAGGGAGCTCACTCCCTGACAGAGACACTCATTCGCCTGTGGCAGTGGATGTCCCTGTTAGAGGGCTTACAATCCGACCACACTCCACGCCGTGTAGACAGAGAGCCTGACAGCCTGACTCTGGGATCACAGAGGCCCGGGTCTGAAATTCAGCTCTGCACTTCCTAGCTGTGGGACTGTGGGTGAGCCACTTAACTTCTCTAAGCCTTAACTTCCTTTCCTTAAAATCTGCCCACTCTGAAAAGATAGAGAATATGAAAGGTGACCTTTCGGCTACCACACTGTGGCTAGGAGCTGCTGTCATTACCACCCTTTCTCTCTGGGTTTCTAGAGGGCTCAGCACAACACGTGGCCAGGCAGGGCAAAGGACGAGAGTGCTGTGTGAGGAAATGAACTCGCCTCTGGCCTCACCAGGGTGGCGCTTCCCTTCAGCCAGCACACCCCAACCCTCTGTCCCACCTCTTCTAGCGATGAGTGTCCCCTCACCCCTGGAGGCCCGGCTTGGGGCTTACGCTCCTCCTCAGGGTGAGGGGGTCCCCAGGTGAAGCTGAGCCTGCCCCCATCCCTCTGGGGCAGCAAGTACTCACTGGGAAGTATGGTTTTGTACCGGTTCTTCCGCACCAGCCCAGGGATGTCGTACTCTTTGGGATCCACGAAGTTCATGGGGATTTCCTGTGGAAGGAGAACACGGGGTGTGAGCAGCTATGGGCCCTCACAGATGTTTGAATCCAGGGGCTGCTGTGCCCCCACCTCCTAGCCCAGGGGCAGGCTTGAGTGCACACATTCATTCAACAAACATTTACTATTAAGAGAGTTAGTGCTCACGAAGCATTCAGAACAGTGCCTGGCACATGCCGAGCGCGTAATAAATATTATAATGACTGTTGTTTTTGGAGAGCCAGCCTGGTATATGTAGTCAATAAATAGCTGATGAATGAAGAAAAAGACAAAAAGTGACCTGGCCAATCGCTGCCTTCCTCCATGCTCCCTGGGTAGCATTCCTCCCCTGGGCATCCCTATCTCGGGGACCTGGGTTCGCGCTGCTAGCTCTGTGGTAACACCCACTCCATCCTCATCTCATGTCTCGCCTCCTCTGAGAAGCCTTCCCTGATTCTCCAGCAGGAGAGAAGCCTCTTTCTGAGATCCCAGGAGTATTTGCAGGTCCCAACCACTGTCTGTGTCCAGAGCTCTGAGTCTGAACTTCTCTCCTGGCATGTGAGGGCTTCTCGAATCTGGCCTCTCTTTACTTCCAGTTAGGCCTGTTTCTCCCCTGTTGTTAATCTGCTGTTCTCAGTCCTGCCTCTGGGTCTGAGCTTGTGATGTTCTGCCTCCTGAGGGCACTGGTCTCCCTTGACCCTCATCTCTCCAAGTTGTTCCCACCCTTTAAAGTTCACCTCTGCCTGGGTGTGGCGGCTCATGCCTGTAATCTCAGCACTTTGGGAGGCCGAGGCAGGCGGATCACGAAGTCAGGAGTTTGAGACCAGCCTAGCCAACATGTTGAAACCCCATCTCTAATAAAAATACAAAAATTAGCCAGGCATGGTGGCAGGCCCCTATAATCCCAGCTACTAGGGAGGCTGAGGCAGGAGAATCGCTTGGAACTAGAAGGCGGAGGTCGTAGTGAGACAAGATCGCGCCACTGCACTCCAGCCTGGGCAACAAGAGTGAAACTCTGTCTCAAGGAAAAAAAAAAAAAAAAAAAAAAAACCCGAAAAAAAACCCTTCACCTCTGAGTGTGTCTCTTCCTGACATCCTCTGGCATGACTCTCCATGCCTCTTGCCTCTGCATTTCCTTCCAGTCTGCCCACCAGCTTAGTCCCTGACTGCACCCAGCTTCACACTGATTCATTGTTTTTGGACACACTAAGTATGGGCTTTGTAAAATGAGGATCATAACGCTTTCCAGAGTTGTGATGATCAAAAGAAAAATACAACATGAGAAAAACTGCCCCGGGAGTGGGTGCTCAGGTCGCGCTCCTTCCTCGACAATGACCCACCGAACAGGAAATGAGCTAGAGGAAGTGATTCTTTCTCGAAGGGGAGATGACAGCCGTGGGAGCTCAGAGCAGGAGCTGAGGCTGGGGTGGTCGAGGAAGGCTTTCTAGAGGCATCTGGAGTGGGTGATGATGTGAGCAAAGGCACGGCAGGAGAAAGGCACAGGCGGAGCTGGCCCAGTTTGAAGCGGACCATCCCTGCAGGGGTGGGGCATGGGGCATAAGGCTGGAAAAGGAGGCTGGGGCCACACCAGGTGAGGTGTGCTGATGGTGTATGCAGGTGGTACCAAGTTCTGGAGAACTTGGAGCAGCAGATCAGATGGTGATGGAGGTCTTCTCACAGGGGAGAGCTACCCAGTCCAGACAGGCCCAGGGTGGAGGCCAAAGGAAGGGAGGAGACGCCTGCTTCCGTACCCCTCTGGCTTCTACCAGGAGGAACTCGCCCCCGATATTCTCGGCCTCTCGCCTCTTCCTGCTCACAGAAGTGAGGAGTTACCTGTTCGGTGAATTTGGTCGAGGAATGGAGCTTTTGAGTCTCAGCCCCTTCCTTCCTCCTCCTCTCAGGGCCCTCCTGCCAGGAAAGAATTATAGGGGTGCCCCCATGGGGCAAGGTCCGAGATATGCCGGCACCCCTGTGGAGGGTGGAAAGTGCATCTAATTCTGGGTCTCGGTATCGGGAGGCTCACTCTTGCTATACCCTGCTAAGCCTCATTTCCAACCTGTATTTTATTTTATTTTATTTTATTTTATTTTTTTTTTTTTTTGAGACGGAGTCTCGCTGTGTCACCCAGGCTGGAGTGCAGTGGCACGATCTCGGCTCACTGCAAGCTCCGCCTCCCGGGTTTACGCCATTCTCCTGCCTCAGCCTTCTAGTAGCTGGGACTACAGGCGCCCGCCACCACGCCCGGCTAGTTTTTTTTTTTTTTTATTTTTAGTAGAGACGGGGTTTCACCATGTTAGCCAGGATGGTCTCGATCTCCTGACCTCGTGATCCACCCGCCTCGGCCTCCCAAAGTGCTGGGATTACAGGGTTGAGCCACCGCGCCCGGCCCCAACCTGTATTTTATTGACGACAAAGGTGATACTGTGATCTCCTATGCCTTAGCTCTTAATGGCTGAGCACTCAGGCAGGTAGACAGGGGTGCCATTTATTCGAGCCCCTCAAAGTCCAATAGGAGGCAGCTGCAGAAGCCAGGGTGGAGGTGATTAGGACCTAAGCTAGGGCCCCAGGGGTGATAAGGAGGGGAGGCGACTAGAGAGATTTCAAAGGCAGAAGAACAATGCTTGGCAGGAGGAAGGTGGAAAAACAGAAGAGTTAGAAGCGAAGGTTCTCTGTGGCTTTCAAAGCACAGCACTGGGCAATAAAGACTTCGCCTTGTCACTGTACCTCCATCACCTGGCTGGGTGCTCTGCACATGTTCCTAGTCTCTTTAACCTTTGAACAATCCTATTATTTTCATCCCCATTTTCCAGATGAGGAAACTGAAGCTCAGAGGGAAAGCAGCTTGCCCAAGACGGTGGGAGAGCTGATGATAAAGTGGTACTAATCTACGGCAGATGCCGAGTTCCAGGGACCACGCTCCACCACCTGGGTAGGTGGATGGTTGACATGGGTCTGCACACAGTGGGGCAGCCGGCTCAAGGGAACTCACAAAGAATTCCGCCTGCAGCAGGAAAGGGTCCAGGGCCTTTTCATGAAGCTCTTCTGCTTGGAGGACACGGGAGGCGCTGAGCAGGTACTCGCGGGCGGACTCCTCACGTGGGGACATGAGGTAGCCAAAGCCCTCCTCGTTGCAGCCCGGAGTGCACATGTCCAGGGTCAGCGAGACATTGGAGCCCCTCCTGGAAAGACCAGGAAAGGGAGTGTGAGTCTCAGAGGCACAGGGGCAGGCATGAGCTGGGGTCTTCAGGGCTGGGAAAACGAGGGAGGGAGAGATCAGCTGGGAACAGGGTGGGATCAAGGAAGAGGAGTGGGAGTGTGACAAAACCCCCTGTCAAAGCAGCATGAATCTCAGCCCCGAGGCATCGGCCTGACTCCCTATCTCCTACCTCCTGCAGTGGAGATGTTAACTTAGTGGGGGTTTGGAGCTCCTGTTCTAAAAGTTCCATCCAAAGCTAACCCAACATGGCCTTACCCTGGACTCTCCTCCATCACCGCTGGAGGCAGTTCTGCCCTTGGTCCCCAGGAAGCTCAGAGAGGGGACACCTGCCTGAAGCACAGAAGCAGGGCTTGGGCCCGAGAGGATGGCTCCAGACCCTCCCCACTGCAGGCCTGGGCCCAGCAGTCCTGGGATGAGGCTGCTGGTGAGTCAAGGACAGATTGTCCAGGAGAGGCCAGGACCCTCAGCTGTCAGGAAGGAGGGAGTCCCAGGAGCAAGGTGGCCGCAAGGATGTCTACAATGGGCAAACTCTACTACACTCAGTGTCTCAGACCACAGGACAGGATGGGACCTCATTACACAGAAGGGGAAACTGAGTCCCCATGAAGGGCCAAGAGTCGTCCAGGCTTTCCCAGTAAGGGGGTGGCAGAGCTGAAACAAAAAGCTAGGTTTCCTGACTCCACACTCAGTGTTCGTTCCATGACATTACATGGGTAACTCAAATGTGGCGCGATCTGGCTTATCCACCTAGACTCTGAAAAGACGGTGTCTACACTTCTCAGAGTGTGCTCTGTGGAACACTATGAGCCACCCTATAAAAACAGGGTTCTAACTGGGTACTCAGGGACATAAAGACGGCAATAATAGAAACTGGGGACTACTAGAGGAGGGAGGGAGAGAGGCGGGCAAGGGTTGGAAAACTAACTGCTGGGTACTATGCTCAGTACTTGGGTGATGGGAGCATTTGTACCCCAAACCTCGGCATCATGCAATATGCTCAGGTAACAACACTGCACGTGTACCCCCTCAATCCAAAATAAAAGTAAAGAAAAAATAGAGTTCTGTGGTCAAGTGACTTTGGGAAATGCCACATACTGCCCCCTTGCTGATTTCCAAGGAACACAACATGTTAAAGGCTCTGACAAGTCCTGCAGCAAAGAAAACCACCCAAACTTACTTGAGCATGGGAGAGTGTGTGTGAACATGTGTACACCTATGTGTGCGTGTGCAGTAACAGTATTTCTCAGCATTCATTTTGGGGCGCTTTGATCTCTATGAATGACCTGGAGAGCACGTGTCTACACTGGCTAAGCTATGAGGCCAGCTCTGCCCTGGGCACCGGGAGTCAGAGTCAGGCATCCACTCTTCTGATCAGGAGCTAAGAGCTCGAGGGCCCGTGGAGCCCACCCCTCCTCCACCCCTCCCACCTCTCCTGCAGACCCATGGACTTGACGGTGAGCGAGGCGGGGTCGGCCTCAGGCTTGATGTCCATCACACAATCAAACACAGGAGTCTCGGGCACCGGGTCCAGGTCCAGGAAGTCATCCTCAACTTTCTCCTCCATCCACTCAGAGTAGGTGAAGGAGGGCTGGCGGCTCACTGACTGGCGCCTGTCCTCAGGGGGCAGTGGGGTGGGTGGCTCTGGGGGTGTCCTCAGGAGGTGCCACACCTGGTTGGGGTATACAGCATCACGGATCTGGGACCATGCTGGCTGCCCGCCGTGTTCCTGGAGCGCAAATGGGATTGACACCCCTGCACTCCCTCAGTGTGTCTCGAGCAGCCCTGCTCTCCTGGGAGTTGTCCACAAGGCACTGCCCCGGCCTCAATGGGAGGCTCCATGCCCACTCTCCCTCCGCACCCCTCCCTCTCCCAGCTCTGTTTCTTGGTTCAGGCCTTCTCAGTGGGGCTTCAGAGTTCCTACACCAGCCTTCTCCCCGTCTCACCCCTTTTCCTTAGCCCAGATCACTGCAAACCAATTTTCAGAAAGGAGGAGGTTCTTGCCCCAGGCTGGCACACTTGTGCAAACAGATAGGCATCCCTCCTTGCCCCACCCAGAACGTCCAGCCTGTAGGTCAGATGGGAGCTGGTAGAAATCCGGGCCTCAAGGTCAGAGGAGGACAGCCTTGAGGCTGGGTTCAGGAGGCACCTTACCAGCGTGGTAACGAGGACCAGGCCCATGGACAGAGAGACCAGCAGCAGACTGGGGACTCCCCAGGTCCCGGAGTCAAGCCAGGCCTGGGGAACATCAGATAAACAGGTCAGGGTGGTGGTGGGGGCAGAGTTCTCAGCTCTTGCAATGATGACAAAACCAAGACTCTGAAAATCGCGCCCCAGGTCTGGGGTGGGGAGCAGGCAGAAGAACTTCAGGGGCTTGGAAGTATCTCCCGAACTCAGAGAAGGCCCATCCGGAGGTTGGGGATGGTGGGACTAGAGGCCCCCAACAGATCCCTGCTACCCCAGGACTCCCCAAAGCTTACTCACCGTGGGTCCCAGCTGTTTCAGGAGCGTCAGCAAAGAGGAGACGAGGTTTGTGGCGTTCTGTGCCCAGACGTGGCCATAGCCGCTGAACCAGAGCACCCCGCAGGCAAGCTGGGGCACAGGGGAGCAGGCTAAGTATGGAGCCAGCCCCCTTCCCCCATGTTCCCCCAGCAGAGCTCACCTGCAGCCTCAACCTGGCCCTGCATGGAGGCTCCTGAACCTCTAAGGTCCAGCCTGGGCAGCTGAGAGCAGGGCCCTGCTGCTGTGTGCCCAGGGGAGGCCTCAGGACTCTCCTTGGAGAAAAGCTGACTGAAGGGAACCAAGAGAAAGCCCTTTCCAGAGAGGACCTCACAAATATGTACATCAAAAGGGAAGTCTCCCAGAAAAGCCTCCACAGACAGGAGTTCTCAGGAGAACCCTGCAGGGCTGGGAGGTCAGGGGTCGGGGAGGCCCCGTGTTCCGGATTCTTAGGTTAGGGAGGCAGGGTGTGAGGTCTCAGCTGCTGATGCGGTAGCTCAGAATTCCAGCCTTCCCCTCATCCCATCCTTGAGGGCTTGGAGCTCCTGAGGAACACCAGGGAGGCCGCTCATCCTCCTGCCTTCCAGGGGGCCATCTGGGGAGGAAGTGGGAGGCTGGCCCTCCGCCCACCTCTCTCCAGGCCCTGGTGAGGCCTGTGCCGTCCTTACCAGGAACTGTGAGGCAGCAAACAGGCACAGGCTGCTCCTGACAGCGAGGGAGTGGCTCCCGGCACCTCGAGGCGGTGGCTTCTGAGCTGGATCTGAGGGCGGCGAGGGAGGAGGGGGTGGCGGCATCTCTCTCTGTGAGTCCTGGAGCCCTTCGGCCTCGTCCAGGGCCTCCATCACTATCGGCTGGGGGAGACCTGTGGAAGATGGGCCATGTGGGCCGATGACTCTGGCCCTGTCCACAGGCAGGGCTCTGCCACCCCAGGGCGGGCCGTTCCTTTTGGGGTGGCTGTGGCTGCCTCTCAATCTGGGATCAGTCAGCGTGGCTCCACTTCCAGCAGTCACCCTCGATTAGCAAAGCAATATTCACCTACCTTCGTCAGAAAGAGCTAAGTGTGGGTGGACAAATTATTTCTCTTTTATTTCTCCAGTAACAGAGTTAAAATGGCAGGAGGTTTTTCAGGGAGTTAATATAGTTGTATTTACGCAGCTTCATTCTTTTCCATTTCTTAAGGAAACAAAAAACAACCACCTCAAACTCAATTAAAAAAGCAGCAGCAGCAGCAGAAAAAAAAAAAAAAAAAAAAAAAAGGCACGGCATAACCAGGCCATGACCCTGAGAAACCCACCCACGCCTGCCTGGTGGATTTTTGTCTCATGTGGGCCATGCCCCGACTGGGGCTGGAGGCCGGACTCTTGACAAGACCACAGCCACGTGCCCCCACCCCATCTCAAGACTCCCTGCACACTGAGAGGGGCTGGGGGCGGTTAGGGCGAAGTGCAGGAAAACCTTGGTGTAGCAGAATTGATACCAGATGTCTGGGGCCAGTTCTGGGTCTGTCCCTATTGAATCCGGAGAGTCACTCCCTCTCTGGGTCTTAAGTTTCCCCGCCTGGAAGATGGGGTTTGGGTTCAACCCTAGTTTTTCTAACTGTGCTTTACAGAGCCCTAGTGTTTTCTCAGGTGCACAGGGGCTGAGGCCCTACGTCTGCTCAAGGGCAGACGCTCTGCCTGTCCCTGTACCATATACTGGATTTCCGCTAAGATTATTTCAAGGCAGACTTCTACTACTAAAGAGTCTGAAAACCACTGGCTGAGATCTGAGCCCCTGGCTACAGCATGGGGATTCTAGCTGTGGTCACCTCAATGAGTCCCAGATATTGGAGGTCTGCACCCAAACTCACAGGATTTAGTTTACTGTCAAGAAGAGAGAGACCAAAACATGGATGTATACAGTTTGACAGCTGGGAAGGGGCTGTCTACCTATCATGCTGTATAGGGGACAATAGACTTGGGTGAGAACAGAACCATGTAGGCCCAACACAGCTGTTTGTCCATGAGCTGCTCGCTCACTTGACAAACATTTACTGAGCATCTCCCGTGGCGTGGATCAAGACTGTGGTGCAGGGAACCCGGTCCTGGGGCTATGTTTGTAGCACAGGCTCCCGCTTCCCAGCCTGACCCCTTTCAGCTGCACTCCTTGCAGTTCCTCAGGTAAACCCGCCCCCTATGCTTTGACATGCTATTCCCTTTGCCTGGAACATCCCTCCAAAACCCTGCTCCCCTCCCCTGCCGCCCACACACTTTGCCAAGATAACACCTATTCATCTTGCAGACCTCAATCAGACGTCCCCTGAAGTAGGTCCTGCTGTATCACACACGAGCACCCCACGCCTCTCCTTCATCTCATCATCATCATCAGCAGCAGCAGCAGCAGCAATATGCCTGGAACGTGCAGGGGCCCTTCTTTGTGTGCTTCACATGGGTTAATTTCTTTATTCTTCACAGCACCCCTATGGAGCTGCTACTACTATTATCCCCATTTTACAGAAGAGGAAGATGAGGTGCAGAGAGGTTAACAGAGCTGCCCAAGGTCGCCTAGCTGGTAAGGGTAGAGGGTGGCTTCAATCCAGGGCAGTCCGATAGGCTTCAGGCTACATTACATTTGCTATGGGTTGTAAAATAATTTTTGAATATCATCTTCCTCTACCCACCAAGAAGTTCCATGAGGGCAGAGTGGTATCAGCTTTGTTCATCCTGACGTCTACAGCATGTAGCATAAGTCCTGGTGTGTAAGGCTACAATCAATGCTTACTAAATGAGTGAATGATGATGGGCAAATGACACTCTTTTACTCAGTTTTTTTGCCTGATAAATGGAGATAATACATACTTTGAAAAGCTGTGTGTGTGTGTGTATATATATATTATTTATTTATTTATTTATTTTTTGAGAGACGGAGTCTTACTCGGTCGCCCAGGCTGGAGGGCAATGGCGTGATCTCAGCTTACTGCAAACTCCACCTCCTGGGTTCAAACAATTCTCCTGCCTCAGCCTCCTGAGTAGCTGGGATTGCAGGCGTGTGCCACCACGCCTGGCTAATTTTTGTATTTTTAGTAGAGACAGGGTTACACCATGTTGGCCAGGCTGGTCTTGAACACCTGACCTCAGGTGATCCGCCCACCTTGGCCTCCCAAAGTGCTGGGATTACAGGCATGAGCCACTGCGCCCGGCAGCTGTTTTAAATATTTTAGATACTACAGATGAAACACCTAGCACAGTGTTCAGCATTTAGTAAGAACCCAATAGATGGCAGATTATAATGCTAACACATAATTCTTGCCTTCAAAAGGCTCCAGTCTCATGGCTAAAACAGACCAGTAAAGACATGTTTACAATACAGTGCATTAAGCAATAAATCTAAGTGCCAATGGAGCCTAAGAGGGTCATGGGAGGGCATCTACCTTTGTCCATGGAGGTTATAGTTCCTGACCACCTGAGCTGTCAGCTCAGATTCTGGCAGCAAGGTGAAAAAGGAAAAGCTGCTGCTAAAAGAAGGATCACGTGGGAAGGCAAGAGTTGCTACTATTGATAAGCAGGGGGTTGATTTCTCAAGGGGCAAGGTCTCTGCCCACACACAGTTGACAGGTGATGCCAAATATGGAATGGTGGAAAGGGACAGACCCAGGGGTTACCTGGCTTCTGTGCCTTGGTTCTGCAGAGCACATACTTGGACCTCGGGCAAGCCCTTCTTCTCCCTGGGTCTCAGTTTTCTTATCTGTAAAAACAAGGGCTTGAACTAGAATTCAGTGCTTCTTAGATGTTTCTGCAAACCTCAGAGGAGAGGGAATATGGAACTATGGGGAATAACATGATCTTGGACTTGGCTGCATTTTTTTTTTTTTTTTTTTTTGAGACAAGAGTCTTGCTCTGTCACCCAGGCTGGAGTGCAGTGGCGTGATCTCAGCTCACTGCAACTTCCACCTCCTGGGTTCAAGCGATTCTCCTGACTCAGCCTCCCAAGTAGCTGGAACTACAGGCACGAGCCACTGCACCTGGCTAATTTTTGTAATTTTAATAGAGATGGGGTTTCACCATGTTGGCCAGGCTGGTCTTGAACGCCTGACCTCAGGTGATCTGCCTGCCTAAGCCTCCCAAAGTGCTGGGATTACAGGTGTGAGCCACCGCGTCTGGCCTGTATTAAGACATATGGGTGTTCTGCATTCTACACTATGATATATTTGTACTCGTTTTGATTTGAAAATAATGTGTTTTATTTCCCTCTCCTAAAGCTCTGAATCACAAATTTTGCTTCAGGAAGATCTGTGACATTTATCCTGTGGCTTTGCCCTCAGGGGTACATGCACCCCAGTCTGAGAAGCATGGAATTTGTCTGCAATAAAACATCATGCAGCCATTATAAATGACTCTGCTGATGAATATTTGATAACATGGTAAAAGAAATCTGATGGTATGGACTAAGAAAGGCAAGGTCACAAAACAGTATAATCTCACTGGCCTTAAAAATTAAGAAAGTATAAACATGTCTGTAAAAAGAGAGCAAATACCTGATGTGAGATTAGAGGTTCACATGAGTTAGAGATCATACAGCATGGAACAGTGAACTCTTGGCACACAGTAAATGCTTAATAAATGTTGTACACAGTAAATGGGAAGACTAAAGCCAGGTATTAACACCGGTTCTTTGGGGGTAGGGTGAAATTAGAGGTGATTTTATTTACATATCCTACATTTCCTCTAATAAATATGTATGTGGGTGCATACATACACAGACACATGCACACACGTATTTGTAGTGAGAAAAATATTTTTTTCAAAAAGATCAAAGTTCTGAGTTGATATCATGAAGCCTAGTTAGGATTCTCAGGTTTCAGGCCTTGACTCCCACCTGTCACATCTAAATGCATACGCTGGGATGTAAGAGATTGACAGAGTATGCGTGGCTCTGCGAGACCCACCCAGCAGCAGAACAGCCACTCCGGAGGCAGGTCCCCGGGATAATGTGTGATCATCACTTTTGCATATGAAAGATAGGTTAACTGCCTTGCACATTATGGAGGTGGTAGGAAAAATTGCAGGCTCACAGGGCCCTAGATGTGGATCTCAGAGAGTGGGAGGCTTACAATTTTTTAAAGACTACTGGTCACCTGGCAGCCCTGGGGACCAGATACATCCAACTGATGGCTATTTACGGGGCGCCTGGTAGATGTACATCCTTCAGAGCAGAGTTTATTTAGTATTTTTCTGGGTAGAAATCTGACTTTTTTTTAATTCAGCAAGATATGTTTCAAACACACACTATATTCTACACGTTAATTTTTGGGGAGATGCATGGACCTCAGGTTAAGAGCCCCTGATCTCAGGGGTGGGCAGTGGGTGTCTGATGGAAATTGGTGTTAGTTTCAAAGATGGAGAACTGGGCTAGGAGCCTGCCACTCTGGTTTTAGTCTCTGCCGATTTGTGCATGAGTCCAACACACATTTACTGAGCACCGATATACGTCAAGCACTGGGAACACGAAGATTCAATGTCATGCAATTCAGGAAAGTATTTACTGGGTGCCTACTTTGTCAAGCACTCGGTTAGGCTCTGGGGATACAGCAGTGAAGGAAACAGCCCCCACTTGCACGGACCGCTGTGGTCCCAGGCCTGTTTGTTTTTTTGGACTCTGTTCTGCTCCTAGAGATGATGTCAGCTCTTATCCTTTCCCTGCCCTCTCCTTCACTCACTGTCTTGTTCTGGGAATAATACCACCTCACTGGGCTGGCTCTCCGCAGTTCCCAAAGTGCCTCTGCACACGCAATTGCATTTGCTTCTTTCGACAGCCCTATGAGGTAGACATGATCATCATCAGCCCTGTTTTGTCAGTGAGAGGCGGCTGCTTGTGTCAAGGGCTGGCTTTTCAATAGTTCACAGCGAGGTAGCTGCTTTGCCACGCATGAAACCCTGACTCAGAGGCAGCTCGCTGACGAGTGATTTAACATCGGGCTCCTCATGGGCTCACCTCTTGCACAGGATGATGGGATTTTCCAGGCAAGAAAAATCAAGGCTTAGAGAGGTTAAGTGTCTTGCCCAAGTAAGTGCAGACCTGAGATTCAAACCCAGGACTCTCCAGTATCAAGTGACGTTTCCATTTTGCCATGCCGCTTCTCAGTAAAGAGTCACTGCAGCAAGGCAGGGAGGTCCTGTGTCTGGGGTGGGGGTAGGGGTGCGGGGCAGAACCTTGAACCTTGATCAGCTGCATGGGGGCCATGGTGCGGATTTTGTGCCTGGTCCCCAGCTGATGGATCCTCAAAGTATACATGTGGTAAGGAGGGAAGGAAACAAGCCCTGGAAGGCAAAGCTCAGTATCCCAGGCCAAAGCTGTAGGATCCTGGGTAAGGCATGCAGGCAAATGGCCTTCAGATTTCACATAGGGACAGGGAAACATTATGATCCCTCTTCTGTCACCCGGCTCCCAAATCCCACCACTGAACTCTGCAGCTACTCTGTGCCCTGGAGCTGGTGCTGCCTGAGCTCCAGAACTGTGGCTGCTCCTGTCAGTGACTCATTCTTTGAGCTCTCAGGCTGCCAGCCCACCGGAACTGGAGTGGAAGGCTGGCTCAGCCTGTTCCTGTTTACGTGAGAAAGGAAGCTCTGTCCCAGTTAGCTTTTCTTCCCTTCCCAATGTGGCCAGCAGCCACAGGGAGCCCTACCCAAAAGAACATGACACTCAGACCTGCCCGGACTTCATGAACTACCGGCTGTCAGAGCCTGGTGGGCCCTGAGGGATATCTGGTTCAGCTCATTAATTTCTCAGATGGAGAAACAGGCCCAGAGAGGGGAAGTGGCTTGCCCAAGGTCCACAGCCAGCCAAGGGCAGAGCCTGAATGTTGAAGACTTACTGTGTGCTGGGTGCTGCTCCAAGTGCTTTACATATATTAACACATTCAATCCTCACAACAATCCCAAAAGGCAGGCACTGCTCTTATCTCCATTTTACACATGAGGAAACTGAGGCACAGAGACGTTAAGTTACTTGGCCGAGGTCTGCTAATAAATGGGTAGAAACTAAGACTAGAACCCAGGCAGTCTGCTTCCAGAGCCCATGCTATTAGCCACACACGAGATGAGACTAACTCCCCATGCCTAGGACTAGGCATTCTGCCTCCCACACCACATCATTGTTAACAAGTCTCCAGCACTCCCACCCCTCAACCATCTGGGTGATGATGCTGGGCTCCATGGCCTGTCACTGTGTCCAAAATGCCACCAGTAGACACTGACTTCTTGTTCATAGGATTGTTGCTCCTATCTCATTGTGGGGATGGAGGTGGATATAGGAGTGGTAGGGGTGACCTTGGGCAATTTCCCAACAGCTCTCCCCTATGAAGAGATGAATCTACAGGGAGGATTTGCCCTCCTTTATCCTCCTATCTTGCCAGTTTGGAGCCAGGCACATTGTCAGTCTTATGCTGTTCAATACTCACAACTGAGCTGCAGGTTCACATGACTGCCCATGTCTTGCATGGGGAGCCACTGAGGCACAGAGAGGTTAAGTGACTTGCCTGGGATCACAGAGCCAAGTGGTGAACCCAGGTTCGTGGGTCTCCACAGTCTATGACTTTTCTTTTGTTCCACAGAAAGGTCTGGAAACCCACAAGGGGAATGGGTGGAGCAGGTTTGCCTACAGGCCTATTTTGAAGTTTTGCTTGGATAGGTCCAGAATCAAAGGAGGTACTGCTAGAGGAACTGAGAAGGGCAGAGTGGTGGAAGAGTCTAGAAGGAACAGGCCCAATCAGCTACTTCTGCCATTGCAATATCACACCCTCAGCACTCCCGTGGGCTCTGAGAGGAAGAGCCTGGTCTCGCTGGGTACTGCTGTGGTCTCTGTACTCACTGGGAGAGGCTGAAGGTGGCTCCCTATTTTCTGCTACCTTTTGCAGGTGTGTAGCAGGCAAAGTAGGTGTTAGAGTATACGGTGCTGAAGAGCAGAGTCCCTGAAACACGGCAAACACTAACCAAGCACCGGTTCTATGCCTGGCCCTTCACTAAGATTATCTCCTGCCTGCAAGATGTTCTATGTTTCAACCTCGACACTGACCAATAGGACTCCTAGTGAGAGAAGTTCTGGTGGAAAAAATTTCTAGCTTCTCCCAGCAAAGGCTGGGAGTGGATTTGGAGTTCTGGGAATTTGTACTGGCTCTCTGCAACCCCTCCACCCTGTTAGTCCTGCTGATCAGTGAGCAACACGACCAAGAAATCCACAGGAGGAAGTAGGAAGATAAGGGCTTGGGCCAGCAGCAAGTCCATCTCGGATGGTAAGCTGGCTGAAGGAAGGGCCCAAGTCTTGTTCATCTCCACACTCTCCAGGCAGGCAGGATGGGGGTGGGAAAAGGAATCAAATTGTGACATAAGAAGATTCTGGACTAAAACATGGGTGCTCACCACTTATCAGCTACATATGACTTAGGCCAGTTGTTTAACCTCTCTGTAACTTAACTCCTGCGGTGGTCTTAAAATACGTCCGTAATTCTTCACCATTTCTCCCATCAATAGGTGGCATCTATGTCCCCTCTCTGGCTGATTGCCCTGATGGAGTGAAGGTGGCAGAAGTGATGTTATAGGACTGTAAGGCTAGGTTAGAAGAGTCCATGTAGTCACCGGGCATGGTGGCTCACCCTGTAATCCCAGGACTTTGGGAGGTCGAGGCAGGCAGATCACATGAGGTTAGGAGTTCGATGGTAAAACCCCGTCTCTACTAAAAATACAAAAATTAGTCAGGCATGGTGGTGTGCATCTGTAGTCCCAGCTACTCAGGAGGCTGAGGCAGGAGAATCATTTGAACCTGGGAGGCAGAGTTTGCAGTGAGCCAGAGAGTGTGCCACTGCACTCCAGCCTGGGCGACAAGAGCGAAACTCCGTCTTAAAAAACAAACTTGCCTCACAGGACTCAGAGGATGCCATGAATTAAAGCATGCAAAATGCTTAGCCTGCTGCCTGGCACATGGTGAATAGTCAATAAATGGTAGCCAGAATCTAGAGATTATGGGGAAAGGGGAGCGTGAGGGAGAGGTAGCAGTAAGGATTTCCCTTTCATCTGCCAGGTGAGCCCCTCGGGAGTACAATGGGTGCCCCACCTGGAGGTGGGCAGGGGCTTTGAAGCTGCTGGTTGGCAACTGGGGTCGGTGGATGGAGTGGGCATGGACTGGGGGTGGAGGAGTTTTGTCTCTGCCAGCTAATTAAGTCCAGAATGCTAACAAGCTTTCAAAACAAAACAACTCAAGTCCTCTTTGGATGGGATATAATAAAATTGTTCTATCTGAAATTGCAAACAGCTTTGTTGCTGCAAACAAAGGCTCAGTTCTTTGTGCCTCTTTGGCGTGGAGGCCCACAAGTACGAGGGTGAAAAGGGTCAATGAAACTCTGAGGGTGTTGCTTCCCCCAGCAGCTGCCCATGCTGAGAACTAAAAGAGCTGACAGCAGAGGCCCTGGGGCGGTGAGATACCAGAGGTCCCCAGTGCCTGAGACTTAAGCACAAACGCTTGGGGAGGAAGAAACAGACTTAAGAGAGCATCTTGCTCCATCCTCTCATTTCAAAGATGAGAAAACTGATGAGATCCAGAGAATAAGAGGCAAAACCAGGACTGCCATGCTCATCTTTAAGCCTCTAGAGTTCAGTTGTCTCATTAAGCTAGCACATGAAGTTCAACAGGGATTGCCTGTGGATATCTGGAAGGTCTACGGCTTGAGGCCCCATGGCAGTGGAAGGTTGGGTCCTGGCTTGGGGCTCTTTGAAGGGTCCTGTTAAATGCCCTCAGAGGTCTAGGAAAGTCCAGGTGACAGGACGTGAACTCTTCAGTCCAAGGTGCCCCCAGGGCAGCAGGGCAAATCCCAAGCCTCCAGAGGCTGCCACCATCAGATGGTCTTTGCAACCTGGGAGGCTCACACCACGTTCTCAAGGTGTCAGGGGGCCTGGACTCTCTGGCTGTGTGATCTTCGGCATCTATTTCACTACCTCAGGGGGCCTTCCAAGTGTCCTGTAAATTCAAAGAGTGGGACTAGGGGTCTTTTAGGGTCCTTCTATCTCTAAAGATCCACTGTTACTTAAAAATAAATCTGAACCTCTGCTTTAGTTTAATTCAATGGCTTCCCTTTGTTCTTAGGATAAAGACCAAAATATTTGCCCTTGCCATGGCTAACAACAAAGGACCACCATGCTCTGGCCCCTGCTTACCTCCCCAGACTCTACCCACACCTTCTCCTGGTTTTCTCTGGTCTGGCTTCTTCCAGATCCTCTGTTGGAACCAGTATGGGAAGCAGAAAAGTCTGGAAACTGGTGGTTCTGCTCTAGGATGTAAATGTCAAGGAAATCCTCACACAGTCCCCAAGGGAGCATGTAAGCCAATGTTCTCTCTTGCGCTACCTGTGGTGGGGGCTGGGAAGTACAGACATCTGAAAGCCCCTGGCTGGGGAGCTGGTGGGCCAAGTGTTCAGGGACATGTTGGGGAGTGCTGTGCAGCCCTTAGGAGCAAAGGATCAGAGTACCATGGCACCGTGGGGTAACTTAGAAACACAGTGTTGAGTAAAAAGAATGAGATTTAACAGTACAATATGCACAATTAAAAATATAGACACAAAAAACATCACCCATTCTTCAAGGGCACATAGCAACAAAAAATACATATTAAACACATTAACTACAGAGAGAGGGGGCACAGCAGTGGGACATAAAAGTAAATAAGTGACTAAAACTAAAGAGAGAGCCTTTATGGCCCACTGGAGATAAGAGGACCATGCACTGAGGAGTATGATGGACAATGCTCTAGAAACTCTTGAGAACCACCTTTTCCTCTCGGAGTAAATCCAAAAACCACTGAGTTGGAAGTTGAGCCAAGGTCCAATGGGGGAAACAATGAACAGAAATTGAGGGCCCTTCATCCTGTCTGCATCCTGGAACTGGGAGAGCTGGAGAGAGAGAAATCCTGGCTGTTTGGGAATCAACACCTCTGAAGGAAGAAAGACTCATGGACTGAGCTGCAGCAGAGCCAACTGTCAGGGAGACCCCTGGATCTCTTCTCCTCTGAGCTGGTTCACCAACATGACCGCTGAGTCATTTTCTTGACTTTCTACAGGGAGAGGGGAATTCTATGTCTTGGTGGCTGTCTCCAAGAATAACCAGCCCCATCAAGATCCCTGGGGTTGGGTCATCCCCAGGTTTCCACCTGCCAAGCTGAACCAATCAACCCAGAGAGTGGTGACTCAACTGAGAGGGCCCCCTCTCTCATCAGCTATCACTCTCGCGTGGCAAGGATTAGTTACTATTTTGGAGTGGCCAATCATTTTTTCTTAATGATTTTAGAAAATATGAAGACCTGCCCCTACAATAAAAGCATAAAGAAAAACCAAGTCATCCATACTCTTGCCTCACTGAGAAAGGCGTTGGTTTCCTTTTGACGTATTTTTCTCTTGTTGTGGGGGCACTTTTACCTTGTGCATCGTTTTGTACGTAGGCATATCCTGAGACTATGCCCCTTTGGATTACAAGGATTCAATCTTTTTTTTTTTTTTTTTTTAAAAAAAAAAAAAGACAGAGTCTCACTCTGTCGCCCAGGCTGGAGTGCAGCTCACTGCAAGCTCTGCCTCCCAGGTTCACGCCATTCTCCTGCCTCAGCCTCCGAAGTAGCTGGGACTACAGGCGCCCGCCACCACGCCTGGCTAATTTTTTGGTATTTTTTAGTAGAGATGGGGTTTCACCATGTTAGCCAGGATGGTCTCGATCTCCTGACCTCGTGATCCGCCAGCCTCGGCCTTCCAAAGTGCTGGGATTACAGGCGTGAGCCACTGTGCCCAGCCTACAGGGATTCAACTTTTAAGTAATATGGCAGACAGCCTCCAACGTGGCCCTCAGTGAACCCTGCCTCCTGGTCTTCACATCCACGTGCAGTCCCTCCTACGTGGTACCAGGGTGAGTCTTCGTGACCAATAGCACACAGCAGAAGTGAAGGCATGTCACTTCTAGGATTAGGTCCTAAGAGACTGTGACTTCCATTTTGGACACAACTCTTGCTCCCTCGTGTGCTTTCTCTTGGATAACTCACTCTGTGGGGAACCAGCTGCCCTGCAGCGTGGCCGCTGAGGCAGCCTGTGGAGTGGCCTGTATGGTGAGGTACTGAGACCTCTGGCCCAGAGGCTGCAAGGAACTGGAGTCTGCCAGTCACCTGTGAGTGAGCTTAGAAGTGGATTCTTCAGCCACAGTTGAGTTTTGGGATTATTGCAGCCCTGGTCAACATCTTGAGATGTTGTGAGAGATCAGGCCAGACTGACTTAGGCCATGTGGCTAAGTCATTCCTGGTTTCCTAACTTAGAAACTGTGGGGGATAAGAAATGTTGTTGTAAATTGCAAAGTTTTAGGGGTAATTTGTTATGTAGCAAAATATAACTAATGCAAGCGGTTTTATCCCTCCCTCAGGTAATATGGACTTTCATAGCAGGCTGCATTCCCACTGAGGAGAGACAGGCCTAAGAGGCTGGGGGTTGCCCTGCTGCTGGATACCAGGACCCACTGGGAAGCTACTCAAGACTGGCAGAGGGTGGCACTGGGCTGGGTAGAGGACTAACGCACAATTCCAAATGGTCTTGCTTGTGATTGATAAAGGTTTGTCTCAAGCTAGGTGATGTTCAACAGGGATGTGGGAAAAAAGATGGTCTTCTTCGGGCCAGACGCAGTGGCTCATGCCTGTAATCCCAGCACTTTGGGAGGCTGAAGCGGGCAGATCACAAGGTCAGGAGTTCGAGACCAGCCTGGCCAACATGGTGAAACCCTGTCTCTCCTAAAAATATAAAAACTAGCCATGCATGGTGGTGTGTACCTGTAATCCCAGCTACTTGGGAGGCTGAGGCAGGAGACTTGCTTGAACCCAGGAGGCGGAGGTTGCAGTGAGCCAAGATCGCACCACTGCACTCCAGCCTGGGCGACAAGAGTGAGACTCTGTATCAAAAAAAGTGGAAAAAAAAAAAAAAAAGATGATCTTTTTCAATATCTAATAGTCACGTCAGGCACAACACAAATAGGGCTGAGAGGGGGCAGGCTAGTGACTGGTCCTCAGAAGAGGGATGCTCTATGCAAAGCCTTGTCTTATTTAGGAAAATGGTGTGCAATGGGAAATTCTGGGCAGGCTTGTCATCTGTATTTTAAAAGGCAACATTACCCCAGCTGACATCTGGCTTATGTCTGGTTCAGACAGCCTTGTTCCCTCTTTGCTGATAACTCTTTCTGGTACCTTACATCCTTCACGTTCTTTTTTTTTTTTTTTTTTTTTTGTGAGACAGATTCTCACTCTGTCACCCAGGCTAGAGTGCGGTGGCATGATCTCTGCTCACTGCAACCTCTGCTTCCCGGGTTCAAGCAATTCTTGTGCCTCAGCCTCCTGAGTAGCTGGGATTACAGGCACAAGCCACCATGCCTGGCTAGTTTTTGTATTTTTAGTAGAGACAGGGTTTCACCATGTTGGCCAGGCTGGTCTTGAACTCCTGACCTCATGTGACCCACCCATCTCAGCCTCCCCAAATGCTGGGATTACAGAGCCACTGCACCCAGCCCATCCTTCAGGTTTTAACCACTTGGAATTAAAAAGAAATAGCACCAAGGTCCTCATAAACATCCCCACCTGTCCCATGCATCATTTTCATATGTGTGTGTGTGAAATTCTAAAGTTTAGAGATGTAAAGTGATTCAAGCAAGATCCAAGCTCAAAAGGGGCAGAGTCCAAATTCATTCACATCCAGGGCTTCTGAATCCAACAATAAGAAACCGTAAAAAAATGAGCTGTGAATAAGACTTTATGGTTTACAAACCCCCATTCACATCCATTGTCTCACTGAATTCTTATAACTTCCATGAAAAACATTGCTTCTCATTTCACAGTGGAAATGCCTCATGAGACAGATGGAGCAGTACAGGGGCTCGTCCAAGTCCATCAGTGAAAGGCAATGCCCAATACAAGGGCAGACACACTCAGCACTGTCCTTACACCCAGAAAAATGCCCCTCGTCCTGATCTCACACTTTGAAGGGCCCTGCTCCAATCTTCCACCACGTATGCTCCTCCTCACAGGTTAGGAGTCCAGGGAACCAAAGGGACAGTCCCCCTGTAAGGCCACATATTCAAACTCCGCACCCGCCCCCCCACAAGATTCCCTGGTCAAACGGTCCTCAGCCTGATTCCTGGACCTGGTGGCCCTCTTTTCTGACTGCTTTCTGAGAGTACACCGTGCTGTGTGTATTCCTAGAACTGGCTAAGGTGACTGTTTGCAGGAGGTGTGTTTGGAGCTCAGATGTGTGGGCTGGGGTACTACCCAAGTGCCATCTACCCAAGTGCTCATGAGTGTCCTTATGGTGCTGGACAGAGCTGGGGTGGACTGGAGACTGGCTTTCCCTAGACCCCATATTTTGGTGCAGAACTCAGAATTCTCCATTTGAACCAGGCTTTTAAACTCCTTACAAATGAGTATTTGTCAGGGTGGAAGGACAACATATTTCCTTTCAAAGCTTATCAGCTTGCTTCTGAACAGTTAGCTATCCAGACATAACATATACAGCCTTACAGATGTTAGGGGTGGGACTGCACACAGTTGTGCTCTTTGAAGTGGCAGGGAGGAGAGCCAAAGAAAAGAGAAGAGCAAAAGAGCCAAAGATTTAAGCAACAAAGGGTCAGTAGCTCACATAATGCAAGGCTGGGGAAAAGAATGAGACATGAGATGAAGGCCGAGGGTAGGAAGCTTTAGGAGCGGAAGAAGCTAGTGTTAGGAGGGATGTGAAAGCTTATAAAGAGGAAGTTCAGGTGGATGAAGGATGGCCACAGACTCTCTGCACTCCTCCTATCCAGAGGTGGCATTTACTTCCCATCCCTTGGATCTAGGCTGACCCTGTGACTGGCTTTGATCAACAAAATGTAGTGAAGTGACCCTGTGTAACTTCTGGAGCTGGGCCTTCTTTTTTTTTGCCCCTCTTAGAGTGCTCCTTCTGGATAATCACATAAGAAGTCCAACTACCACGAGACCATCATGCTGTGAGGAAGCCCAAGGTAGGAGCACTGAGGTGCCAGATGTATAATAAAAACTTTCTCGGACATTCTATCCCAGCACAGAACGAGGTGTGTACAGCTGAATGAGTGACCCAAGCTGATGCCACATGGAATGGAAGAACCACCCATCTAAACCCTGCATGACCCTCCAAGTCATGAGCAAATAAAATGGTTGTTGTTTCAAGCCACTACATTTTGAGATAGTCAGGCAGCAATAGACAACCAAAACAGATGCTGAGATCTGAAATGAAGAAATGAGCTTAAATGGAAGGATGAGTTTTTTTTGTTTTTTGTTTTTTTTTTTCCCCCAGATATAAAGAACTTTCTGAGAGCTGAGGTGATTTGTCCCTGAGCCAGACCAAAGAGAAAGGTAATGGCATCTGTCACTGCATATCTTAGGAGTATGATGGATGCTCATTTGTCTAAAAGGGCTTTGGCATCAACCTTTGAAGATGCAGGGGACTGGACCAGATGCATTCCTTCTTTCAGTTGCAAAGACTGTCTTTAAGTGTCATCATACATCCAGGCAACTCCCTAGAATATGAGAACTGTTTCTATCCTGGTGAAGGAAAATGGAGGATCATTCTCCCCACCAACCCTGGCCCCTTGACTATGCAAGCAGAAAGCACTCCTGCCTGTGGCTGTGCTGGTTCAGTGAGGTCTCAGACCTGCGATGGGGAGTCAAGAAAGGACCACCGGCTACACTACCCCAACTCCACTGCTGTAGAACTGGCCTGGACCTGAGGCCCAAGCCCTGGGCACAGGAACACAAAGATGCAAAGGCTTTTTTTTTTTTTTTTTTTTTTGAGACGGAGTCTGGCTCTGTCACCCAGGCTGGAGTGCAGTGGCCGGATCTCAGCTCACTGCAAGCTCCGCCTCCCGGGTTTACGCCATTCTCCTGCCTCAGCCTCCCAAGTAGCTGGGACTACAGGCACCCGCCACCTCGCCCGGCTAGTTTTTTGTATTTTTTAGTAGAGACAGGTTTCACTGTGTTAGCCAGGATGGTCTCGATCTCCTGACCTCGTGATCCGCCCGTCTCGGCCTCCCAAAGTGCTGGGATTACAGGCTTGAGCCACCGCACCCGGCCTGATGCAAAGGTTTTTTTCTGTTCACATTCCATATCCTGGAACAATCATCACCGTCACTATTAGCTACCATTTATAGAGCACTGTGTAATAAGTACTTTATGTCCATGAACTCATTTAATCCTCACAAAATCTCTGTGAAGATCTCATCATATTACTACCCTTATTTTAGAGTGAGGAATTTGGAACTCACAGCAGTTAGATAATTCACCTCAGATCATGCTGTTGGTCAACAGTAGAGCCGGGATTTGAACCCAGGTCTGTCTGCCCGGCCATAGCACGCCAAGGCCTAACTAGATGGGCTCTGTCCTGGTGTCTGAGAATAGTTAGCCTCACTTTTGCTGACCAGTGGGCATCTGGGATGGTACTTCCTTTCTCAATACAATGGCATTGTTACAGAATACTGCCCAATTAGTGTTCTTTGCACATCCAAATGGTGTTTCATTTTACTTTATCCATTCTGAAGACTCATGTAAAAAACTCATTGTACTATCAATGACAATAAATATCTCTAAATGCATTTAAAGTCTTGAATGAAAACAGAACCATCAATTCAACAAAGAAATAAAAATCAACAGAACCTCTACCACTGAGTGTTGACAGCTACCGGTGATATCTTAGTACTACTACAATCAGGTCCATCTTCTTGAAGTTTGTCCATTTGAGCTCCTGCACCTGCTCACAGACCAGCTTGAACCAATACTAAGCACCACTCCGGGGGGCTTTGTGAAAACGGGCTAGCTGATCAGGGATGAGGCCCATTATGAGGTAAACCCGCTCCTTAAAATGCTTGACACAGCAGGTTCCTGAAGACATGAACCAAGACCCTATTCATGTTCTAGGTCACTTCTTAGAGGAAGCCTTCCCTGACCCACCAAGATAGGGTTGCATAATGGCTGTACCCTTCCGTGGCACCCTAAACTCTTTAGGAGCAGGGACCCTGTCTGTCTTGGCACTGTATCACTAGTGTCTGGCAAGCATGGAACATGGAGTATGTGCTCAATAAATTTGAGTGGATAAAAGAATCAGGCTGCCTTTTCAACTGACCTTGTTGGCTACTGGTGCAAGACCTTATCTGTGGCATGGTAGGAAGGCTATGCACGCTATGACTTGTTCCTTCCTGCTGGTCAGAGATAGGTGCTGCAGGATTAGGGTGACAAAGCTTTCCTTGATTCAGGCCTCCAACTCCTTTACTTTAAAAACTGGCACTCGGGATGGGCAGTGGCTTCTTGCTGAGACCTAGACCTTGTCCTCGGCCTGAAGGGAGGGTCCACTGAATACCTACAATGATACAGAGCAGAGTGCCTAGGGCTGGATTGGGGACAGGTTGCAAGACATCAGGATCTAAGGTAGAGAGTAGGTCTCAGAATCACCAGCCCAAGAGGCCAGCTGTTCCTACCAAAGGTGCAATGGCCTACTCAGGCCTTCAGCATACTCATGACCATGCATAAAGCCAGCTAATCATGACACACTGAAATCTCAGGTTGGTAGGGATTGTCACGGCTCCAGCCAGCCGCCCGCAGAAAGGCTCCAGGAGTACTCTGTTTCCAAGAGCAGTGTTGTCCTTAGACCTGGGCCCCATCTCTTCTGTCCATGTCACTCCCCATAAGCAGAGAAGTCCATAGGGCTCAGGATATATACTCAGCTAGAGTCTCTTACCAGCTGGTGTCCATGTTCCCCTTTCCAGGCTATACTCTAACTACTAGGACTTCAGGATTTCCTGCCCAAATGGCTTGAAGCCTGCACGGGTCTCTTGCTCAGGTACATCCCTGTGAGGGTAGACAGTCTCCTGCTTATGCATCTTCAGGTTGGAGGGGTGGCCAAGGGGTAGCTATTAGGGTGGAGTGTGGACCAAGCTTGGACATACAGACTGGCCTGCCCACATGCATGCATGCAAGCGACGGCCTTTGCAGTGCAGGACTGAGCAGCGGTGGTATACTGTGAGGGTCTTTATTGGTAGTCTGACCTTGGTCCCTGCAGGCCTGCCCACGAGTCTGCATGATGAAGATGCTGAGAGCAATGCCTGGCGATATTGCTGTATTCCATGTGCTGGCCCCCACTGGCACCCACTATTGCTTTATCTATCTCCTTCTACCTTGTACCTCCGCGGCAACTGCTGGGAGCTAGGACTATACTGGGCTAGGCCTGTACTGGTGCTGGTTGGGGAAGGAGTGGAGGCCCCAGCATTAGCAGTACCGCCTGGTGTCTTGCAAATGTGAACACCTACACATAGAAGAAGGGAGAGTGTGAGTTTGGATGCACCAAAGTGTTTGGGTGACTATGAGCAAACGAAGTGAGCAAGAAAGGAAGAGTGAAAGAGAAAAGGAGGGTGACCACATGAAAAAGGGTGTGTGCACGAGGGAGGAGAAACACACATGCATATGCATGTGTATGTGCATGGGGGTGCAGAAGGCAGTGGGGTAGACACTCAGTGCCCCCACAGTACCTGGGAGCTGGGCATGACTGAGAGCCTGGGAAGAGGATAGAGAATGGAGAGGGAGAAAAGGAGTCTGCCTAGTCATTTTTGAGTGTGTGTGAAGAAGGGGTACAGTTGTGGGAGAGAGAGAAAGACACCTAAGGAGGGAACGAGAGAGCAAGCACATCTCCAGGAAGCATGCAGAGCGGAAGCCGCGGGATGGAGGGATGGAGCTGAGAGAGGTGAGTGTGCAAGAGGAAAGCATGCAGGTGTGTGAGCCTGGAGGTGTGCGTCCGCCCCTGCAGGGCTGTGTGAGACAGAGGGAGGCCACGTGTCTGGGTGACTGCGTGGGTACATGCATGTGCATCGGGGAGCATGCGGCTGTGACAAGTGAGCACAAACACGAGGGTGCGAGCACACTGTGAGGTGTCCCAGGGGCTGTGAGGCAGCATGCCTGGCCCTGGGCATTGTGGCAGGGGGTGGCAGGGGGTGTTGGTGATGCTGAGGATGTTTCCACACCAGAAAGCTCTGAGGGAACTGTATGACCTGCCCCGTGTTGGCTCAGATCTGGATGACCACGGTGGCTGGGAATGTTGGCCATGTTGCCCCTATCCGGAGGTGGGTGTGGGAACGAATGAGCCACTAGGCATGGCTGGCCCTCACTCTGCCTCACCTCTGGGCAAGACAGCCAGGAGGGGAGACAGTTCTTGAGGGCTGGATTTTTATACCATCATTATGCAATTGCCTGTAGTGCTCATGGGCTCCTTCTAAAGGCCTAACACTCCAACTCCCTTGGCCTACAAACCCCCATTTCCTTTTATGTCCAAGCTGCAGTACAGGTCAGTGTCCTTTGCAAACATTTGTGGAAGTTTACTCTACACCAGGCTGTGGTGTAGAGTAGAATTCCACAAATTCACAATATGAATTTACCCTATTCACAGTGCCAAACCATCCCCCAGTTTTTTCCCATCCCTCTCTTCATGGCTGTAATTGTCTTCACAGCACTTACCACTATTAGCCAAACTATGTGGCATGACTTACTTGTTTGTTGTCTATTTTTGCCTTAATAGCAAATGTCTGTACAGCATTTGCTACATGCCAGGCACTGTGCTAAACTTTCTGTTAATTTACTGAATCCTCTAACAACTCGACACAGCGGTGAATATTGTTCTTGTTATATTGTGAATGGGAGGCCCAGAAGGATTCAGTAGCTTGTCCATGATCATCCCACTGGTAAGTGGTGGGGCCAAGCTGAGGTCTGGAGTCCCTGCTCTTGACCAGCACATAATCCTGTCCTGGGAGGGTGGGCCATTTTTTCATTTTGGATTTCTATTTAATCTCTACTGCTTACAACAGTGTCTAGCACACGTAGGTGCTCAATCAGTAGTGACAGAATGAAGAAATGAGGGAATACATGCTGGACATGGAGGATGCAGAGATGAAACAGAGAGGCGCTTGCCTTCAGAGAGCTCATGGGCCCGTGGAGGCAGCAAATAATTACTGCAATCCCCTATGAGGACGGCATCATGGGAGTCTAGAGGGTCACACAACTTGCTCAGCCTCTGCAAGCAGGACTTCCCAGAGGAAGGACACAGATGGGGACAGGCACAGTGACACTGTCTATCTCCTCCAAACTCCTATCTGGCATAAACACACCTTAACTCTTTCTGCCTCAGTCCACAGGTTGCCAGAAGATGACAGTAGTTCCATTGGGAAAACAGAGGCAGAACAAGGTAGTGGTGAGGACATGGGCTACTGAGAGAGACTGCCTGGAGTGAATCCTCCCTCTACCAGCTAAGTGACCTTGAACGGACTGCCTAAGCTCCCTGGGCCTTAGTCCTCTCATCTGTAAGATGGGGGTAGCAAATGACACTGATTTCCTAGGATATTACATGACCAATACTCTTCTATTCTACACTGGTTGCTGGTTTTCGGGGAGAAATGGGAGAGAACATTGGGATTAACATATTATGCTTATTACTGCAAGCCTCTCTGCTGTGGCTTCATCCCATTTTGCAGAAGCAGCTCAGAGCCAAACTTGTCCATGAACTTTCCTTAGGGAAGGGACTAGGTCTGTTTTATTTACCACGATATCTCTAGCACCTATTACAGACCCTGAGACCCAGCAGGTGCTCATAAATACTTGAGTGAATGACTGACTGGTAAAATTTATTTATTCCCCCAGGACCCTTATGAGGATAAATATTCATATTGCTATTGTTTCTATTCACAGTTGAGGGACTGGAGCTCCAGCAAGGTTAAGTGACTCGTGCATAAACACACAGCCTGAAGCAGAACAGGCAGACTCAAACGTCAAACCCCATGCTCTTTCGTCCTCCACACCGTGCTACTCTCTGAACTCCTGCTCATCCTGTCCTATTTTCCGCAGATTTCTTCTAGCCAGTGGGGCCATCCCTGATTGTAGCGTCATCTCCGAATTCTATGACTCATATCTGAATCACAGAACCGTTTAATAGTTGAAGGGAACTTCTGATGTCATCTGGACCTCCCACCCATTGTGGAAATTTCCTCTCCACTGTCTATCTATCCAGTACTTGAATGCCTCCTGTGACAGAACACTCATTTCTCCTTCTGGAATTATCGAGTTCTATGACTGGACAGAGAGTTCTGTGTCTATGGGCCAACACGCCTGTCTTTAATTTCAATGCCTTGGGCTTACGTCATCCTAAGATACACAGAATAGATCTGCTGCTCCTTCCACAAGACAGCCATTCAGATATTCAGGCAGTTCTCACATCTTTTCAGAGAATTCTCCTCTTCAAGACAGATGGCGTCCGCGGTAGACTATCTCAACAGGCTGTCTGAAGTGTTTTGAGCAATGGCACCCCCTACTGGTTAAGGTATGAACTGCACCAAAGGGCTTCCTCAGGAGCCGGGGGCACTGAGTGTGTGGTATGAATAAAATACCACTTATTTTGAAGAGTCATCGCTTTAGACTCATACCTGATTGTTTCCAGTGTCTGTCTTAAAGAGTGTCACATGAAGACTCCATTCTAAGGTTCCTTGCCAATCATGAGGTCTCTGACAAGCTACAGGTTTGGGATTTCAAAGTTAAGAGTTCAAAAGACTTTTCCTTTTTTTTTTTTTTTTCTGGACGGAGTAATGCTCTGTTGCCCAGGCTGGAGTGCAGTGGCGTGATCTTGGCTCACTGCAAGCTCCGCCTCCCGGGTTCACGCCATTCTCCCGCCTCAGCCTCCGAGTAGCTGTGACTACAGGTGCCCGCCACCACGCTCGGCTAATTTTTTTGTATTTTTAGCACAGACAGGGTCTCACCGTGTTAGCCAGGATGGTCTTGATCTCCTGACCTTGTGATCCGCCCACCTCGGCCTCCCAAAGTACTGGGATTACAGGTGTGAGCCACTGTGCCCGGCCCAAAAGACGTGTCTTCTAACAAAATGTTTGGAAGGAGAGATATAAAAATACATGCTGTGTTACAGGATTATGGTGATTTTTCTTTTTTCTATTTGTATTTATTTTCTAATATTTTGACAGTTAACCTTTTGTTATACGAAGGAAAAGAACAATAAAAACTTATTAAAAAATGTGAAACTCTCCCCCCCACCTTCTTTTTCTTCCTTCTGAGGCTATTTATCATGGCGTGGGTCATGGGGCTACAACTGGGACAAGCTGCCACCCTGTGGACAAGAGTGCCTTGGTAATGTCTCCATGGTGGCTGCAATGGCCTGGCTCCCTGCAAGTGTGGTCAACTGGACTCAAGCAGCACAGTTTCACCCTCGAGCCGGGCTTCTCAACAGGGAGGTCAGGTAGTTCTCCACATCCCCCACCCCATCCTTGGCTCATGCTGCCTTCAGGTTTTGTTTCCTATCCTTACCTCTTGAAGTCAGCCCAGCACTGAATGGTCAGTGGTCATTCCCTAGGAGCCCCGGACTCCCCAGCTCTTCATCCTTCTCTTCACTTCCTAGCACACCCTCAGTGGCCTGCTCTTCCCTCCCTGTGAGCCTAGAGCAGCTCCAAATGATAACAGGTCAGAAGGCATCAGGGATTAGAAAAACAAGTCCCCATTTAAACGAAGAGCTATGGAGCAGCCGCATGGGTTTTCTCACTCAAGTTCACAGCTAGCTAGGCTTTACTCCAGCCCCGGCATCAGCCGGGGCATTCTCTCTCCGCTCTGAGGTCTGGGGAGGACCTGGGTGCTGGGAAGACTTACCCGGTAGCCTCTCACTGCAGCACATGTCCAGGGCTCCTCCCTCGAAGTCATCAGCAGCGTGGTTCTCTCTCTCACTCCTGCAGCAGAATGGAAAAGGTGAGATGACGCTGTTGAGCCAGAATCAAGACAAAAACCTTGAGCAAAGATAAGAAGCCTCCCTCTCCTGTATTCTGTATCCCTTTGGATAACTCCACCCCATCAAAGGGACCTGAGGAAAATACCCGCCTATTGACGGGTCAAGCTGCAGAGGCAGGAGCAGAATTTTGCACGTGTCTTCCGTGTGGAATCAGTGGCAGCAGTATCATCACAACCATCATCATCATCATCACCATCATCATCTCTACCACAGAAGGAGGATTTACTATATGCAAGCACCTTGCAAACTTTACCACATTAAATCCTCACTATGATCTCATGAATGAGGGATCACTAAACAGGCTCAGAGAGGTTAAGTAACTTGCCCAAGGTCACACAGCTCAACAGAATAGAGAGGAGTTTGAAATTATGGCTTAGGACTCCGGGCTCATGCTCTCGCTGCTGTACTATTCTGTCTCCTAGTTCCAGTGGTTTTGAACCATGGGTGGACAAGAAGAGGGCTCTGAGTAACCCACAATCCTGTGTCCAGCTCTCCAAGATGTGCAAGTCCCCTCTGCCCCAGGCAGTGAAAAGTGGCACGCAGAACTCTTCCCCAGAAATAGCTACAAAAAGTAGTTACATACATGTTTTGTATAGTCTAAATGTTTCCTTCCTGAAATCAGAGAACCCTCTTTCTAGCCTATCAGGGCACCTTATAGGACAGTATGGGGGTCTAGTTTTTCTCCTTTACCTAGTAAGCTGGAAAAAGGTTGCTGGAGATCAGCCAGACCCCATGAGGCATCTTTAGATATATCTTGAGAGCAACCACTTGGCTCACAGGGGTTCTACCCTGGGAATGGCCTGAAATGCCGCGTGGGCTCTAGTGGCCTTGTCTGCCTTTCATGTCTCTGACCCTTGGCAGTAGCTGATGACTGATTCAAGGCTGGACACACAAACCAGGCTGGGTCAATCAGATCTTCTCCCTTGCACATTGAAAATGCATCCTGGTGCACTTTGCTTGGCTGAATCATGAAAGCCAGAGTGCCCCGGAGAGAAGACCTGCAAACATCTGCTGATGAGGGCCTGAGAGCTGCGTTGTTCCCATTTGTACTGAGTCTTGGACAATATGTCCGTCCAGACCACAAGATGGCCATGGATCCTTCCAATAAATCTCCACATTTTAGCTTATGCCAGTGGGATGTGATTTCTGAAACTGGCAACCAAAAGAACCCTTGACATAGCCTTGCTAGCATACTTCCAGGAATTTCAGAGGCTCAGCTGCCTCTCTGCCCCTGAGTCCTGCTATCCTGCTTCTTAGACTGGCCCTGGGGCCTGTTTCATGCCTAACTCCAGATTTTAAATAATTAAGGGCAGAAAGGCCAGGTTCAGGGTGTCCCTTCTCTCTCTGATATCTTCTTTTTCAACTGGCATTATATTATTTTATTTTTTCCTCAATCCAATTGCCAGGGTCTCTGAGAATCGCAAGTCCTAGAGCCCTCCAGCACTCCTGCAGAGAGGTCACTTCCTTCAAGGTAACGTTAAGTGCTTTCTTTAAATGTCTCTGGAGTCCCTTCATCTTTCTCCCGCCCCATCTTGGTCCCAGTCACTATTATCTCTTGCCTAGATTGCTGTGGCAATATTTTAACTGGTTGCTGGCATCCACTCAGGCTGGCCTCCAAAACATTCTCCACATGGCTCCAATGCTTCTGGCATAGAAAATCTGTGCAGTTTACAACCTGCACAACTGGATGTGGAAGTCCCCTCTGCCCCAGGCAATGGAAAGTGGCATGGAGAACTCTTCCCCAGAAGAGAGGAGCCAGAATCAGTTCCTCAAAACTCCATGTTTATCACACAACCTTTCTTGAAAAAATATTTTCATGGCATCCTTATTGTACTTAGAACAAAGAGAAAAATCCTCTGGCATAGTTCACTAGATGTTGGGTGGTCTGGTCCCTGTTGATCCCTCCAGCCTCACCCCATGTACCTCTCCTCCTTGACCTCTGCACTCCAGCCACACTGGGAAGGCTCTTTCCTCACAGTGCCTTTCACATGTTTTTCTCTCTACCTACTACCTAGAGAGGTTCTCTAGCTCTACCTCTTAGTACTTTTTACTCATGGTAGGCACTTGACACAGTTAGAAATGTCACTGTAATTTATGCCATTATTCAACACCTGTCTTCATCATTAGACTGTAGCTTTCATGAAGGCAGAGTCCACTATTTCTGTTTTATTTACCATCATATCTTCAAAGCCTCGCACAGTGCCTGGTTCGTAGCAGGATGTTCAATAAACAAACACTTATGGAATAAGTAAATGTTGACCTGATGTTCTTGAGAAAACATTAGGAGCCTCAAAAACACAGCCATCATCTGAGCTGCTTTGTGGATGGGTCTTTGCTAAGTAGCTGGGAGCTCTCCTCCATAGCTATTGTCCACAGAAGTCAGAGAATCACAGACTTGGAAGGCCTCTCATTTTACAGAGGAGAAACTGAGGCAGAGGATGGAGTCTGACTTGCCCCACATTTTATATTGAGTTGGTGGCGGCCACAGGGATTGTGTTTGAGAGCGGCCATAGGGATTGTGTTTGAGAGCACCCACCCCCAAACCTCCAATCCTAAACTTGTTCTTTCCTTACCCTAAAGAGCACCCAGCTGGACGGCAGCACCATGAGGGCTGACCCCTGGCTGGGTACAGAAAGGCACAGTATCCAGATACCTCTGGAAGGGGACCCATGTGTGACTCACACCTGCTTTTCACACCTTAAGCCTCTCAGGCCCCAAGCTGTGTTCAGAATAGCTCAGTGCTGCATGTGTGCAGTGGACTCTATAAATAAGCTTCCTAGAAAATGACTAATTTCATAACCAGAAAAGCAGAACGAGTAGCACCTCTTGACTGCAGGGGAAAATGGAGCAAGAGCCTGCTGCTCTTCCCTGTAGTCGAATGACTCCAGGCAACACCAGCCAAAGCCTGCATGTCCAGGCTGTCCAGAGGAGGGTTTAATTAGCTTTCCAAAGAAAATAGATGGCCCATTCAGGCTGGATGGGGAACCCAGTCTCTGGGCGCTGCCTTCCTCCCTCCCCACCAAGAGCAGAAATAGCTGATTTTATTGGATTGCTACGGCTCCTGCTCTCTCCTTCCCCACTTCTATCAGCCAGGCAAGAGGAACAGAAAACCAGCCTGTGACAACAGCAGCCACTTGCTGGGCTGCCCCCACCACTGCTTCCCTTATACCCAGAGAACACTAGGGATGAAGGGACTTGGAAATCACCCAGCCTGCCCCCGCTTCACTGATGGAGGATGTCCCAGAGTGAAAGCAGCTTCCCAAAGCCATCGTCACATTCAACAGGCATGTGCTCAGCACCTCCTGTGAGCAAGGCCTGGAGCTGCCCTAGGAATACAGTGATGAATAATCCAGGTCCCTCTTTGCAGGCTCCCAGTCTTCTCAGGGAGACAGACATGCAGACACGACCGTACCCTGATGCCTGCTTTAATCGATGTATGCATGTGACCACCTTGGGGAAGGCTCTGCTCATTTGTGGGGAGGGGCAAGGGGAAGAGGAAGTCTTCTCCAAAGGGGACACAGGAGCTGGTTTTAATGGTTTTTAAATTTAATTAATTAATTAATTTTTGAGATGGAGTCTCACTCTGTTGCCCAGGCTGGTGGAGTGCAGTGACGTTATCTCAGCTCACTGCAACCTCCGCCTCCCCGGTTCAAGTGACTCTCCGGCCTCAGCCTCCCAGTAGCTGGGATTACAGGTGCCCGCCACCACGCCCAGCTAATTTTTGTATTTTTAACAGAGACGAGGTTTCACCATATTACTCAGGCTGGTCTCAAACTGCTGACCTCAGGTGATCCTGCTTGCCTTGGCCTCCCAAAGTGCTGGGATTACAGGTGTGAGCCACCATGCCCGGCCAGGAGCTGTTTTTTAAAATATGTTTTTAGGTGAATGAGGGGTTGGGAAAAGGATTTCTTGGGTAGAGCAAATAGAAAAAGTGAGGCATGGAGACCCAAGATGTACGGAACATCTGGTGCAATCAGAAGTAGGCTGGTCAGTGGGATGGAGCAGCAGATGGGGGCTAGGCCTCAGCAGAGGCACGTGGGCAAGAAGCAGCCTAGAAGCCAGAAATCCTGCCTCCCGGGGGCGGGGGAAGCCCTCTTCCACTTGATCATACGGCTTCCCTGTGGCTTCCCTGCACTGAGAGTGATGCTGGCTCTCTCACACCTGGTCTGGCTGGGTAGGTCTGTAACAGGAAGTGGGGCAGCAGCAGCTTATGTTTAAGGAATGGACTTTAGACCCAGCTGGTAGCATCCGATCTGGTCTGAAACTACTCTTTACTGTGTTAAAATTCCCATAGCATAAAATTCAACATTTTGACCATTTTAAAGAGTACAATCCAGTGGCATTTAATACATTCATAACATTGTGCAATCATCACAATGATCTGCTTCCAGAATATTTTTGTCACCCCAGAAGGAAATCCTGTACCCATTAAGAAGTCACTCCCTGTCCTCCTCCCTCCAGCCCCTGGCAACTGCTTACCTGCTTTCTGTATCTATGGGTTTGCCTATTCTGGATATTTCATATAAATGGAATCATAAAATATGCAGCCTTTTGTGTTTGGCTTCTTGCACTTAGCATAATGTTTTCTAGGTTCATCCAAGTCCGCAGTATGCATCAGTACTTCATTCCTTTTCATGGATTCCTTTTCATGGCTGAATAATATTCTACTGTAGGATAGATGATGTTTTATTTATCTGTTCATCAGTTGAACATTTGGGCTGTTTACATCTTTGGGCTATTTGTGAATAGTGCTCCTATGAACCACACTGCTCTGTTTCCACTCTCCTCCCATCACGCGTGTGGTTTGGGGCAATGCTTTCTGCGCTCTGGGTCTGAGGCCTCACTTATGAAAATAAGGTGGTTGGACTCTAAGCCCATTGTAACTCGAAAGTCATCACCTTCCTTGGCTCGTTCGTACGTGTGAAGGTAATGTGTCGTGCAGCTACGCCACTAGTGCTGGGTGCTGGAGACCCAGCCTAGACCACCCAACCCCATTTTCCAGAAGCTCACGGCCAGTGCAGAAGACATAGAACAGATGCTGCTGTGGGCTGGGTGAAGTTCTAATAGAGGCACCGCCCCTCTGCCTGGGGGGTGGAGCGGGGGATGGGGGATGCTATTAGGAGACATCCTGGAGTCTCCTTACATGAGGTCCCAGCTTTGCCCAGGACTTATGTAGAGAAACAGCTGGCTGGTTTGCTGAGCCAGTCAGGGAGCCTAAGCCTGCTTCCAAGATAGGTGAGGAGCAAGGGGGAACTGGGATGCTGAAGCCAGGATTCCTGGGTGTGAGGCTGAGCCAAGCCCAGGCAGACATGCCTTCTATTCTGGGCTTTGTGCTCCTGGTACCCCATTAACACCCCTCACTATCAATGTGGGGCTCTTATCACCCTCTTAAAGCTCCAACCCCACCTGACATTTTTATTTGCTGAGTTGAACCTGTCCATTCCTCCTTTCGAGCCCTGTTTGTGCTGTTCCCTCAGCCTGGAAAATCCTTTTCCCCTTTTGTCAAATCTTACTCATTCTCCAAGGTGCGACTCAGGTGGTACGTCTCCCACGGAGCACTCCCTGATCTCTCAGGAAGAACTGCGTCCTCCCACTTCTGGGCTCCCCCACACACCTGGTTCATATGTCCCTTTGTCTCTTACTTTGTTCTGCTGCTATAGTTAGCTGTTTATGCACCTGCCTCCCCCACCAACTTCCGACTTTGGAGCATCCTCACCCCCCTCAACCACCTCTGCATCCCATGTGTTCAGCACAGGGCCTGAGCCTGTTGATGTACATGTTAAAGGCCAAATGCGGGGTAGTGGCAGGGTCTCAGGGTTGGTAGCTTTAGGGGCTCTAGGAAGGCAGATTCCAGCTAGGAGCCTCCCAATTAAAGAAGATGGCCAAACCATAGCCAGGAAGAGGCCCATAACGCCATCCAGATTTTCATCAGCATGTTCAGCAGGCAGGGGGCAGAGGACATGCTGGTTTCATGGAAAAGGAATGATCAGGATGACCACCTCATGAGAATGAGTCATGTGCCCCAGAGCATCCAGATGGAGGCTTGGCCTCCTCAGTGGGTGGGCTGCAGGGGGACGGCATAAATGCTCACTCACCTGGCTCCCTCATAATTCATTCCCAAGGTGTCTGGATGGGGAAGGGTGCCATCTTCCAGTGCAGGAAGCTTTCTCAGCAAAAAGCAAGCTGGAGATATAAATGAAGGAGAGAGGGCAGTTTCAGATCATCCAGATGGGAAAACAGGGGCAAAGAGAGATTAAGTGACTAGTCTCCGGTCACGCAGTGTGCCAACAATTTGTTTTCAGGTAGTCAAAACCCTGATTTCCTGTTGGGAGTCACTTTTCTCCTCCCCTGGTGTCCTGCTTGCCCCTTGCTACAACAGAGAGTCCAGAATCAGAACTCAGTTACCTGTTATTTGTATCATACCCCGAAGCCTTCTAATAAATATCTTTTCTGCCTAAGTTACTCAGAGTCCTCTTCTGTTGCTGGCAACCAAATAACCCAGACTGATGCGTGCAGCAAACTCGTGGAATGAATAGGCTCTGAGCCCAGGACTCCCAATGCTTAGTTCACTGCTATTTCCATCCTGCCAAGCTGCCTACCCTCCTTGCCCAGCTGTCCACTGTCCAGCCATCTGTCCTCACGTCTGAGCAGACTGCAAACTTGAGTGTTCTGGATCCTAAACACAGGGTCTGAGTGTTCTCTGCTTGGGATGTGCCCAGACAAATGACTTCCCTTCCATCCCTGCTCTTCTCTGAGTGGGAGAAGCAGGGTGTGGGCATGGCAGAGACCCCAGGGAAGAGAAGATGAAAAGTGTAGGGTAGGCCCAGCCTGCTGAGGGGCTCGGGCAACAGTTGTCCATTTTTCATTTGAGTCTGATTCAGGGATTGGACCATTCATTTGTTCAACCCGTTTACTAAACACTTTCCATGTTCAGGCTACGTGTGGGACCCTGGGAATACAATGAACGACAAGCATCTCGTGGGGGATGTAGGTAAGAAGAAAAGGCAATGGCGACACAGGTGACCCGTGTGCGGGGAGACGAGCAGGGTGCCCTGGGAGTGCCAGCCAGACCCCTGAGGAGGCAGAGGACTCAGGAGAGTTTCGGTTCCCAGGAAGGGTCATCTCTGATGAGATGTGAAAGAGGAGTGCGGGGGAGAGGCTGTGGGATGAGACAGGAGGGGGTGGGGTGCTCCAGGTAGAATAAGGACATGTAGACAGGCCTGGAATTGACACAAAGCAGGGCACATTCAAGGACTAGAAAGAAATGTAGTCTAAAAAGGGAGTGTGGAAAGGGGGTGTGGTGTCGGATGGGACGATCTACCGAACCGCTCACTTGTAAATTTTTTCCTTATCCCTCCCCTTCTTTCCAGAGAGGTAAGGCAGACCTACACTCCCTTGGGAGAGACAGCTTGGCTGCAGGATCAAAGGCCAAGTTCCTGGAGGAGCTATTCTTCCAGTCTTTGTTCTGTGAAAGCTGGAGCACCTGGGGATGGGGTGTCTCTTGGTCAGGGAGGTGGGGGTGTGAGGAAGGGGAGGGGGTCTCCGGGCCTGGGAAGGTGACAGAGCCCATCAGTTCCATGACTGGTGCCTGGTGTGTGGGTGGGTGGCACTGAGTGCATAGAGAGGGCTGGATCTCCGCTCCAGGGCTTCTGCTGCACCCCACACGGCACCCTCTCGACAGAAGACACACGGTCTGCAGACCCAGAGGGGCTCTTCAGGTGGGGCTGGGATATCTCAGCTATAATCAGCAGGGTTTCCTTGAAACATCCCTGGCATGGTGGTCACGGCAGTGGGTTGAGGTCACTCCAGTGACGACTGGGATTGAATTTCCTACAGGGTAGGGTTGCTGGGGAGCTCTGAGTCTGGACTAATTTCATTTAAGGAGCACAATGAGACATTTCTTCCATACCTGATATTAAGGATTAAAAAAATCAACGCGTTCTAGGAATAGATTCTTGCCTTGGGAGGCAGGAGACCAGCTAAAAGGTGGGTGTGGCAATCAGGTAAGTGATGGGGTATCCTAGCCTGGGACTGCAGCTGGGGACTGCCCCCTTGCTGGGCCACCTGCTCCAGTCACTCTGATTTCAGACCATAACCGTCTCCTCATCACCCCCGTGAACACGAAGCACATCCTTCCCGTCACTCCTTTGCTTAGGCTGTCTCTCCTGCCTGGAAGGCTATCACCTCTTTGCACCCCTCCTTAAAATCCAACTCAGACTTTAAGCTCCAGCTTAATCTTGAATTGCTCTAGGAAGCCTTGCCTGGGGACAGGTCTTCACTCTGCTCTAGTCAAACTGTGTGGCTCTGGGAAAGTGTCTTTATAACTCTGAGCCTTAAATTTTTCTCATATGTCTAACACGGATGACAATACCTTCCACACAGGACTGCGGTGAAGACCACCAGTGAATGAGAAAGGTGAATGTTGACTATCATGGTGACTGGTGAACACCAGGTGCTCAGGACCTGTGCAAACAACCAACAAAGGCACAGCAGAGAAGAGAAATGAGGGTGTTGGTAGTGGGGAAGCAGGTGGAGACAATGGATAAACTCCCAGGAAAGGGCTGGGAACCTAGCTTCTAGAAAGGGCAAAGGGCTTTGAACAATGCCAAGTTGTCTGGGGCAGCCTTTGGACAAGAGAGGCATCCCAGGACCATGTGCCTTCCCTTGCTGACAACAGAAAGGCACTGTTGGACCTGCAGGTGTCTGTGGTCTGGTCCAAAGGTTCAGTATGAACTGAATTTACCAGCTTCCCTCTGTACTCTGAGGAGGAGGGGGCTGGAGGGAGATTTGAGGAGCCCCCGTCCTGCCAAATTCCTATTGGGTGGGATGGGAGCAGGAGAAACACACACAGATTCTTGGCTGGCTTTGGCCACCCTGCTGGGACCAAAGTAGCAGGGGCTAGCTGCATAGGCAGCATTGAGAGAGAGCAGGGGCTCATGGCTGAAGCCAACACATTCTGTCCTAAATACATCTTTGGGGTGGAGGGTCAGAAATTCACACTCAGACTCTGTGGACCCTCCCAGCCTCTTCTCAGGGCCACTCTGGCTTTCTTTTAAAATATACACTTTTTAAATTTCATGGTCAGATTGGTGAGGATGGAAGGGAATAGGAGGAGGCGATCAGGGAGAGAATGGAAGCAGCAAAAAGGGCAGAAGCAATCTTAGGGCCACCTGTTCAGTAACATCTTAGCCCCTGATCGAAGAGGATAACAATGACAGTATCTTCACAATAGAAAGGGCAGCTATCACTACTGCACCTGGACCACACAGGCCAGGCACTGCTCCGGTGCCTTGCATGTGTTAGCAAATTCAATCCTCACAGCGGCCCCTGGAGGAACCTGGTAACATTCCCCGCATTTTCTAGAGGAGGAAATGGAAATTCAGAGAAGTGAAGTTACCTGTCCAAGGCCACACAGCTAGTCATCACAGAGCTTCCCCCACTGCCCACATTCCTAACCTCTCTTTCACTTTTTAGCTTTTGGTAAGAAAAAATATTCTGCAAATACACCTCTGTGAAGAGACTGCACATCATGGCAGTCGCTTTCTACATGTTCTTTAAAAAAATCCTCACCATAAATCTATGTGAGTAGCATGTGATGATCCCCATTTTTACAGATGGGAAAACTAAGGCTCAGGGGGTGAAGTGACCCAAGTGAATGAGTGAAGGAGCAAGAGGGAGATCCCTGTCCCTGTGTTCCTGCTTGGGCTCATTGCTGTTCTCCCCAGAAGAATGACTGGAAGTCCTGCGCTGGACCACGACCTCAGGTTTCTCCACTTGAAGCAGCAGCCCAGGAAGCAGGCTTTGGAAGGCTAGCTTGCATGGGGAGTTTGGGAGGCTGGCTTGGGTGGGGAGCCTGTGATGGTGGCAGCTGTGTTCCATCAGTGCCGTGAAGAATATGCTCACTGGCCCTGGGCTCTAGTCCCAGGCTACTGTGTGACCTTGGGCTAGTCATTTCCCTTATCTGAAACTCAGTAGCCCCAAATGAAACCCAAACGACCTGAATGAGATGACCTCTAAGGGCCTTTCCTTAGAGGTCAGGCTTCAATTCCGGGCCTGTCAGGTTTAATGAGGCAGAGGGTGGAACGGCAGTGAACCAGCAAAGGATGCTCACAGCATCGGGGAAACAGGCCTTGGTCCATGCAGCCCAACCTTCAAGCGTGGAGGGCAGATCTGGCCTGAGCCAATTATTGACAGAGTCCAGGTTCAGCTGTGATTTGATGCTGTGGGTGGTCCGGCCTGATTCTAAATGGTGCGGTGGTCAGGGACCCAAAAGATAGAAAGGCAGGATTTTAGAGTTCAAAGGTTATCTGGTTGGTCTGAACCTCTGTTCTCCAAGACTCTGAAAACAGTCCATTCTGCTCCCTCTCCTCGCACCTGCCCCCAGGTATGCAGTTTAATTTACAGGGAGAAAACAGCAATCACAAATGCAAAGGTGTGATCACACCTCTTGTGGGCGTCTTCTGATATTTCCATTCAGTTACATGTTTGCTCCTACCTATAATGCCTTAGGATGCACTTCTCCCTCCACTAGAAAGCCCCTTTTTCCCTTCTCTGCTTGGAAAATTCTTATTTGCCTCTTAAGACTCTGTTCAAATGTCACCTCCTCAATAGAACCCTCCCCGACTCCCTTAGGAAGAACTGGGTACTCTGTCTTCCGTTCTTACCTCTTATGTGTTGATGCCGGTCTCCCTGCCTCACGCAGAGCTACCTGGACATAAACCTGTGGTCTATGATGACTGCAGTCTCCTTTTATTGCAGGTTTATTGTGTGCTGGATGTCGTGCCAAGCACTGTACATGTATGACATCATTCACTTCTCACTGTAACCCGATGAGGTAAACAGTCATCCTCCACCTACACGTGGAGATTGGGACTTGGAGAGACTAAACCATCTGCTCAAGGTCATATAGTTGGTACGTGGCAGAACCAGGTTTCAAACTCAGTTTATATCAACTCCAGGCTTTATTTAAATCACAAGGTTTCCAGCATCTGATATGGACTTTTCTGTTTCCCATGTCCAATACTGTATCTGGCACCATGCAAATTTTAAAAAAAAATGAAAAGTGGGGTAATGTTTGAACATTTACAAACGGCTCATTAAAAACATCATAAAAGGCCAGGCATGGTGGCTCACACCTGTAATGCCAGCACTTCGGGAGGCTGAGGTGGGCAGATCACCTGAGGTCAGAAGTTTGAGACCAGCCTGACTAACACAGTGAAACCCTGTCTCTACCAAAAATACAAAATTAGCCAGGAGTGGTGGCGGGCACCTGTAATCCCAGCTACTTGGGAGGCTGAGGCAGGAGAATCACTTGAATCGGGGAGGTGGAAGTTGCAGTGAGTGAGCAGAGATCGCACCACTGCACTCCAGCCTAGGTGACACAGTGAGACTCATCTCAAAAACAAACACCACCATAAAAGTAGTAAACACATAGGCTTTGGCTCTGGACTGCCTGAGTATGAATCAAGGCTCCCTGACTGGCTGCCTGATTTTGGGCAAGACTTTGACTTCTTTGTGCCTCAGTTTCTTAATCTGTGAAGCAGGGATAAGTGTGTCTACACCTCAGAGGGTTAAAATGAAGATTAAATGAATGTTGACCTTCGCACAAAGTTTTTACACAAGATGCATGGAAAATGTGTAGAACAGGGCCAGGAAGCTCCTAAAAATGTTAATTGTCATCATCTTGTGTTTCAGGCTTTGCCTGTTTCCCAGTTAATATAACTCTTCTCCTCCCATGGATAAAGTCCATGAAGGTTCTGGGATGAATCTTGGGGTGTCCTGGTAAACTGGTTCTTAACTTTCTCTTTACTGGACCTGAACTGCTGTATCACTGGGAGCAAGATGAAGCAAACTAGAATATTATGCAGGAATTAAAAAAAAGAATAATGTAGGCCAGGCATGGTGGCTCACACCTGTAATTCCAGCATTTTAGGAGGCCGAGGCAAGAGGACTGCTTGAGGCCATGAGTTCGAGACCAGCCTGGGCAACACAGTGAGATCCCATCTCACCAAAAAATAGTATGTGAGTGGGGCATGGTGGTATACACCTGTAGTCCCAGCTACGATCGCTTGAGCCCAAGACTTCAAGGTTGCAGTGAGCTATGATCGCACCACTGCATTCCAGCCCAGGTGACAGTGCGAGACCCTGTCTCAGAAAAAAAAAAGAAAAAAAAAGAAAAGCCCTGATTTGTGTCCTCTGCCAATTTGCATGGTGTAATGCTCCCACCATGGCTGATTTCAAGCTATGAATGTGAAGAGTCATGCTGCCAGTCTTAGCAGAGGTCCAGAGTTTTGCTCAATCTGTGCCTCAGTTTCTTCATCTTTAAAACAGATCAGCAGTAGGACCTAACTCAAAATACTGTTGTGAGGAGCAAACCTGAAGCTCTTAGACGAGCACATGGCACGCTGTATGCTCTGTGTTAGCCAATATCACCGTTAGGAGTTTTAACTCAGTCTCACTGTTGCTTATCTGGCTTGGACACTGACCCAACCCCAGCAACTGGCCTTCTGCTCTAATGGGCAGAGTCTCTGCCTTCTAGGATTAGGCCTTGTCCCCTCTTGCAGCTCTCCCTTCTCCCTTTGTGATATAGTTTGGATATCTGTCCCCGCCCAAATCTCATGCTGAATTGTAATCCCCAGTGTCGGAGATGGGGCCTGGTAGGTCACGGAGGCGGATCCCGCATGGCTTGTGCTGTCCTGATGAGAGTTCTCACAAGATCTGATCTTTTAAAAGCATGTGGCACCTCCCCCAACTCACTCTCTTGTTCCTGCTTTCCCTGTGTGATGTGCCTGCATCTTCTTTGCCTTCTGATTGTCTGCTTCCTGAGGCCTCCCTAGAAGCCAAGCAGACACCAGTGCCATGCTTCCTGGACAGCCTGGCCATAAGCCAATTAAACCTCTTTTCTTTATAAATTACTCAGTCTCTTGCATTGCTCTAAAGAAATTGTTGTATTTCTTTAGAGCAATGCAAGAATGGTCTAATACACCCTGGAACTAGAATTCTGGCCTAGCCTGTGTTGGTTACACACCCACCCTGATCACACATTATTTCATGCCTCTGGTTTCATCCCTAGACTTCCCTCATGCCGCCCTGGGCCCAGGCTGCCAGTGCAGCTGTGCCTTGCTCTGGATGGTCCATGATGTTCCCTTCTGGCATCTGCTGCTCTGCTCCTCGTTGTTTACAAGGTTCCTTTCTCACAGGGCTGGGATGTACTTACAGAGGGGAAAGCTGAAGTTCAGAGCTCAGTTTGCTCCCACCTGCAACTAGAGGGGCCCCTAGCTCCTGCCACACCCTGCTGTGAGCTCCAGCTTCTCATCAGCACCTCCTGCCCCCAGCCCGATTTAACCCTTCTGTGCTCAGGCCTGGCTCAGATCGTGGCAAATTGGGAAGATCTCGGCATCTTTGGGTTTGGTGGAAGAGTCAAACTGAGTCAGAAGCAGGGCCTGGAGGGGAAGACACAGAGAGGCAGGGTTTGGAAACATCAGCTGGATTTAAGGCTCTTTTGCCAGGAAACAAAAAAAATAGAGTGTGAACTAGGAAAAAATATCCAGGTGGGACCAGGAATCACGGTTGAAAGGGGCCTGACCTCCTGAATTCAAATTTAATAAATAGCAGCTGCATACCTACTGTGTGCCAGGTCCTCTGGGGAAGGCATGGAGGTCTCTGCCTCACTGGCAGGAAGTCAGTTTACATTTATCATCTGTAGCTAGAGATCAGACTGTCTTTTTTTGACCACTTATTTATTATTTTTTTTTCAGATGGAGTCTTCCTCTGTCACCCAGGCTGGAGTGCAGTGGTGTGATCTAGGCTCACTGCAGCCTCTGCCTCTTGGGTTCAATCAATTCTCCTGCCTCAGCCTTCCAAGTAGCTGGGACTACAGGCGCCAGACACCATGCCCGGCTAATTTTTGTATTTTCAGTAGAGATGGGGTTTCACCATATTGGCCAGGGTGGTCTCAAACTCCTGACCTCAAGTGATCCACCCGCCTCGGCCTGGTGCTGGCATTACAGGCATGAGCCACTGTGCCCGGCCCCACCTTTGTTAGCTCCAGAGGGTGGTTCAGAATATATTTTGCATTTTAAACCCAGTTTGTCTCTGAGATAATCTTGCTATAATCTTGTATCAATTTCTTTCATATCAGGCTCCGTACTGAGCCTTGGGGGACACACAGATAACTAAGAGCCAGTCCCCGCCCTCCACCCAGCATTCAGCCTAGTGAGTTGAGTGAGAAATGCATTAAGGGCCCACTGAGGCTGTCTTATGGGAGTACTCAGGAGGGCACAAAAATAGAGTCTGGAAAGCTGCACAGAAGAGACCTGAAGGACAAGCAGGAGTTCACCAGATACAGGGAGGACATTCCAGGCAGGGAACACTGCAGGGCAAAGGCCCGGAGAGATGAAAGCACAAGGTACGCTAGGCAGAGGAGGCACCTCAGTGTAGCCACAGAGTAGACATAAGCGGGATTCTTGTCACACAGCAGAGGGCTTCATGCATCAGCCTAAGACACACTGACTTTGACTCACAGACCATTTTTTTCTCAGGGGGACAGAGCAGGTATTGCCATGCTAGCTGGCATTTAGAAATCCGTGTGTGTATCAGGAGTTAGTGGGGAAAAAGTGACAACATGGATGGATCTCAAAAACTATGTCTTTTTACTTTTTTTTTTTTGGAGATGGAGTCTTGTTCTGTCACCCAGGCTCGAGTGCAGTGGCACAATCTTGGCTCACTGCAACCTCCACCTCCCAGGTTCCCGTGATTCTCCTGCCTCAGCCTCCCAAGTAGCTGGGACTACAGGTGTGCACCACCATGCCCAACTAATTTTTGTACTTTAATAGAGATGGGGCTTCGCCATGCTGGCCAGGCTGGTCTTGAACTCCTGACCCTTGGGTGATCCACCTGCCTTGGCCTCCCAAAATGCTGGGGTTACAGGTATGAGCCACTGCATCTGGCTTTTTAAAAACTATTTCATGACACAAAAGAGCACATACGATATGATTCCACTTATATGACGATTAGGAACAGACAAAATCCACCTACAATAATAGAAATGGGAACAATCGTTATCGCTGAACTTTCGGGGGTGATGGAAATCTTGAGTCTTGCTCTTGGTGATGGTTATATGAGCTCATGCAGTTGTCAAAATGCACTGAACAGAACACTTAAGATCTGTACATTTGACTGCTTGTAAAATAAACCTGAAGAACATGGGTGAGCATTTTTGGTTGTTATAATAACTGAGGGGTGCTACAGGCAAATCTATAGGAGATGGGGCCAGGGATGCTTTCACAACAAAGAACTCTCCCACCCAAAGGCCAGTAGGTCCCTGTTGAGAAATACAGCTGCAAGCCATGGGGAGCCGCAGAAGGACGGAAACAGCAGAGAGACCTGGCCACATCTGTATTTTGGTAAGACAAGGCTCTCGTGGTGGTGGTGGCAGAATCTTGGGACAGTGATGTGGCACAGAAGGTGGACATATGATCTTCACTGCCACTCCTAGGCCTCATATTTGCCTCTTAGCCCACTGGCCTGATGCTGTCCTGGAGGGGCCCCAGGAGGTCCCTCTGAGTCACCTCAGATGCTGACCAGCTAGGAAGTAGCAGAGGCAGCAGATGGTAGTGGAAATGGCAATGCCCCACCCCCAGCCTCCCGGCCTCATGATAAGCACCAAGGATAAAAGTGATCATCTTCCTCTGAAGTGGAGTCTCAGTGACGGGGGTCTCCCTGAGTGTCTGGAGCCACTGGAAGCAGGGCTGAACGCTACTGCTGCTACTATAGAAAAGCACTGTTTTACACCACAGGCGAAAGAACAACACAGCTGACTTGCATGAAAATACTCACCTGACCCCTCCTCCCTTCAGAAAGCCTTCTCTGACCTGGGCAGGTGTCTCTCCTGTGTTCCCACAGCCCTACAGAACACAGTTACTGCCTAGGTTTGAATTCTGGCTCTGACACTTACTTGCTGTGCGTACCTGAAACGGAGTTACTCAAGCTCTCTGTTTCCTCACCTGCAAATTGAGGATAACAGAAACCGTCTTCACTGAACTATTACCAAGATTGAGATAATGTAGTAAGCACTCAGTAAGAGCGAGTGCTTATGGTGAGCCTAGAATGCATCAATACAGACCACTGTTGCCAGGTGACTCCTCTGGTGCCTCCACTAGATGTTAAGCTCCTTGTGGGCAGGGTCCTTGTGGTCATGTTGATTGCTGAGGGCCTTGTGTCCACCACAGTGCCTGGTACAGTAAATACTTGCATGCTTGAATGAATTCCACCCACTAAGATCTCTCCTGAGAGCTTTCTTTTTCCACCCACAATGCCTCTAAATCACAACAATTCTTCAGAAATGGAGCCAGACTCATTTGTATTCTGTTCCCTCTTCTCTCTTCTGTTACCTCCATGGCCATGCAGAACCCAAACAACATTTAGTTTTTAAATTAACAGCTTCTTCCTGGACTCTCTACTCCTAAGACTTCACTCAGTGGTCTTCATACTGGGCATGCAAAAATCCTTTTTAAAAAATGCACTCCGCACCTCTCAAAAAGTTAAACACAGAATGACCATACAATCCAGCAATTCCACCGCTAGGTATATACCCCAAAGGGTTGAAAGCAGGGGCTCAAACAGATCCTTGCACACCAATGTTCATAGCTGTATTATTCACAATAGCCAAAAAGGTAGAAACAGATGAATGGCTAAACAATGTGGTATATCCATACAATGGAATATACTCAGCTTTAAAAATGAGATTCTGATATATGATACAACAGAGATGATCCCTGAAAACATTAGGCTAAGTGAAAGAAACCAGACAAAAAAAGACAAACATGATGCCTCTTACATGAGGTACCTAGGATAGGGGAATTTATGAAGACAGAAAGTAGAACGGAGGTCACCAGGGGCTGGGGGAGATGGGAATGAGGAATCAGTATTTACTGAGTACAGTGATTCAGTCTGGTAAGATAAAAAGGTTCTGGAGATGGACAGTGGTGATGGTTGTATAACACTGTGAATATACTTAACGCCACAAAATTATACACTTAAAATTGGTTAAAATAGTAAATTTCATGTTATGTGCATTTTACCACAATTTAATAAAAGCCTCCCACACCAAACAAAACACTGGAAGGACAGACTTCCCTCTGAAATCTGACAGAGCTGCATGCCCCTCTGCCAACCCTAGTGCTCTGTGACCTTGACCTCCTGGCCCATGATCTGTTTTCCTCTCCATCCTCTCCTTGCTTCCAGCTCTCATGTTCCCTGTTCTTTTTTTCTTTTTGAGACAGGGTCTCGCTCTGTCACCCAGGCTGGAGTGCAGCGGCGTGATTTTGGCTCACTGCAACCTCTGCCTTCTAGATTCAAGCAATTCTCCTGCCTCAGCCTCCTGAGTAGGAGGGGCTACAGGTATACACCACCACGCTCGGCTAATTTTTATATTTTTACCAGAGACAGAGTTTCACCACGTTGGCCAGGCTGGTCTCAAACTTCTGACCTCAAATGATCCCCTGCCTCAGCCTCCCAAAGTGCTGGGATTACAGGTGTGAGCCACCACACCCAGCTCTCTGTTCTTTTTCTACTGCAGACCCCAGGGCCAGGACATGTTCTTTTCCTTGATCCCATCATATCTCTTGAGGGTGCTTCAGATAGATGCTTTGAGACTCTGAGATGGAAAAGCTATGTGCCTGGAGATGCTCATTATGGACGACGTGCAACAATAAAGACATAGTTAAATAAAGTAGGGACCAGCCAACCAGGTATAAACAGAGAAGTCATGACAAAATGTTAAGTGAAAAACGCAGGCTATAAACCTATATGTGGACTAATTTCGACTATTACAAAATACAGATCTATAGAAAACACAGAATGGGGCATATAAAACGATGGTTCATCTTATGTTTGTTCTCTAGCATGGAGTATGGTTATTTTCACAACTGTAATTTATAATTCATACCAGACAACACCTTTAGGCAGATGATGAAATATACATATTGTTAGTTTTGCAAGAATCTTCAGAATTGATTCCAGATGCCCATATGCTGCCACCACTGAGGCCCACAAATCTCTCCCGAATGGCTTCCAGAGGAATGGGGGGCGAGGGGGTGTTTCATCTAGACTCTACAGAAAGACACGTGGGGACTTGGTGTGTCTCTCTAATGACTGCAACCAACTACCTCACCACAAAAAGGAGGGCAATTTAGGGTCTTTATTTTGCTATTGGACTAACCAGAAAATTTGGCTGTGAACAGTTTATCCCTTACATTAGCCCAAAGTTAGGAATTCCCAAGATGCTTGTTCCCTTACAAATCTGCAAACAGTGGATCTCCTGCATCTGGTGTGAGGGGATCCCCTCCCCATCCAACATGCTACACCCCAGGTATAGAAACTTGAGTCACGCTTGCTTCAACGGGGACACAGGAAGGAGGGTAGCTTCTGTTCCATGTGCTGCAGCACAGCAGGAAAGGCTTTTCTCAGTCTAAGAGTTCAGAAATTTCTGAGTTTTGCCAGACACCGGTGACCACGATGCTCGTTCCACATATCACCAGATGTAGAAAAGACTGAGATGATGTTAAAGAATGGGGGGAATCTTATTTTCCATAATCCCCTAACGTAAGGGAGAGCCTTTTGGTGATAACACTGCTTAAAAGCGAAAAGAGTTTCTAGTTTGTTTTTTTTTTCCCTTGAGATGACCTGAGCTTCCACCTTCTAGAGGTGACAGGTGACAGACCTGTGGCTTCAGATGGAATCTGGACCAGGGGGTCCAGAGATCCTGTGTTTCTAACACTGAGCCTGCATGTCACCTAGCCCCTCACATGGTCCAGTCAGTTTTTCCATCTCCACTTGTAGACCCATTTCAACAATTAATTAGGTGCCTGAAGCATTTGTATGTCTATAATTTCTCCCTCCCCACTGCCTTCTCTTTTTGGGAATCTGTCAATTTACTGGAGATGACAGCATCTTGTCCTGCAAATATGGGTCTTTGTGTTAGAGATGAGTTTCTTTAAAACCTCTATGAAGGAAATGGTTGAGAGTTCAAGAGAAAATTTGAAATGAAGCCAGAAGGATGTATATTTGTGCTGGGAGGAGGATGAAGAAAGACCAAAAATGTTATTTTCATTGTTTTACAGTCATTTCAGGTATGTTTTACTATTTTGTATTAGTCAACAGCAGTGTTATAGTATCAAGCCATATTGAATAAAATATACAGACTTCACTTAAATTTTCATACTTGAGCAACAACACAGAATTCAAGTTATCTGAGCTTTACTATTTTGATCATAGTACAGCTTACTATACCCTTACTATGGTATAATATCTTTATTTATTGGTGCATATAAGTCCAAGATATGCAGTCTCATACATAAATGGTCATTTCCAACATTCATTCATTCATTCATTCATTCAACAATTATTTACTGTGAAGGGTCAGGTTTGGTTTGCTAGGCACAAAGAATATAAGGTGAATAGGATGTCTGTTCTCTTAGATTCATTAACATCATGCAACTTCTCATTCTTTAGGTCTACAGGCCCTTACATGACTGGCTCTGCCCACTCTCTCACCTTTTTCCTTATCACTTTCCCCCTTTATCTCTTACAGCTACACTTCAGGTTCCTTGAAGATACCAAGATATTGTTACCCCAAGGCCTTTGCACCTGCAGTCTCCTGTTCTTAGAATGCTATTCCCCAGGTCTCCTCTTCATTCAGGTCTTTGTTCAAATATCACCTCCTCAAAGACAATTCTATTTAAAGGCAGATCTCTTCCTCCACTCTTCCTCCCAGTCATCCCTCATCCTACTTTATTTTTCTCCAAAGCACTGCTCACCACCTGAACAATTTTATCTTTGCTTATTTTTATTTTCTGCCTCCCCTGGTAGAGCTTGGGGAGGAAGTTCATCTTTTTAGCAGTGTATCCCTAGGGGCTAGAACAACCTGGCATGTAACAGATGTTTATATGTATTCGGAGAATAAATGAATGAACTGGTTCTTGATAGTTTAGGGTGCTTGATGAACCAGCTTTGCAGGAGGGATCATTATGGTCCCTGGTAGATTCATAGCCCCTACTCCTAAGCCTCCCACTCCTCCTCCTGTTGGGCTCTGTCTGTGAATGGTGTCCTTGGCCGTTCAGTCTCAAAGCCTTGCCACCACTTATTCCTCCCTCCTGCTAGTGCCTACATCCAATCAGTTACCAATTTTAGTGACACTGTGGCCTCTTGCATCAACTCCTTTTTCTAACCATTCTTACAACAACCCCCAGTCCATACTCAATCTCTCACCTAAACCATTGTCATCATTTCCTACCTGGGCTTCCGGCCAGCAGGCTCTCCTCACCCAATCTGTTCTCCAAGGGGTAGCCAGAGTGAGTTTCATCATGCTAAGGTTTGATCATGTTTCTTCCCTACTCAAAAACTAAAGACTCCCAACTCTATAGCTTGGCAGTCAATGTCCCCCCAATAACCTCCATCCCCTTAACCCAACCTTCCTTCTCAAGACCCTTCTTTTATTCTTTTTGATCCAGTTGGAATGAACTGCTTTCCAGTTTCTGTATATATCCTAGAAGTCCCCATTGCCTGTCCATCCTCTGCTTATGCTGTTTCCACTTCTTGAAATAGTTTTCTTCCTTTCTTCTAATGTACAAATCATTCACCCAGTTTAAATGCTACTTGGCTTCTCCAAGAAGCCATTACTGACCTGTGAGGAGATTAAAATTCCTCTTTCTTCTCAACTGTTTTTTAAGGGGTTATCTGCCTCTCTTTTAGGGCAAGTCTCAGGAAAGGACAGGCAATATGACACAGAAGAGTTCAGAATCTGGAGTCAGATCATCTGAGCTGGAGGGCCTAGCTCTCTGGATCTGAGACTTTTGAGGTATGCACCCTTAGAAAAGTGAAAATCCAAGCCTTAATTTCCCTATATGTAAAATGGGGATAACATTATTGATGTCATGGATGTGTTATAGAGGAGTAAGTGACAGAGTATAGGAAAAGCTTTTGACACTACATACAAATTAATTATGAAATTCTATCATGCTAACATACAAAACGTTGAATAAACAAAAGTGTTGCTCCTCCCAGGGAGTTTTCATGGATGTTTTATGCTGGCTGAGCCTGAAGTCCAGGAATAGGTCAGTGGGGAAAGGATTTTTTTGAGGGAGGAGGACTTTTGAGGCCTTAAGAATCCCATGTCCTTGGATGATCTGAAGAAAGGAAGACATATAGGGTATATCCACAAAGCTGGGGTCCTAGTGGAATTACTAGCTACCAATTCTTGAGCATTTCGTATGTGCTAGGGACTGTACTAAGTACTCTACATACATCATTCTTGAGTCAGAAATTATTCCTTCATAGAGCAAAAGAAGCCCATAGCAGTTATATAAATACGTGCTCCTCCCTACCCCACCGCCAAATAGTTCATAACATCATCAATCCAATGATGTTATTTTTTGGATGGAGAAATTGAGACCCAGAAGGGTTATATACTGACATTGTATAGCCAGTGAGGAAGAAACTGGGCCTGGAATCCAGATCTCTCCACTCTGAAGGGAGAAACCCCTACATGGCAAAAACCCAGGGGCCACCATTCATTATGAAGTCTGTGTAAACTTCATAGCCAATGCCATCTATATGGACTACATTGTCAGTGGCAGCCCCTGAAGTTCTGCCACTTGGCCACCCTGGCTCAGCTCCATGATGAGCTGCTCACTCCTCAAAATAGTTCTGGATGGAACTAGAGACTATGATTCTAAGTGAAGTAACTCAGGAATGGAAAACCAAACACTGTATGTTCTCACTCATAAGTGGGAGCTAAGCTATGAGGATGCAAAGGCATAAGAATGATACAACGGACTTTGGGGACTTGGGGGAAAGGAGGGAGGCGGGTGAGGGATAAAAGACTACAAAAATTGGGTTCAGTGTATACTGTGGGTGATGGGTGCACCGAAGTCTCACAAATCACCATTAAAGAATTTACTCATGAAACCAAACACCACCTGTCACCCAAAAACCTATGGAAATAAAATTTAAAAAGGAAGTTCTTGAGACCAGAACCTCAGGTCCCTGGAGACTGAACACTGCCCTCCTTGCCAACTGTTCCATCCAGAGTCTCCTCCAAGGTGACGGACTCCATCCCTTCACCATCCGTCTGTGCTTGTACTCCTTCAACACACCTCTCGGGGCACCCTCTCTGCACCAGGCTTCAGACTCAGCTCTGGGGACACCCGGCTGCCCTTGATGGAGCCTTGTGCTGAGAAAGCACCCGAGCCTGGTGTGATTGTAACTCAAGCTTCCCCAGCAGCTTTGTCAGCAGCACCAAGAGGCTGCCCTTAACAAGCCCCAAGGAGAAAGAGGTGGGGACCTCCGCAAAGGGATGACTAAAGGGGCCTGGTTGGAGTAGAAGACTTGGCCCTCAAGGGGGAGGGAAGGGTGACTGGGAGGGCATGCAGTCAGGACACAGTGGAGAAGAGGACGAATCCTGGGATGCCACATCACCTGGTCCAACTGAGGACACTCAGGCTCAATGTGTCCTGGATGGAACAGGATTAACGCCTGGGAATCTGATCTCAGGTCCAGGGCTTCTTCATTCTCCCAAACGGAATCCCAAACTCGGAGTGTTTGAGTGTTTGCATAAGAGACGTGAGAGCTCTCCTTTGAGGTTGAAGGAAGCAAATTAAAGCCCCCTCCCCCGTTTTTTGCTACAGCAGGTAGGGATGATAGCAAATGAATGGCACCTGCCCCTCCAAGTGAGGCAGGGCTGGAATTACACACTTTCGTGGTACACTCAGGTGAATTTTGGGGTTCTGGGGCTTCAATGGGGGTGGGATCTAGTTGTGTAGGAGGGGGCATGAGTATGAAAACCTGTGACCCTAGATTCTAATGAAAGCTTTACCACTAACTCTCCGGTCACCTTGGCCAAGCCACCTTACTGGGCCCTCAGTTTCCCCACCTGTAAAATGAGGAGGTTGACTAAGTTCCGAAGATTCGTCTGGCCCGGATCTTCTAAAGCCCTGTGATCCTGGATAAGGTAAGCCTCCCAAGGCTCTTACACGGGCAATCTCCGGTTTTGCAGGAGCCTGGGCCTCATCCAGAAACAAGCTGCATGCTGGGGGAGGGGAGCGCGCTAAGATTTTATTCTGAGGGAAGGTGGGAGGCTGGAGGCTAAAGCTAAAGGGTCGGTGGAGGCGATGCGTTGGGAAGGCTGGGAGCCGCGCTTTAGAGGCCGGAAGGGTAGCGGCGATTTCCAACCTCCCTCAGGGGCTTCAGGCTCTGAAGAGGCAATGCAGCCCAGAGCCGCGCACCAACCTCTGCCGGCAGTAGAGGCTCACACTCCAAAACACTATCCCGATTCCTCCCCGGAACCGCGCACGGGCTTCGTGGGGAGTGGCTGCCGCTCCCTCCCGGCTACCAAGCGCCGAGCCCCCTCCTCTGCGTTGGGGGACCCCTCCCCCAGCATGGGGGCGCCCGGAGCCCCACGGGGGCGTGGCGGGGGCGGGCGCCGACTCCTCGGCCCGGAGGACTGGAGAAGGTGTCAATTGCGGGGCCACCCCAAGGAGGGACCCGCGCCCTGCACCTTCCGGGTCCGGGTGGCGGAAGGCCACTGGGCGTGCGCCGGGATTTCGGGAGGGTGCTGCTGTGACCCTACTGGCACAGAGCGGCTGGGTGGGCTGTGGGCTGGGTGGCTGGTGGGCTGGGTGGGCTGGGTGGGCTGCGGGCTGCGGGCTGCGGGCTGCGGGCTGCGGGTCTCCAGGCGCCGGCGAGCAGGCGGGCAGGCGGGCAGGCGGGCAGGCGGGCAGGCTCGCGGGAGGATGTGCGCGCGCGAGTGTGCGTGTGTCTGCGTGTGTCCCTGCCTGTGTCTGTGCCAGTGTGTGCGCGACGGGGGCCGCGCCGAGCTCTGTGCGTCTGCGGGGCGTCCGTCCTTCGGTCCGTCCGCCTGGCGCTCCGTCCCGCGCTCCGTGCGCGCTCCCTCGCCCTACAGCCTCACCAAATGCGCTTCAACTGCGGAGTCGCAGGCGCAGCCGCCGGGTGGGTTTGGCACCCGCCAGCCCTGGCTCCGCCCCGCCCCCGGGCGGGCTGGCGCCGCTCCCCGGGAATTGCGCAGGGCTGGCGGGGCTGGGGACCGGGAGATCGGGCTGCTCCCGGGGCACGAAGGGGGCCGGATCACAGACCCTTAACCCCCGACCTCGTCTCAGGTGCCTCCCTCTCCCGAGCAACTCTGCGCGGAGTCCCAGCAGTCGTTGTCCTCAAGCCAAGGTTGCCTGGACAGGGAGGGCGGAGGAGTGGGAGCATCGCATCCATTTCATTCATGATTTTTCTGCTCTTGGGAGCCCCAGGTCAGGCCGCGCTGCTACGGCAACCGCCAGAGGGACCCTGCCAGGGCCGTGCGCGCTGAACCTGGGACGGGACAGACAGGCAGACAGATGGAGTAGGGGCCAGCGAGACAAAGGGGGCAGAGTTGTGGGGTGGGGGGTCGGCTCACTGGGGGCGTGCTGTGGCGCTCCCCCCATGTTACCAACACCTGCGCAAGTGGAGCGGCCGCATACTAGGGCGCACGCAATACCGGGTGACGAGTACCAGTTCTAGGACGCTGAGGAGGCGCCCCTTTTCCCAGTTCTCCCTGTTCAGCCTCTGGGGAGCTAGAGCGAGCGGACAGCTCCTCCCTCCGCTGAGTCTTGCCCTCCTGACGTGCGGCGCGGGGCACGCATCTGTCGGTTTTCTCGCGGGCACCAGGGGCCCGGACGCGCAGGGAGCTGCCCATGCGCCCCACAATTCTCCCGCAATCTCCGGTATTCTGCAGGCTGTTACCATGCTGGCCAGAGGTTTCCGGCATTCCATCCCCATAGGGGCTTGAGGCTGTGGGCTGCACACAGGGCAGGGATCCTAAACTCCATTTTTTACACGGGGAATCAGAGGCGAGCCACCACATAGCTACCACACTGGTTCCAGCCATCATCCCCCACCCCCCCGGGATTTCCATAATAGCGTCTTTACTGGTCTCCCAGTTTCCACCCTTGGCCCCCTGCAGCTATTCTCTACACAACAGTCCCAGCGGCGATCCTTTAAAATTTAAGTAAGAGCACGTCGTTCCTTTACTGGAAAGGCCCCTCATGACCTGCAAAGGCCCTTCAGGAGCTGGCTCCCTTTTAACTCTTTAAACTCTCTTTCTACTGCCCTCCCCTTCTCCCACACTCCAGTCACATTGGCCTTTTCAATGCATCATCCGCATGGCAGCCCTGTGGCCTCAGGACCTTTGCACTGCTGGTCTGTCTGGAAACTCTTCCCCCTGATAGTCATATGGCTACTCCTTTACCTCTTCAACTTGTCACTCCCCCCACCACCTGCCCCCAAGACGGAGTCTTGCTCTGTGGCCCAGGCTGGAGTGCAGTGGCTCTATCTCAGCTCACTGCAACCTCCACCTCCCGGGCTCAGGCGATTCTCCTGTCTCAGCCTTCAGAGTAGCTGGACTACAGGTGCCCGCCATCATGCCCAGCTAATTTTTGTATTTTTTTTAGAGACGGGTTTCACCATGTTGGCAGGGTTGGTCTTGAACCCCTGACCACGTGATCAGCCCGCCTTGGCCTCCGAAAGTGCTGGGATTACAGGCATGAGCCACCCTGCCTGGGCTCAGTGTGTCACTTCTAAGATAATTGCTGTAACTATCCTGTTTAAAGTTGCTGGGCCTCCCTCCTCATTTTCTCCATGCAGACTTTTATTTCTGTTCCCTGCCCCTGAGGCTCACAGCCTCATATCCAGTTCCCACCTCAATCCCACCTCCCATCCCAATCCTTCAGCCTCACCTCACAATTCTGTTCTTTAAACGAACCTTGTGTTTTCCTGTATCTAGGCCTTTGTTCACGTTGTCCCTGTTCAGTCTGGAATGCCATCCTCCCGTGTCTTGACTAATTTTTAAGGTCCAGCTTAAATACCACCTCCTTCTCCTCATATTCCCAGGGACACTCAGCCTTCATTACTTTCTGTCTGCTGTGATAGTGATTCCTTGTCTTTTTCCCCAGGTGCACTATGAACTCCTGGAAAGTTGGGCGGGGTGTCTTCCCTTTCCCCAGTTCCCAGCACAGAAGAGCCCATCAGTACATGTTCGTGGATCAAGGTCACTGATCGGGAGGCCCTAGGCTGGGCCTCGAGGGGTCTTTGTTTTCCCCTCCTGGAAAAAGACCTAGAGACCTAGACCCAATTAGGTCCCTGTGTTGCCCTCGAGGAGTTTTCTGTGGGGTGGGGGAAAATTATACATTGGGTAAAAAGGCCATACTGCTTGGGTTGTGTGGAAGTGTGAGTAGACGTGTCAGCCTGTGTGCCAGGACCTGCTCCTCACCTCCCGAGAGTATCATCACCATGGTTCAGCATAAGGCTGATTTCTCCAGGCTGCATCAGTTGAACAATAGCAACTACTATACATGGGCACTTTAGTATGTGCCACGTAGTGTTTTGTGTTTTCTTGAGGCACTGCTCTATTTAATCTTCATGACATCTGTGGGAGATAGGCCTTTTGACATCCCCAATTTCATTAGAGGAAGCAGCAGGAATAAGTGAGTTACTTAAGGTCACTTAAGAGGTGTGTGTTTCAAATTCAGATCTAGCCAGTTCCATAGCCCGTGGTCACACAAGCAGGGATGCCTTAACATGAAAGCCCTTTGGGCTGATGGAAGGAAGGGGAGAAAGTAGGGCTTTGAGAGCTTCAGTGGCATCAGCCTGGCCCAGATTCTTGATGTCCCCAGCTCAGGGGTCACTGAATCATGGCAGTCTAGGTGGGCTGGGACCTCACAGGGTCCTGTCAGCGTTGCCTCTGATGTCCTATTGTGGAGGCTAATGGCTGCCCTTCGTAAAGGCAACTTTGGAAAGCTAGAGGTGCCTCGCGAACATTCCTAGCTGTGTGCTCTGGGTTCAAAGCCCAGCCTCAGCTGTCACATGTGGATAATAATGCCGATCTAAAAGTGCTATGGCAAGGAAGAAGTATGACAATACCTCTAGAAAGTAGTAAGGCAACAACAGAGATCTTTCTTTTGTTTCTTGTACTGAGTTTCTATCAGATAGGGATATACCTAAACTAGTCTCCTCACCATGTTTCCACCCTATACACCCTCTTATTGAAGAGCATTACCCCAGGGGTGCAGTTCAGGAAGGAAATCTAGCATTTATTGAGGGCTTTAAAAATAAGCTATCCATGTTGCTTCCTTGCATTTTCTCCTTTGATCGCCAAAGCACCTTAGGAGGGACTGCTATTACCACAGAGGAACGAGAGGCACAGAAAGGTCCACGGGGCTTTCCCAAGGCCACAGAGCTCACAAAACGAGATTCTAGCTTATTTCTGACTCTGTTCACTTATGTCAACCTGTCAACCCATGAAAAGTGGCCGCTTTGATCTCCTTTCTCTTCTCTGATGAGGAAGAGTCCTGTGAGGCCCATGGCAACGAAATAGTTGTGAGGTTGTGACGACTTAGGAGGCTCCTTGAGCCATTTTGTGTAACTCATTTACCCTTTCTTGATGGAGGGAAGAAGAGGGATTTAAGAAAGAGGAGATGGGGAGAAAAAGATGGTCTGAGAAACCAGAGAAAATGTTTTCCTGGTGGTTCTTGGTGGACTGCTAGAGATTAGAGTCCATCTTTCTTGCTTTTGGCCTCACTTGCAATTCGCTGTCTTGGTAATGAAATGCTTTGCTTCAGTGAAAATGTCCCCCTATCCAGATTTTTATTTATTTACTTACTTATTTATAACTTACCCCAATCCACAAAAGATTTGAAGTAGCTTACCACAGGAGCAGGATCTATAAAACAATGTTAAAATATCAGTGAGGGTAAAGAATCAGGACCGAGGAAAATGTAAATAAACGTTGAGTGACATGACCAAAGCTCAATAATCACAGCTGGTTTTTATTGAGTTTATTCCTGTGTGCAAAGGAATTTGTGTACATTATTTTCATTTAATCCTTAAAAGAGCCATGTGAGGTAAGTACTATTATTATCTTCATTTTGAAGCTTCGGGAAGCATTTCTCTCAGGCTCGGAGAAATGAAATATGATGCCCTAAGTCATGTAGCTGGTAAGTGGTAGAGGCAGTATTTGAATCCAGGTTGACAGTAGAACTGATACCCTTGACCACTGTCCTATCCTGCCTCTCCAAAGGACAAAAGACTACAAATGTACAGAACACAGGGGCCTCTAGAGTACTGTGCTTGAACCTCAAATTTGGTTCTGATCATCTTGGGATGCCAAAAAGAAACAATCTGTTACATAGAACTAATGCCTTTATATCCTTCAAGTTTTTGTTCCAGTGTCATTTTCTCAGTGAGGCTTCCCCTGACTTCTCTGCCTAATATGTCAGAGCCTGCCTTTTCCTGCTCCCTTCAGTCTCTCCTTTTATAATGAAACATTTTACCTTCTAATGTACTGGATAATTTCTGTATAAACTATGTTATAATATCTATCTCACATTTTATATATTTCTTATGGCATATTTATTTATATACATTTATTTATGAGCTATAGATTAGGTAGTTTATCTATTTCGTATGTTCACCCTTTAAATATCTGTTTTTTGTTTTCCCTACTGGAATACAAGGTCCACAGGGCAGGCATCTTCATGTGTTTGGCTCATTGATATATCTTAAGTGTCCAGGACAATGCCTGGTACATAGCAGGTACTCAATACATTTTTGTTGAATGCTGAAATAATTATCTCAGAGGGGAAGAAACAGACTAGTATATCTGAAGTAGCAAAGTACGTAACTTTTTTTTTTTTTTTTTTTTTGCAAGCTCATATTACTCTTTCCCTTCCCTCCTTCTTTCTTTTCTTTTTTTTCCTTTTTTTTCCTTTTTTTTTTTTTGAGACAGAGTCTCACCTTGTCGCCCAGGCTGGAGTGCAATGGTGCGATCTCAGCTCACTGCAACCTCTGCTTCCTGGGTTCAAACGATTCTCCTGCCCCAGCCTCCTGAGTAAGTGGGATTACAGGTGCACGCCACCACACCCAGCTAATTTTTTTGTATTTTTAGTAGAGATGGGGTTTCACCATGTTGGCCAGGCTGGTCTCGAACTCCTGACCGTGTGATCTGCCTGCCTTGGCCTCCCAAAGTGCTGAGATTACAGGTGTGAACCACTGTGCCTGGCCCTTTTCTCCTTTTCCCCCATTCACCTCCATAAAAAATGTGAGGTAGTTCTAGCACTTAGCTCTAAAAGCAAGTCTTATAGGAGGTTTTCCTGATGTTAGACCTTTAGGGGTTTATGCAGCCAGAGACCTTAGTCTCATCGTTAGAACAAATGAGCAAATGGGAATTCATGAACCTAATTGTGGTGGATTCTCTCAGCAAAAGCTGGATATTATCCCCTTACCTAAATCAGCAAAGGTAATCCCTTTAGGGGTCTAGGAATAGTGCCCAAGTGCCATATCTCAAGGATTTGGGATTTAGAGCATATGCTATTGGGATGGAGATGGGAAAATAAAGAACAGAGCTTCTTTTGTGAAACAACTGATTTAAAGAGAGACGACGTCCTGGTGCTCCTAAGAGCTCATCTCTGGGGTTGTATTTCCTGGCTGCAAGCCTGAAGAGTAAAAAGCCAAGGACATCAGCGAGGTGTCTCAGAGAACCTTAGCTGAGACCATTTGCTGGGGTGTGTGTGTCTGTGTGTGTTGGGGGCTGGTGCGGTGTCGTGTGATCTTCCTGTAGGGGCTGGCCACAGATCTGGGACAAGCCCCTGGGGGCTACAGATACCAGTCAGCTCAAGGTGAAGGGCAAGGTCACCTGGCTGCTGATCCCAGGAAGAAATATCAGAAACACTTGGTCAGGAGGAGTGAGCATCACAGCTTTGTCTCCTCCGTGATCATGGTTCTGAGCTCTTGCAAAGCAAATTAAATAACAAATATTTTATTGTGGGCCTACTCTGAGCCAGCTTCTGTTTCAAAAACTGGATAACGTAGTAGAGAACAAGGCAATCAACTTCCCTGCTATCACGGAACTCGCATTCTGGTGGGGACACGCTGACAATAAGCCAGGTTAAAATAACAGATAAAAGGATGATTTCAGACAATGAAAAATGCAATGAAGAAAAAGAAAAGAAGGTGGGTGATGGAGAGTGAAGGTGGAGAGTTGCCATTTTCAACTGGGTATTTGGAGGTGTTTTGGAGGAGATACCATTTGAACAGAGACTTGAGTTGCAAGAAGGAATGAGCCACTCAGAGTAGGAGAAGGATTTCCTGGGCAGAACATTCTCTTCTAGGCACAGCAGGAGAACAGAGCGAGAGACGGGGTAGGAGGGGAGCCCGGTGCATCCCAGCTGTATCTCAGAATCATCTGGGTGAACTATTAAAAACTATGAATTCTGGGCCGGGTGCGGTGGCTCATGCCTATAATCCTAGCACTTTGGGAGGCCAAGGCGGGTGGATCACTTGAGGTCAGGAGTTCAAGACCAGCCTGGCTAACATGGTGAAACCCCACCTCTACTAAAAATACAAAAAAAATTAGCCAGGTGTGGTGGCAGGTGCCTGTAATCCCAGCTACTTGAGAGGCTGAGGCACAAGAATCACTTGAGCCCAAGAGGTGGAGGTTGCAGTGAGCCGAGATTGCGCCCCTGCACTCCAGCCTAGGCAATAGAGTGAGACTCAGTCTCAAAAAAGAAAAAAAAAAGTATGGATTCTGAAGCTCCTACCCCTGGAAAATTTAATTCAGTGGGATTGAGGTGAAGCTCAATGTTAAATAAAATAAGTTCTCCAGATGATTCTGTTGACGGGTGATTGACCAGGGTTAGAAACAACTAGCCTGGTCAAGGACCCCAACTTTTAGAGGAGGATACTGGGGCACAGGGAGAGGAAATCTCTTGTCTGGGGTCACACAGTGAGTTAATGGCTGAAAACTCTCCTGACCCTGGAGCAGGCATGGTCAGGGGTCTTTGGCAACAGGCCACAGAAATGACTATTGGCCGATTTAGGTGAAGGGGAATTTACTGGAAGGCCATAAGGAGGCTCATGAATGGAAGAGGAGACTGAAGAACCAGGCTTGGAAAGGTGGATGTGGAGAAGCTCCAGAAGTTTGCAGGGTTAGGAACATCTCCACAGTCACATCCAGATGTCACTACAAGGATGTATGGAGCAACTCACTTTTCTTCTTCCTTCCCACCACTCAATTTTGGCTGAGTTCCAATTGTGGCCTCACCCCACTGGCTAGAGAAGGGCACATCTTAGTTGATATCATATCAAAACTTCATCCAAGGCTTCATCCTAAAGGAAATCAGGAGGCTGTTAACCAAGAAAGCAGCCCCAAAGGAGCAAATGTGCACTACACCTGGCACCTCAGAGGGTTGAAAGGATCAGTCATCACTGTCATCATTATCATTACACATAAACACACATTTATTTGTTTAATAACTACTTACTATATGCCAGGTACTGTTCAAAGTATGTACATATATTGACTCATTTAATTCTTGCTTTATGACTAATGAGGCAGGTACTGAGTCAGGAAACTGAAGCACAGATAGGGTATGTAGCAACTAATGTTTAATTCTGCTTCTACAGGTTCTAAAGCTCATAACACCTCTTGTCTAAGTTGCTCCTTACAATGGCCAGTAAGGATAGGCATTATACCTTAAGAGGTATAATGAGCTTTCTCTATTTACAGGTAGAGAAAGAGAGCATGCACATTCCAGGGTCACATACCTAGTAAATGGTAGAGTCCTTAGATTCATAGATTGACTCACTCATTCTTTCATTCATTCGTCAAATGGCACGTGGTTTTCAGGGGTCAGATACTGTGCTAGGTTCTGGGCACTCGCTGGTGAATAACCTATATTTCTGCTCTCCAAAAGTTCACCAACTGCAGGTGAGTGGCAAGAGAAAAGGCTAGAGTATGAGCAAAGGCCAGAAAACCCAAGGGTTCATGCCAAGGAGTCTGGATTTCATCTTGAAGGCAACCACAGAAAGATGGTAAGCTGGAAACTTGTGTTTTGTAAAGGCAGCTCTTTGCCCAGACCAATGTCTAGAAGAGAGAGTTTTCCTATGTTTTCTTCAAGTATGTTAATAGTTTCAGGTCTTACATTTAAGTCTTTAATTCTTTTTTTAGGAGACAGGGTTCTCACTCTGTCACTCAGGCTGGAGTGCAGTGGCATTCATAGGTCACTGTAGCCTCAGACTCCTGAGGCTCAAGCAATCCTCCTGTCTCAGCCTCCCAAGTAGCTCCCAAGTAGCTAGGATGCAGGTGTGCACCACCATACCCAGCTAATTTTTATTTGATTTGATTTTTTGTAGAGATGGGGTCTTGCTATGTTGTTCTGGCTGGTCTTGAACTCCTGGCCTCAAGGGATCCTGTTGCTTTGGCCTCCCAAAGCACTGGCATTATAGGTTTTAATCCATTTTGAGTTAACGTTTAAATATGGTGAGAGATAGGGGTCCACTTTAATTATTTTGCAGCAAAATGGATAGACCCGGATGGGGGCCATTATCTTAAGTGAAACAATTCGGAAACAAAGACAAATACCACATGTTCTCATTTATAAGTGGGAGCTAAATAATGTGTACACATGGACATAGAGTGTGGAGTGATAGACATTGGAGACTTGAAAGGGTGAAGGGGGTGGGAGAAGGTGGAGGATGTGAAATTACTTAATGAGTAGAGTGTACATTATTCGGGCGGTGGATACTCTAGAAACCCAGACTTCACTGCCACTATGCCATAGAGCCATGAAACAAAATTGCACTTGCACCCCTTACATTTATACAAATAAAAAAGGAGACCTCCACATGAAGATAAATTTTTATCATAATTTTAAAAAGGCAACTTTGACTGCAACATGAAGAATAAACTGGAGGGGGCTAAGAATGAAGAGAGGGAGACAGTCAGGGGCTGATGCGGTGGTTCCAGTGAAGACATGGTTGCCTGGATTAGAAGGATGGTGCTGCAGATGAAACGAAGTGAACAGCGTAGAGTGGTAAGAAATGGAATTGATAGGATTTAGTGATTGGATGAGGGTAGAGGGGGAGGGAGAACTTCAGGATGAAAACGAGAATTTTGAGCTTGGCAGCTGGGTGAGGGGTGGTGCCATCCGCTGTGAAGAAGACTAGCAGAGGAGCCATTTGGAAAGGGGATAAGCTAAGCTCCGTTTTGGAAATGTGGAGTTTGAAGTTCCAGTAGGGTAGGGACGTGGAGAGATATAGGAGTTTGCTGGACCTTTTGTCTCCAGATCCCATTATTTTCCCACAATGCCTGGCTAATTTAGAGTCTCCATCTGCAGAGGCTGTTAGAAACCCAGAGACTGTCAGATCAAACCGTACAGATCCCCTGCTTCATCTCTCTCACAGTTCAGGTGAGAAAACGGAAGGCTGAGAGAAGTGGCTTCTGGAGGTCACAAGCCAAGTGGATGCCTGAGCTGAAACCCAAGCCCAAGGCTTCCCAGAGGGCTTCTTCCCTGTCACTCCACAGTACTCTGAGCCAGAGGGTGCAGACTACAAACCTGAGGCTGACTCCAGACTCTAGTAGGGCCCTGTTTGGCCTGCAATGAATTCAGATTGGTGGCCACTATAGAAAAAATTGGAGCATTTCAAATATAAATCCATATTAAAAAAAATAAAGTCTGGCAACTTCAGGCTCACATCTCTATGTGACAGTGACCAAATGGAGCTGGATAACAGTAGATCCTCTGAGGCAGAGCAAGTCCAGGTTGCCACAGTGCCCATTCTTGCCTCCATCACTGAGGGCATGTGCTATTTGCCACTTATCAAATGTTTGCTCTGTTATTTTTCTTAAAGGGGAAGTCACACATTTCCTGTAATATATCTAAAAAGTATCTCTTATCTGACCCTAGCTTGCTTAATTTCCTTGGCCCCTGCAAGCATTTGAGTTATGATCTTGTCCCTTCTGCTCTGAACCATGCATTCTTCATTTGTAAAGTGAGTAATTTTAATGTGATGATTCCAAGGCCCTTTCTAGTTCTGGCTTCCAAGACTCCAAGTCTGCACTTCAGAAATGAGTTGTGCTATTGACAATGGTTAATTGTTCTGCGAATGGTTTTTGAGGGATTGCTCACCCTTGACTCTTTTGTCCTTGACTTATAATTTATCTCAGTCCTTGGAAAAACTGTCTTTTGTTTTGGGAGTTTATCCTTCATCTTTGAACAAAATGAATACTTCAAACAATGCAGCATAGCTGCAGTTGCTAGGAAGACAGAGCAGCAACAGAAGCTGCCTGGATACAAAGACCATCAGAAAACTCATTTTTTCCTCCCTTCCTTCTTCCTTCCTTCCCACCCTCCTTCCTCTCTTTTCAGTGAAGATATCACACTAAATAACCTCTTCTGCAAAGACCAGTCTTAGTCATCAATAGAGTTTAGGTTGTCCTGAATCCAAACGGTTCTTTCTACAGACAACTTCCAACAAGCCGAACAATTAAATAGTCAGTGAAATAATCTCCTGGGTTTTATTCCAGGCTTTGCAACTAGATAATAATTACTTGCCCAAAGTCAAATGACTAAGTTTTCTCTGGGCCTCAGTTTCCCCATGTGTAAAATAGAAGAGTGGAGGCATGGCTGACGCCCTTGCAGCTTCTTCTAGCCCTGACAGTTTACAAGGAGACTGCCAGAGATTTGGAGAGCGAGGTAGCGCCTACAGGCAACTTCTCTATGACTCTAAATCCAGGTGAGCAAGGCCCTGGGACCCCTTCACCTAGAAGCCATAATACTCTGCTCCATGTCTGCGGCCTCTGGCTCTCTGCTGGCTCCCTAGTAAGTGGTAAAAGAGGGCTTTCTCTCCACCTCTCTTACTAGATATGATGTTCTCCGAGAATCGACTTTGCTCTGTAATATTTCTTTTGGTGTCATAACTTTGTTGTAGGAAGGTCCAGTGATAGGACCTAAATGTCTCTGATTATTTATTCAAGTCCTGCATCTCAGAGGCTGCAGATGTGATGATTTAAGCAACAAGTGCGCCCTCTGGTGCCATATGTAAAACTTGCAAAAAGGATCTGCCATTACGTAACTGAATTTAATAAATCCCACTTCTGTCTAACCCCACAAGTTAGGATAAAAATGGACCTAAATATACTGTAAGGTAAAATACAGCCTACAAATTGAAGGCTATTGTTTCTGAGTCTTGCATTTTCCCTTTCAGAGATGACTTTTGCTCATTTGGCATGCCACCCTTGCCCCTCAGTTCTTGACTTGGTAGCTGGGGTAGAGGATATATCGAGTATAATGCTGCCCTCCTCTAGTCATACCTGCCTCTCAGTGAAACCATGGAATGGGTTATTTTAGGAGCAATCAGCTCTCAATTGCTAGACTTGTAGAAGCAGATTCTGCATGAGTCCTTTTTGAGAATTCTATAAAATGGAGTGATAAGGTTATTCAAACAAGCAAATATTTGTTGAGTACTTACTATGTTCCAGAAACTTTCCAGAGTGACAGATATACAGCTGTGAACAAAAAAAGTCCTTGTTTTAGGAGCATACCTTTTACTGGAATAAACGGCCTCCAATATTCTTTTCTAACCAGAGATTCTAAGATTCATCAATTCACAGTAATGATACTGTGGTTTGGCAAGAATATGTAACAATGATTTTGGCCAGAGACTCAGGGACCTAAGGGGATTTGTACATCACAGTGAAAGCAGCTGAGGTTTCTGGACATCACCTTGACAGACAGGAGCCACAACACTAGGAGCTGTTCTGGGTCCTGAAAGTGGACTACAAGGGAATCTGGTTCAAGGTTTTTATTCTTGAAGTACAAATGGTCCTGAGTGTGGCCTATGGGAAAGACGAAAGGAGACAGAAGAACATGTACAAGCATCAGAAGTGGCATATACACACAATCACCAGAGCTGGAAGGCATTTTAGAGATGATCTTTTCTAACATACCTATTTTAGTGACGGAGTAACTGAGACCCAGAGAGAAGTGCCTTGCCAGAAATCATAATCAATGATCATTAGCAAATAGGAATTAAAAATGGAATTTGTGTTTATTGATAAGGAGACCGAGCATAGTACAAATAAACATAAATATTGTGATTCTAACTGATTAAAAATAATGCGTGGTTGTCTTTTGGAGGTGAGATTGCAAGGGTTTTAAATTTTCTTCGGTATATATTGACGTATTTTAAAAAACATTCTACAATGAGAATGGGTAATTGTAAAAGAAAAATAATTTTATTCAAAAGATGTTTTTGGTTTGAGACAGAGGCTCACACTCTGTTCCCCTAGCTGGAGTGCAGTGGCACAATCTCGGATCACTGCAACCTACACTTCCTGGGTTCAAGCAATTCTCATGTCTCAGCCTCCCAAGTAGCTGGGACTACAGGCATGCACTGCACCACCGTGCCTGGCTAATTTTTGTATTTTTAGTACAGAAGGGGTTTCACCATGTTGGCTAGGCTGGTCTCGAACTCCTGGCCTCAGATGATCTGCCTGCCTTGGCCTCCCAAAGTGCTGGGATTATAGACATGAGCCACCACCTTCAGCCACGAATTTGTATTGTCAATGACTCAAAGAAAATAAACCCGAAACCTTGTGTCCTTTGTAGGGACATGGATGCAGCTGGAAACCATCATTCTTAGCAAACTATCACAAGAACAGAAAACCAAACACCGCATGTTCTCACTCATAGGTGGGAACTGAACAATGAGATCACTTGGACTCGGGAAGGGGAACATCACACACCGGGGCCTATCATGGGGAGGGGGGAGGGGGGGGGGGGGAGGGATTGCACTGGGAGTTATACCTGATGTAAATGACGAGCTGATGGGTGCTGACGAGTTGATGGGTGCAGCACACCAACATGGCACAAGTATACATATGTAACAAACCTGCACATTATGCACATGTACCCTAGAACTTAAAGTATAATAATAATAAAAAATAAATAAATAAAAAGAAAAAAAAGAAAATAAACCCGAAACCAACAGCAGTGGGGGCATGTGTGTGTGTATATGTGTGTATGTATACATGTGCATGCACACACATGCACACACACAGATAAAATTGAGTTTTTGACTTTCATGAATCTTCCACATTTTATTTAATAACTGTTGACATTGCTAATCTCCCCAGTATGCAGTCTTCTTATTCTGAACATACAGCAGAATTACCCTTCTTTGGCTTGCAGTTATTGTAGGATAATATGACTAATTCTGGTTAATGGGCAGTGACCCATGTGATCAATGGAGATGATCCGAGTTGCCTCAGAGCTGCAGCATTTAATTTCCAGTGTGAATTTTTTTTTCCCCACAATGAACTTTAAGCCTCCTGTCAAGATGGAGGTGCCTCAGAATGGAAGCTGCTTGCACTGCTGAGTGGTGGATGTGGAGGACAGCTGCCCTGGGGAGTTGTCCAGACATGCTGTAAACTTTGTATGAACAGGAGTTTAACCTCCACTGGGTTAAATCACTGAGATTTTGGTATCATTTGTTGCAACAGTGTAACGGTCTACTCCAACTGTTGCAAGAGTGTAACCTAGTCTATTCCACTAATATAGTAACATGTTTAACTTAGTAATAAAAAGAATTGTTACCATTTTATAAAATGTAATCAATTAAACAAGTACCATATTCAAAAATTTTCATGTCAGAATTTCAGAAAGTCACATTAAATTACATTTGTAATAAATAATCATGCTATGCCTGGTTTAAAATCAAAATCGCTTTTTCAATTAAGAGATTGATTTGTGATGAATTGTTAACTGAACCATAGACTTGTAATATTGGCAGGGACCTCAAAATTTCATTTTGCATATCCCTCCCACAAGTTCATGTAGAGGTTCATATACAGGTTCATATACAGGTATATCTAAACCATCCAATACAACTGAGTTGTCTAAACCAATGGGTTCCAAAACCTCCATCATCAGAAATATTACAACTTAAAGAAGAGACTCCTAAGTCAGACTTCTGGAATTTTGGTTAAGGAGATCTAGGACAGGAGCTGGGAAATGGCATTTTAAAAACTGTGCCATGTGATTTCAGTCACAGGGAGGACCAGGTAATCCCTGGTCCAGAAGATAACTTTCAAATGATCATTACTTCAATTTAAGCTTCACTTAAACTTCGTGCCCATATTGAAATTGAGATCCCTTTTGTAATTTCAGGCCACATTCTCCAGAAGCAGAATCTGAGGTGGGGATTCATGTGCCTGTGATTTATTAAGGAGTGCTCTCAGGGGAAGCCTGTAAGGGAATGGGGAAAGGAGGATAGGGAAGGGGAAGAATCAGGAACACATCCTGTGATTTAATGATTTGAAAACAAACATTTTATTAAATACAGAAACGGTACGGTGGAAAAAAACCTGGGCTTCAGAATTAGATAGACCTGACATTTAAAAAGTTTAAATTATTAATACTGTTAGATTGACAAATCATAATTGTAGACATTTATGATGTAAAAATGTGAAGTTTTAATATATGTATACAGTGTGGCATTAATTAAGCTAATTAACATATCACCTTTCTTACCTATCATTTTTTTAAGATGAGACATTTGAAATATATTTATTATGAAATATATAATACATTATTATTGATTATAGTCAGCCTTCTGTTCAATAGATCTCAAAATCCTTTCTCCTCTTATCTAAATCTGGGTCTTGGTACTCTTTCATCAGCAACTCTTTATTTCCTCCTTCCCCTCTCCCTCAACCTCTGGTAACCATTATTCTACTGTCTACTTCTATGAGTTCACATTTTTACATTTCACTTATAAGGAAATCGTGAGGTATTTGTCTTTCTGTGCCTGGCTTTTTCACTTAGCACAATGTCTTCCAGATTAATCCATGTTGTTGCAAATGACAATATTTCCCCCATTTTAAAGCCTGCATAGTAGTCCATTGAGTATGTACACCATATTTCTCTATCTGTTTATGGAAACTTAGATTGTTCTCATATTTTAGCCATTGTGAATAATGCTGCAATGAATATGAGAATGGAGATACCCCTTTCAACATACTGATTTCAGTTTTTTTTGAGATGGAGTCCTGCTCTGTCACCCAGCCTGGAGTGCAGTGGAGTGATCTCAGCTCACTGCAACTCCGACTCCCAGGTTCAAGTGATTCTTTTCCCTCAGCATCCTGAGTAGCTGGGCTTACAGGCACCCACCACCACGCCAGGCTAATTTTTTTTGTATTTTCAGTAGAGACAGGGTTTTGTCATATTGGCCAGGCTGGTCTCGAGCTCCTGACCTCAGGTGATCTGGCCGCCTCTTCATCCCAAGGTGTAATTTCAGTTTTTTATTAATATATACCCAGAAAGGAGATTACTGAGTCATGAGGTATTTTGATTTGTAATACTTGGAGAAAACTCCATACTGTTTTTCAAAACAGCTGTACTAATTTACATTCCCATCAACAGTATGTAAGAGTTCCATTTTTTCTCTGAATCCGAACACTTGATATCTTATCTCTTTGATAAAAGCCATTCTAATAAGAATGGGGGATAGTTCATTGTGGTTTTAATTTGCATTTGCCTAATGATTAGTGATACTGACCTTTTTTCATGTACCTATTGGTCGCTTATGTCTTTTTTTTGAGAAATATCTGTTCAGGCCCTTTGCCCATTTAAAAATTGGGTTATTTGTTTTCTTGCTCTTGAGTTGTTTGAGTTCCTTACATATTTTATAAATTACCCCTTATCAGATGTATGGTTTGCAAATATTTCTCCCATTCTATGGGTTGTCTCTTCATTTTGTTAATTGTTTCCTTTGCTATGCAGAAGTTTTTTACTTTGATGTCATCTCATTTGCCTATTTTTCTTTTTGTTTCCTATGCTTTTGGGATCCTATCCAAGAAATTCTTGCCCAGAAAATTGTCATGAAGCTTTCCCCCACGTTTTCTTCTAGCAGTTTTTCAGTTTCAGCTTTATAGTTAAGTCTTTTGTCCATTTTGAGTTGATTTTTGTGTATGGTGTAAGATGAAGGTCTAATTTCTTTCCTCTGTGTATGGTTATGCAGTTTTTCTAATACCATTTATTGAAGAGATGTTCTTTCCTCATTGTGTATTCTTGGCATGTTTGTCAAAAATCAGTTGCCTGTAAATGCGAGGGTTATTTCTGGGTTTTTCTAGCCTGTCCTACTGGTCAGTGTGTCTGTTTGTATGCCAGTACCATGCTGTTTTGATTGCATTGCTTTGCATGTTTTGAAATCAGAGTGTGATGCCTCCAGCCTTGTTCTTTTTTAAATTATTTTTTTGAGATGGAGTCTCACTCTGTCACCCAGGCCGGAGTGCAGTGGCGCGATCTTGGCTCACTTCAACCTTTGCCTCCCAAGTTCAAGTGATTATCCTGCCTCAGCCTCCTGAGTAGCAGGGACTACAGGCATGCGCCCCCACATCCAGCTAATTTTTGTATTTTTAATAGAGATAGGGTTTTACCATGTTGGCCAGGCTGGTTTCGAACTCCTGACCTCATATCTGCCTGCCTGCCTTGGCCTCCCAAAGTGCTGGGATTACAGGCATGAGCCACTGCGCCTGGCCCAGCCTTGTTTCTTTTTGCTCAGGATTGTTTTGGCTATTTGGGGTCTTTTGTGGTTCCATACAAACTTAAGGGTTTTTTTTTCTATTTTGTAAAAAATGACACTGGGTCTGGGCACAGTGGCTCACTCCTATAATCCCAGCACTTTGGGAGGCTGAGGTGGGCAGATCACGAGGTCAGGAGTTTGAGACCAGCCTGGCCAGTATGGTGAAACCCCGTCTCTACCAAAACATACAAAAATTAGTCAGGCATGGTGGTGTGTGCCTGTAATCCCAGCTACTTGGGAGGCTGAGGCAGGAAAATCGCTGGAACCCAGGAGGTGGAGGTTGCAGTGAGCTGAGATTGTGCCATTGCACTGCAGCCTGGGCAACAGAGTGAGATTCTATCTCAAAAAAAAAAAAAAAAAAAAAAAAGAAAAAAGAAAAAAGACATTGGATTTTTGATAAGGATTGCATTGAACCCTTAGATCACCTTGGATACTGTGGACATATTTGCAATCTTAATTTTTCACACCCATCAATATGAGATATCTTTTCATTTATTTGTGTAGTCTAGAATTTTTTATTTTTTAGGAACAGGAATCTTACTATGTTGCCTACACTGGACTTGAACTCCTGGCTTCAAGTGATCCTCCTGCTTCGGCTTCCCAAGTAGCTGGGACTACAGGTGCTTACCACGGCACCTGACTTTCAATTTATCTCATCAGTGTTTTATAGTTTTCAGTATACAGGTATTTTACCTCCTTGGTTAAATCTATACCTAAGCATTTGAATTATTTTATTATTGTAAATGGGATTGTTTTCTTAATTTCCTTTTCAGATAGTTTGTTATTAGTACATAGAAACGCTACCGATCATTGTATGTTACTTTTGTAGCCTCCAACTTTACTGAATTTGTCAGTTCTAACAGTTTTTTTGGTGGAGCCTTTAGATTTTCTATATATAAGATCATGTCAGCAAATAGAGACAATTCTACTCTTTCCTTTCCTGTTAGGATGTCTTGTTTTTTTTCTCTTGCCGGATTTCTTTGGCTGGGATTTCCAGTACTGTGTTGAAAAGAAGTGGTGAAAGTGCGCATCTTTGTCTTATCCCAGATCTTAGAGGAAAAGCTGTCAACTTTTTAAGCATTGAGAATGATGTTAGCAATGGGTTTGTCATATATAACCTTTATTGTGTTGAGGTACAGTCCCCTCTGTAGCTAACCTGTTGACAGTTTTATCCTGATAGGCTGGTTTCTTTTCCTTCCTTCCTGCCTTCCTACCTTCCTTCCTCTTTCTTTCTTCTGATGGGGTTCCCGTTTGTTGTCGAGGCTGGTATCAAACCCCTAGCCTCAAGCAATCCTCCTGCCTCAGCCTCTAAAAGGTATAAGCCACCATGCCCAGCTTGTGATATTTTCAATGCCTGCAAATCTTTGCCTCTAGCAATACTGTGCTCTATTATCTATCTTTGTAGATTCTTCCCAGTGAGGAGCCACTGGCTGATACGCCGACTTTGCTGCCCATTGTGGTAACTACGTTCTTCTGATTAATGCTGCTGTTTGGCCCCTTCAACTACAGAATCCTATTATCCCCATGAAACCAGAGATCCCAGCATCTCCTACAGCATCAGTCCAGCCTTCAGAGGACAGCTGCCACTCAGCTCCTCAGCCATACTGACACCACCCTCACTGTTCATTGCTCATCACCTTGGTAATGGTTGATTTCCCTGGGCTGTTCTGAAGAGCAGAGCCTGAAATGTGTATTGTGCAAGTGATAATTAATGGACTGTTCTCAGGAGAAACCTGTAAGAGGGTGAGGGAAGTGGAAGAGGGAAGAGGCAGAGCTAAGCACAGAAATGGTTTCAGGTAAAGTCAAGTCTCTCTTGATTTTGAGTATAAACTGGAATGTGGAATTCGTCTCATCTTGAGGCAAGAAAGAAGGTCTTTGTAACTTTCGCCTAGGTCAGGCATCTCACAAAGGGTGAGGTGGCTCCACTCACCTAAGGACAATTCTCTGGAGAAAGTTGTAGGTATGAGCTATTAACAGTGGCACCTGCACCAGCTGATAAATGGACAGATGGTACCAAATTAATAAATCATAGTGGCTTTGGACATGTCACCAACAGTGTCTGTTATATCTGGATAAGCTTCAACCCTCATTAACTCTGTACTTATCTTGCATCTGTACTCTCACAGCTGAACATGGCTGGAGGAGGAATTTTGCTGAATAATATCACTATAAAAATGATCAACAGACCAAGTAAATCCTTAATGCTGCCCGGTAATTATGTACACTTCCCCAGTCCACTCATGTCTTGTTGTCCTAAGTGACTACTCCATGGATATTGTTTTCCTTAAACCTCTGACACCTTCATTATTCTGTCAGTTGATGACCATTACTGATGACTATTTCAATAGCAACAATGAGAAGAGAAATTCCTCAAAACTCCACTTCTATTACGTACCAGCATCATTAACCATGTACTCTGCCTTCCCTTCTGTTACTAAGGTCAACTCCAACTCCATGCAGTAGGAGAGTGGGCAGCTGGAGGATGGATCTCCACTCAGACAGCATTGCTGAGAGACTGGTGAGAGCAGGAGAAGAAATATTTTGACCACTCTCTCCTGCTTTCTGATCTGCTGGTGCCTCCAATTGCAGAACCAAGGAAGCCCATGTGTGTAGTCTGTGGAGACAGCCTCCTGGGAAGCAGAGAAAAGTGCAAGATAATTGGTGGTGGTGGTGGCAAAAGGACAATCACCAGCACAAATGGGTTCCATACTGATGGTATCCAAATTCATATCTTCATGAGAACATCTTAATTCCAGACTCACATATCTAGTTGCCTGTTGTAGTATTAGTTTTTCTACTGCTGCATAACAAATTACCACGCACTTAGAGGCTTAAAACAACAAATATTTATTGTTCCACCATTTCCATGAGTCAGAGGTCAGAGTATGGCTTCACTGGGTGCTCTGCTCAGGATCTCACAAGGCTGCAATCGAGCAGTTGGGTTGGGGCTGTGGATCTCATCTGAGGCTCAAGATTCTCTTTTAAGCTCACTGGCTGTTGACAGAATCCAGTGCTCTCCATAACATAGAACTTCGCTTTGTCAAGGCCAACAGGTGAACATCTCTGTGGTTTCCTCTGACAGACCGTCTTTGAAGGTCTCACCTGATTAGGTCATGCTCATCCAAGATAGTCTCCCTTTATCTCTCACTATTAGACCATTCTTGCATTGATATAAAGGAATACCTGAGACTGGGTAATTTATAAAGAAAAGAGGTTTAATTGGCTCTTGGTTCTGCAGGCTGTACAAGCATGGCACCGGCATCTGCTCAGCTTCTGGTGACAGCCTCAGGGGAGCTTTTTCTTATGGTGGGAGGTAAAGTGGGAGCATGTGTGTCACTTTTTTTTTTTTTTGGAGATGGAGCCTTGCTCATTGCCCAGGCTGGAGTGCAGTGGCGTGATCTCGGCTCACTGCAAGCTCCGCCTCCCGGGTTCATGCCCTTCTCCTGTCTCAGCCTCCCGAGTAGCTGGGACTACAGGCGCCCACCACCACACCTGGCTAATTTTTTGTATTTTTAGCAGAGACGGGGTTTCACCATGTTAACCAGGATGGTCTCGATCTCCTGACCTTGTGATCCACCTGCCTCGGCCTCCCAAAGTGCTGGGATTACAGGCATGAGCCACCGTGCCCAGCTGCCACGCACTTTTAAACAACCAGATCTCGTGAGAACTCACTCACTGTCACAAGAACAGCACCAAGACATTCACGAGAAATTTACCCCCCATGATCCAACCACCTCCAACCAGGTCGTACCTCCTCCAACACTGGGGATTATATTTTAACATGAGATTTGGAGAGGTCAAATATCCAAACCATATCATCACTCCCTTTAGTTGTAACTTAATTACAACAGAGAATTCCTTAACCTTTTCCCTAGGACATCACATAATCAAGGAGTGATATCCTATCACTTGTCATATTCTACTGGTTAAAAGTAACTTAAAGGTTCCATCCGTGTGTGAGGGGAGGGGATTATACAAGGGAGTACATCATGAGGAGTCATTTTAGGATTTTGCCTACTGTACACCTGTCACCCGTTACCTACATTTATTTACGTGCTCAACTAACTGAAATCTTGATCTTCGCTTGTAAATCACCTCCTCCAACAGACCTCTCCATCTCAGCCAATGGCAACATCATCCTTCTGCTAGCTTGGTCCTCATATCCCAGAGACATCTTGTCCCCTCTCTTTCCCTCATCCCATTTATCCTATCTTTA